>NC_041381.1:3919806-3929763 GCF_002162155.2 Triticum dicoccoides
GGATCCCGTCACCCATCCCCTGAGAAGGAGGCGCCCCAGAAGCCAGACCGGGCGGCCGACGCGCCGGCCCCGTGAAGGACCGAGGCGGCGGCCGAAAGCCCGCACCCACCCCATCGAAACGGGGCGGAGGGGGAGGGCACGACAGAGCGTCAGGACCGCGACCCCCACCCTGAGCAGGAAGGGAGGCAGAAGAAGAGGACACACCACCGCCAGAAGCCACCGCCGCTTCCCACGGATCCAGCGCCAGAGATGGAGAGTGACCAGATCCAGAACCCTGTGGGCCGGATCCAAGCGCACCCACTGTTGGAAATATGCCCTAGAGGCAATAATAAATTGATTATTATTATATTTCCTTGTTCATGATAATTTTTTATTATCCATGCTAGAATTGTATTGATAGGAAACTCAGATACATGTGTGGATACATAGACAACACCATGTCCCTAGTAAGCCTCTAGTTGACTAGCTCGTTAATCAATAGATGGTTACGGTTTCCTGACCATGGACATTGGATGTCGTTGATAACGGGATCACATCATTAGGAGAATGATGTGATGGACAAGACCCAATCCTAAGCCTAGCACAAGATCATGTAGTTCGTATGCTAAAGCTTTTCTAATGTCAAGTATCATTTCCTTAGACCATGAGATTGTGCAACTCCCGGATACCGTAGGAGTGCTTTGGGTGTGCCAAACGTCACAAGTAACTGGGTGGCTATAAAGGTACACTACGGGTATCTCTGAAAGTGTCTGTTGGGTTGGCACGAATCGAGATTGGGATTTTGTCACTCCGTGTAAACGGAGAGGTATCTCTGGGCCCACTCGGTAGGACATCATCATAATGTGCACAATGTGACCAAGGGGTTGATCACGGGATGATGTGTTACGGAACGAGTAAAGAGACTTGCCGGTAACGAGATTGAACAAGGTATCGGTATACCGACGATTGAATCTCGGGCAAGTACCATACCGCTAGACAAAGGGAATTGTATACGGGATTGATTGAGTCCTTGACATCGTGGTTCATCCGATGAGATCATCGTGGAACATGTGGGAGCCAACATGGGTATCCAGATCCCGCTGTTGGTTATTGACCGGAGAACATCTCGGTCATGACTACATGTCTCCCGAACCCGTAGGGTCTACACACTTAAGGTTCGATGACGCTAGGGTTATAAAGGAAGTTTGTATGTGGTTACCGAATGTTGTTCGGAGTCCCGGATGAGATCCCGGACGTCACGAGGAGTTCCGGAATGGTCCGGAGGTAAAGATTTATATATAGGAAGTCCTGTTTCGGCCATCGGGACAAGTTTCGGGGTCATCGGTATTGTACCGGGACCACCGGGTGGGGCCACCTGCCCCGGGGGGCCACATGGGCTGTAGGGGGTGCGCCTTGGCCTACATGGGCCAAGGGCACCAGCCCCTAGAGGCCCATGCGCCAAGATATAGGAAAAAGGGGAGAGTCCTAAAGGGGGAAGGCACCTCCGAGGTGCCTTGGGGAGGATGGACTCCTCCCCCCCTCTTAGCCGCACCCCTTCCTTGGAGGAAGGGGCAAGGCTGCGCCTCCCCCCTCTCCCCTGCCCCTATATATAGTGGAGGGGAGGGAGGGCATCCATACCTGAGCCCTTGGCGCCTCCCTCCCTCCCGTGACACCTCCTCCTCTCCCGTAGGTGCTTGGCGAAGCCCTGCAGGATTGCCACGCTCCTCCATCATCACCATGCCGTTGTGCTGCTGCTGGATGGAGTCTTCCTCAACCTCTCCCTCTCTCCTTGCTGGATCAAGGCGTGGGAGACATCGTCGAGCTGTACGTGTGTTGAACGCGGAGGTGCCGTCCGTTCGGCACTAGGATCATCGGTGATCTGAATCACGACGAGTACGACTCCATCAACCCCGTTCACTTGAATGCTTCCGCTTAGCGATCTACAAGGGTATGTAGATGCACTCTCCTTTCTACTCGTTGCTGGTCTCTCCATAGATAGATCTTGGTGATACGTAGGAAATTTTTTGAATTTCTGCTACGTTCCCCAACAGTGGTATCAGAGCTAGGTCTATTGCGTAGATTCTTTGCACGAGTAGAACACAAAGTAGTTGTGGGCGTCGATATTGTTCAATATGCTTGCCGTTACTAGTCTTATCTTGATTCGGCGGCATCGTGGGATGAAGCGGCCCGGACCAACCTTACACGTACGCTTACGTGAGACCGGTTCCACCGACAAACATGCACTAGTTGCATAAGGTGGCTGGCGGGTGTCTGTCTCTCCCACTTTAGTCGGATCGGATTCGATGAAAAGGGTCCTTATGAAGGGTAAATAGCAATTGGCATATCACGTTGTGGTTCATGCGTAGGTAAGAAACGTTCTTGCTAGAAACCCATAGCAGCCACGTAAAACATGCAAACAACAATTAGAGGACGTCTAACTTGTTTTTGCAGGGTATGCTATGTGATGTGATATGGCCAAAAGGATGTGATGTATGAGATTGATCATGTTCTTGTAATAGGAATCACGACTTGCATGTCGATGAGTATGACAACCGGCAGGAGCCATAGGAGTTGTCTTTATTTATTTGTGACCTGCGTGTCAACTTAAAAGTCATGTAATTACTTTACTTTATTGCTAACCGTTAGCCATAGTAGTAGAAGTAATAGTTGGCGAGGCAACTTCATGAAGACATGATGATGGAGATCATGATGATGGAGATCATGGTGTCATGCCGGTGATGATGATGATCATGGAGCCCCGAAGATGGAGATCAAAAGGAGCAAAGTGATGATGGCCATATCATGTCACTATTTGATTGCATGTGATGTTTATCATGTTTATACATCTTATTTGCTTAGAACGACGGTAGTAAATAAGATGATCCCTTACAACAATTTCAAGAAGTGTTCTCCCCTAACTGTGCACCGTTGCGACAGTTCGTGTTTCGAAGCACCACGTGATGATCGGGTGTTAGATTCTAACGTTCACATACAACGGGTGTAAGACAGATTTACACACGTGAAGCACTTAGGGTTAACTTGACGAGCCTAGCATGTACAGACATGGCCTCGGAACACGGAGACCGAAAGGTCGAACATGAGTCGTATAGAAGATACGATCAACATGAAGATGTTCACCGATGATGACTAGTCCATCTCACGTGATGATCGGACATGGCCTAGTTTGACTCGGATCATGTAATCACTTAGATGACTAGAGGGATGTCTATCTGAGTGGGAGTTCATAAGATGAACTTAATTATCCTGAACATAGTCAAAAGGTTTTTGCAAATTATGTCGTAGCTCACACTATAGTTCTACTGTTTAGATATGTTGCTAGAGAAAAATTAGTTGAAAGTTGATAGTAGCAATTATGCGGACTAGGTCCGTAAACTGAGGATTGTCCTCATTGCTTCATAGAAGGCTTATATCCTTAATGCACCGCTCAGTGTGCTGAACCTCGAACGTTGTCTGTGGTTGTTGCGAACATCTGACATACACGTTTTGATAACTACGTGATAGTTCAGTTAAACGGTTTAGAGTTGAGGCACCAAAGACGTTTTTGAAACATCGCGAAACATATGAGATGTTTTGAGGGCTGAAATTGGGATTTCAGGCTCGTGCCCATGTCAAGAGGTATAAGACCTCCGGTGACTTTCTTAACCTGCAAACTAAGGAGAAAAGCTCAATTGTTGAGCTTGTGCTCAGATTGTCTGAGTACAACAATCATTTGAATCGAGTGGGAGTTGATCTTCCAGATAAGACAGTGATGGTTCTCCAAAGTCATTGCCACCAAGCTGTTAGAGCTTCGTGATGAACTATAACATATCAGGGATAGATATGATGATCCTTGAGGTATTCGCGATGTTTGACACCGCGAAAGTAGAAATCAAGAAGGAGCATCAATTGTTGATGGTTGGTGAAACCACTAGTTTCAAGAAGGGCAAGGGCAAGAAGGGATACTTCATGAAACGGCAAATCAGCTGCTGCTCTAGTGAAGAAACCCAAGGTAAAACCCAAACCCGAGACTAAGTGCTTCTGTAATAAGGGGAACAACCACTAGAGCAGAATTACCCTAGATACTTGGTAGATAAGAAGGCTGGCAAGGTCGATAGAAGTATATTGGATATACATTGTGTTAATGTGTACTTTGCTAGTACTCCTAGTAGCACCAGGGTATTAGATACCGGTTCGGTTGCTAAGTGTTAGTAACTCGAAACAAAAGGCTACGGAATAAACGGAGACTAGCTAAAGGTGAGCTGACGATATGTGTTGGAAGTTTTTCCAAGCTTGATATGATCAAGCATCGCACGCTCCCTCTACCAAAGAGATTGGTGTTAAACCTAAATAATTGTTATTTGGTATTTGCGTTGAGCATAGACATGATTGGATTACGTCTATCGCAATACGATTATTCATTTAAGGAGAATAATGGTTACTCTGTTTATTTGAATAATACCTTCAATGGTCTTGCACCTAAAATGAATGGTTTATTAAATCTCGATCGTAGTGATACACATGTTCATGCCAAAAGATAGTAATGATAGTACGACCTACTTGTGGCACTGCCACGTAAGTCATATCGGTATAAAACGCATGAAGAAGCTCCATATTGATGGATCTTTGGGCTCACTCGTTTTTGAAAAGTTTGAGACATGCGAACCATGTCTATTGGTGTATATGCATGAAGAAACTCCATGCAAATGGACCGTTTTGACTCACTTGATTTTGAATCACTTGGGACATGCAAATCATACCACATGGGCAAGATGACTGAAAAGCCTCGTTTTCAGTAAGATGGAACAAGATAGCAACTTGTTGGAAGTAACACATTTTGATGTGTGCAGTCCAATGAGTGCTGAGGCATGCAGTGAATATCGTTATGTTCTTACTTCACAGATGATTCGAGTAGATGTTGAGTATATTTACTTGATGAATCACGAGTCTGAATTATTGAAAGGTTCAAGTAATTTCAGTGTGAAGTTGAAAGATCGTCGTGAAAGGAGGATAAAAGATCTATGATATGATCATAGAGATGAATATCTGAATCACGAGTTTGGCACAGAATTAAGACATTGTGGAAATTGTTTCACAACTGATACAGCCTGGAACACCATAGTGTGATGGTGTGTCCAAACGTCATAGTTGCACCCTATTGGATATGGTGCATACCATGATGTCTCTTATCAAGTTACCACTATCGTTCATGGGTTAGGCATTAAAGACAACCACATTCACTTTAATAGGGCACCACGTAATTTTCGTTGAGACGACACCGTATGAACTATGGTTTGGAGAAACCTAAGTTGCCGTTTCTTGAAAGTTTGGGGCTGCGACGCTTATGTGAAAAAGTTTCAGGTTGATAAGCTCGAACCCAAAGCAGATAAAATGCATCTTCATAGGACACCCAAAAACAGTTGAGTATACCTCCTAATTCAGATTCGAAAGCAATAAGGGATTGTTTCTAGAATCGGGTCCTTTCTCGAGGAAAAGTTTCTCTCGAAAGAATTGAGTGGGAGGATGGTGGAGACTTGATGAGGTTATTGAACCGTCACTTCAACAAATGTGTAGCAGGGCATAGGAAGTTGTTCCTGTGGCACCTACACCAATTGAAGTGGAAGCTTATGATAGTGATCATGAAGTTTCGGATCAAGTCAGTACCGAACCTCGTAGGGTGACAAGGATACGTACTACTTCAGAGTGGTACAGTAATCCTGTCTTGGAAGTCATGTTGCTAGACAACAATGAACCTACGAGCTATGGAGAAGCGATGGTGGGCCCGGATTCCGATAAATGGCTCAAGGCCATAAAACCCGAGAGAGGATCCATGTATGAAAACAAAGTGTAGACTTTGGAAGAACTACTTGATGGTCGTAAGGCTGTTAGGTACATATGGATTTTGAAAGGAAGACAGACAATGATGGTAAGTGTTACCATTGAGAAAGCTCGACTTGTCGTTAAGATGTTTTTTCGACAAGTTCAAGGAGTTGACTACGATGAGACTTTCTCACTCGTAGCGATGCTAAGAGTCTGTTGGAATTATATTAGCAATTACTGCATTATTTATGAAATCTTGCAGATAGGATGTCAAAACATTGTTTACTCGACGATTCTTGAGGAAAGGTTGTATGTGATATAACCGGAAGGTTTTGTCTATCCTGAAATATGCTAATAAGTATGCAAAGCTCCAGCAATCCTTCTGAGGACTGGAGTGAGCATCTCGGAGTTGGAATGTATGCTTTGATGATGATCAAAGATTTTGGGTGTATACAAAGTTTATGAGAAACTTGTATTTCCAAAGAAGTGAGTGGGAGCACTATAGAATTTCTGATAAATATATGTTGTTGACATATTGTTGATCAGAAATGACGTAGAATTTCTGGAAAGCATATAGGGTTATTTGGAAAGTGTTTTCAATGGAAAACCTGGATTAAGCTACTTGAACATTGAGCATCAAGATCTATAAGGATAGATCAAAACGCTTAATAGTACTTTCAAATGAGCACATGCCTTGACGTGATCTTGAAGGTGTTCAAGATGGATCAGTCAAAGAAGGAGTTCTTGCCTGAGTTGTAAGGTATGAAGTTAAGACTTAAAGCTCGACCATGGCAGAATAGAGAGAAAGGAACGAAGGTCGTCCCCTATGCTTAAGACATAGGCTCTACAGTATGCTATGCTGTGTACCGCACCTGAAGTGTGCTTTACCATGAGTCGGTCAAGGGGTACAAGAGTGATCCAAGAATGGATCACAGGACAGCGGTCAAAGTTATCCTTAGTAACTAGTGGACTAAGGAATTTTCTCAATTATGGAGGTGGTAAAAGAGTTCGTCATAAAGGGTTACGTCGATGCAAGCTTAACACCTATCCGGATAGCTCTGAGTAGAGATACCGGATACGTATAATGGAGCAACAATTTAGAATAGCTCCAAGTAGAACAGTTATTTGGAATAGCTCCAAATAGAACGTGGTAGCTGCATCTAGGAGATGACATAGAGATTTGTAAAGCACACACGGATCTGAAAGGTTCGGACCCGTTGACTATAACCTCTCTCACAAGCATAACATGATCAAACCCAGAACTCATCGAGTGTTAATCACATGGTAAATGTGAACTAGATTATTGACTCTAGTAAACTCTTTGGGTGTTAGTCACATGGGGATGTGACCTTGAGTGTTAATCACATATCGATGTGAACTAGATTATTGACTCTAGTGCAAGTGGGAGACTGTTGGAAATATGCCCTAGAGGCAATAATAAATTAGTTATTATTATATTTCCTTGTTCATGATAATTGTCTTTTATTCATGCTATAACTGTATTATCCGGAAATCGTAATACACGTGTGAATACATAGACCACAATATGTCCCTAGTGAGCCTCTAGTTGACTAGCTCGTTGTGATCAACAGATAGTCATGGTTTCCTGGCTATGGACATTGGATGTCGTTGATAACGGGATCACATCATTAGGAGAATGATGTGATGGACAAGACCCAATCCTAAGCATAGCACAAAGATCGTGTAGTTTGTTTGCTAGAGCTTTGCCAATGTCAAGTATCTCTTCCTTTGACCATGAGATCGTGTAACTCCTGGATACCGTAGGAGTGCTTTGGGTGTATCAAACGTCACAACGTAACTGGGTGACTATAAAGGTGCACTACAGGTATCTCCGAAAGTATCTATTGTTTTATGCGGATCGAGACTGGGATTTGTCACTCCGTGTAAACGGAGAGGTATATCTGGGCCCACTCGGTAGGACATCATCATATGCGCAATGTGACCAAGGAGTTGATCACGGGATGATGTGTTACGGAACGAGTAAAGTGACTTGCCGGTAACGAGATTGAACAAGGTATTGGATACCGACGATCGAATCTCGGGCAAGTAACATACCGATAGACAAAGGGAATTGAATACGGGATTGATTAAGTCCTTGACATCGTGGTTCATCCAATGAGATCATCGTGGAACATGTGGGAGCCATCATGGGTATCCAGATCCCGCTGTTGGTTATTGACCGGAGAACGTCTCGGTCATGTCTGCATGTCTCCCGAACCCGTAGGGTCTACACACTTAAGGTTCGATGACGCTAGGGTTATAAAGGAAGTTTGTATGTGGTTACCGAATGTTGTTCGGAGTCCCGGATGAGATCCCGGATGTCACGAGGAGTTCCGGAATGGTCCGGAGGTAAAGATTTATATATAGGAAGTCCTGTTTCGGCCATCGGGACAAGTTTCGGGGTCATCGGTATTGTACCGGGACCACCGGAAGGGTCCCGGGGGCCCACCGGGTGGGGCCACCTGCCCCGGGGGGCCACATGGGCTGTAGGGGGTGCGCCTTGGCCTACATGGGCCAAGGGCACCAGCCCCTAGAGGCCCATGCGCCAAGATATAGGAAAAAGGGGAGAGTCCTAAAGGGGGAAGGCACCTCCGAGGTGCCTTGGGGAGGATGGACTCCTCCCCCCCTCTTAGCCGCACCCTTTCCTTGGAGGAAGGGGCAAGGCTGCGCCTCCCCCCTCTCCCCTGCCCCTATATATAGTGGAGGGGAGGGAGGGCATCCATACCTGAGCCCTTGGCGCCTCCCTGCCTCCCGTGACACCTCCTCCTCTCCCGTAGGTGCTTGGCGAAGCCCTGCAGGATTGCCACGCTCCTCCATCATCACCACGCCGTTGTGCTGCTGCTGGATGGAGTCTTCCTCAACCTCTCCCTCTCTCCTTGCTGGATCAAGGCGTGGGAGACATCGTCGAGCTGTACGTGTGTTGAACGCGGAGGTGCCGTCCGTTCGGCACTAGGATCATCGGTGATCTGAATCACGACGAGTACGACTCCATCAACCCCATTCACTTGAACGCTTCCGCTTAGCGATCTACAAGGGTATGTAGATGCACTCTCCTTCCCCTCGTTGCTAGTCTCTCCATAGATAGATCTTGGTGACACGTAGGAAAATTTTGAATTTCTGCTACGTTCCCCAACACCCACCCTCTCCGAGCGCTGCCCTGGAGCCCGGGCCACACGGTCACGAGCCGCCTGCTCCGCCTCCAACTTGGAGCGGAGCGAAGCCTCGAGGGCGCCTCGCAAGAAGAGCCGCGCGACTTGTCCATGGAGATCACCGCCGCAAAAGGAAGGAGGGGTGGAGGAGGGGAGGATCTAATGAGTCGACGAATGGGGAGACGGTGGCGGCGCAGATCGGAAGCGGAAGCCGGAAACCCTAGCAGGGGGGAGAGAGAGCCGCGGGGGATCCATAAATAGCCCGTCCGAGCCGTGCCCACCTGGGCCCAACTCGCAACATGGGCCAAGCGCGGCTGGGGAGCAGGAACTAGGGAGATGGGCCCAACTGGGCCGGACGGAACCAGAGGAGGGAAATCTGTCACTGAAGAAAGAGGGGGGGGGAGAGGTAGGCCCACCAGATGGCGGCGCACCACATGGCCCAACAGGCCCACCCAGGGAGACAGCCCGCGGCCCGGTGGCCGCCGCGGAGAGAGCTAGATCTAGGTTACACGAAGCCAGCAGCGCCCCCGCCGACGCCGCCGCCGGCGACGCGGGCGCCGCAGAGGTCGAAGGAGAGATGGAAGGGGAGCCACCAAGCTCCCCGACAGGTGCCCTGCCCAGGACACTGAGATCAAGCGACGGAGTAGCAAACTTACCAACCTTACGCCGCCGTCGAGAGACCCGAATCCAGCCCTCATCCGACGAAGAAGAGGCAGCCGCCAGCCGACCCCGGCCACCAGGGGCGAACTTGCGAGAACGAGGGACGACGGGAGGCACCACCGCCCCCCAGCGGCGGGCACGAGACCACATGCGGAGGGGGCCGGCGACAGCGAGACCGCCTCATCGGCCGAGAGGGCCCAGGAACGAGATCCGAGCACCGGCAGCGGAGAGGACAGGGGGAAAACCCCACCCGCGGGGAGCCAGGGGAGGGGAGAGAGAGCCCACCTGCTAGGAGAGAGGGGGAGGACCGGGCAGCGACCGGCGAGCCAAC
>NC_041381.1:3930082-3961339 GCF_002162155.2 Triticum dicoccoides
TGAACTCGCCACTCTCCAAAGCCCCAAGAGGGGGTCAAGTTGTTGGGTGCGAGAAACACATTTGGAGAACCTCTCTTCACTTGAGCATGTTTATTATTATGTGGTGTATCATGGTGGTGAGGTGATCGGTGGACTTGAGAAAGAGCTGGTCGGTGCACTTGAGAAGGAGCTTGATATTAATCTCAACAAGCCCACACTGACCGTGAAGAAGGAGGTAACTCCACGCTGATTCACCTTTGTTCACAGTAACTTAATTATAGTTACTACTTGTCTGCTGTTTACTAGGTGTATATTGATTCTTACTCCATTTGGGTATTTGGCGCTCCATTTGGGTATACGTTAGTTCAGTCCACGCAGCTTCATAGGCTAGTGAATTTAAAATGCATGCGGCCGCAAAGCCAGCGCCTGAGCAGCAGTCCCCAATGAAACGACAGCTTGCTTCCGTGAACCGTCCGTGCTGTGTGTGCCACCGGCGGCTGATGAACGGCGGTGCGGCAGGGACGTGCGGCGTCGCGTGCGCTGGAGGAAGGGGAGCCGCATGCGTTGCACGTCGTTTGCGCGGCCAACGTCCGCTATACGCCAAAACACATTGCCCGGTAGCCTAGCTTCGTCCCTAGGAGCTCTAGGGTGGAAGGAATTCCATATCGCCCACACAGTGACATTATCTTCCTCCTGCTTTGGCGCATCCCGGCCTCCTCCATCAACCTCCTAGGGTTTGTGGAGCCATAACGGAGCTTCTGCCGCCATACCTTTGAAGCTCTGTGACCCCGAGCACACCTCCCGGTGGCGGCGGTGATGCCTCGCTCTGGCTGATGCATTTATCAACCATGTCCATGGCTCTGAGTTTCCCCTGCAATCCATACCATGCCGATGTGGTCCCTCTCCCGAGCTTCCCTGTGAGCCCTTGCCTGCGCAGCCACGAGCCACGAGCCACTCTAGCACGCTCTCCCGCATGCTCGTGCAGCTCCCTCGCGCAGTCCCGAGCGACGCTGCCGTGTGCACGCTCGCCGGTGAGACACCGACAGGAGGGCTCCACCCGGTGTGATTGGGTTAGTGTAATCCTCTGTAGATTTCCAAACTTTTGGACGAGGCAATTCCTAGTCCTAGTATTTAAATTCAATAAAATTAGTCATGATGGTCTTTCCTCAATAAAATTTATGCTTGCTATAATGCCACATCCTCAGGGAGGTCTGTGCCGGTATCGTCATCTGTCAACTACAAAGCCGCATCATAGCAAAACCACCACGTAAATGTGCAATAGTTCAGGGTGTATTCGAACTGGTATTATAATAATTTTTGTATAAGTGGTACTGTTGTAGTTTCCTAACTCATAATTTTTGGGATATTTTTTCCAATTTATTAATCAGTATGGAGCGAGGGGAAAATGAGAATTCCGGATAATGGAATTCAGTAAAATTTGAAAATATAGACAAACAAGAAAAACTAGAAATGTTTCCTGCTGATATATCCTCTTTATTCCACAGAGAGCGGGCTTTCTTTACAACCTCACGGTAAATAATTTCTGGAGACATGGTATGGCACCAAATCCTCTCAAGGACTTGCGTTCAGTTTAAGTTAATAATTTTGTCCGTTATTTCGTATCTTTGATAACAGTGGTAGATATATAGTAAATTTCTGATTAAGATGCCATAAATGCTTGGATTATAAACCGTTGCTGAAATATATCGCAAATTTCCGTACAAGATGATGTAAACTTAGGGATTTTTATATTAAGCTGTTCTACTCATGGCATGGCTGTTGGATGAATTATTATAGAATTTAAAATGATCATTCATCAGAACTTTGATATTTCTGACAAATTTCAGAAACGGTAGATATAAATTAGACATCGAAAGATACAACTTAATTCGTTTGGACGGGAGCTATCTAGTGCTTTGTTTGGTGGGTGCCGCTGTAGTAGCAGGAGAGCTGTCCATAGAGGAATAACCAGAGCGGAGGTGCTGCCCAGGAAACGATGATGGCGTCTTGGCTCTGTTTGTCTGAAGATCTTCCGATGAGGATCAGCTGGTTTCATCCGGCAGCTCTGCTTCTGACTCCATGAGGCGTGTGTTCACGCTCTGCTTGCTCCAGTTACTAGTTGCTCGTCTTCAACAGCAAGACCCTGCAAAAGCGTTGCCTTTTTAAATAAGAAATGAAACCTTGTAATAGTGTGCCTTTTGTTCCTGAAGGAAGGCAAAGCCCGCTCCGGCGACAGGTATCTTTTTCAAGTTTCAACCATCGACAGTTGTTCATCAGCACACCCTGATGGATGAAGTGTCATTGACCACAAATTGCAACATTAAATGTGTCTGCTGATGTTTGCTGGAGAATCTGAAACCATGTAACAGGATTGGTCTCTCAAGCTTATTTTAATTGTATTTATAAACATTTCCATATTAATCCTGTGCCGGCGCCGCCGCAGTCTTCGCCGAGCAACGATGGCCACCGACCTCCTGTCAGCTGTCCAACCTGCACATCGGGTAGCCTACTACAGCTTCGGCAATGACCTTCATTCGTTGCCTTGCCGTTGTATACGTCCGTTCTGGCATTCGCACCTAAGCTGTTTGACGAAATGCCATGATGCCCAAATACCATATCACTGGTGTTGTTCGCTATGCCTAGGGAACCCTTGTTAGGATTAAACCCGACGTCCGGTTACACGTTTGTGTACGTGTCTGTGTAGTACTCTAGTCCAGAACCGACTAGGTTTAGCTATAGGGTAGCTGGATCAGCATATATACGTGCATACCGCCTTGTAATTGAATCGAACCAGATCACCAAAAAGCAATAAAGAAATACCAGGCTCGAGACGAGCCTGTTGTAATCCATCGACTTGTTTCGTGTTCGTCCGTCGAAAGAAGTCGCTACGTCCTGCCAAAGATCGATTCGATCCTTTATAGTGCAAGTCGCCGGCCAGTACGATCCGGTAGCTATCAATTAAGCTGCCTGCTTGGTTGCTTGTGAGGATAGCTTGCACGTACGTTTGCTTCGGCTTCTGAGTATACAAACTAGTGTTTCAAAACCAACACCTCTGATGCTTCCTTCGTTGTTTTGCCGTTCAGACCGTCTTATTCTGGCTTTGCACCTGAGTTGTTGGATGAAATGTCATGCATTAGTTAACTTGAATGACGTCTCGGAGTGAATCACGTTGACAGTTACCGATAAACAGAATTCGGAGGTGTGAACGTCCGAAATACGGACGACACTATCATCCCAAAGCATTAGCATGCCGCCTCTGTGTGCCCACCGCAGGCCGTTGGGCGAAGCTCCGTAGCCGATTTCCGCCTAGGTAGGTGGCAACAAATTGGTCAACATCCTCCAGCTTAGACTCCTGCAGGCAAACTATGTGACAGGACGAGGAGGCGATTGTCTCGTGCACCGTCACACGTCTATGAGGATCATTCAGCCCTCGCACATTCCAACTGAGGAAGTCGATTTTTTGTTCTGTCATGGGGAAACGATGGTTCTCGTGGCACTGTGGAACAACGCCCAGCAAGGTTGCAACACAGGGGAACAGGGGATAGGCGAAGACATGGATGCAGTGGAGTGTGGCTTGACTTGGGGAAGGCACCAGTGCACAGCAGAGGCAAGTAGCCAAACACATGCGTTCTTCATCAAACTAGGAAGCAGTACAACGAGGATACAACCAGCTACAGAGGTACAGCAGGCCGACACACGGTTACAACCATCAGGGAGGCAAGTGAAGCTTGGCCACCGATCACTGGAACAATTAACTTGAGCTAAGAAGGATAACATTGGAAACTAGCTAAAACTCGCTTCGGTGGGTGCCTGCAGAACAATCAGACAGCTCCTGTAGCCTCGACCACCTCGTGGTCCAGAGCAGCCTGACCACCATGGTTGATCAGGGCGTCTTCGACAGCCGTGGCCTCCTCATCATCAAGTTTGAATAGAGCACGTAGCGCCGATATCACTGTTGGCGATAGCTCGTGCTGGAAACGGCGGCCCAGTTCATCCAGTGCATCCTTAGTGACATCTTTGCCGTCTTGCACGATCCCAAGGCTTCGGCAGACGAGCTTCTCGGCCTCCACCGAGACCGGAGCAACATCCCGTCGCTCCCTAGCGCGTGCAACGGTGCGCTGCAGGGAGAAGCCGACGCTCGAGTTGATTGTGACGCCTGCCATGGTCTTCGGGTGTTCTGCGCGCGTGACTTGGGAGGTGGTGCAGGCAGGAGCGCAGCCTCCGGCTGCTTGAAGAGGGCGTCGAGGCTGTCGTGGCCGTGGCGAGTCGGCGATGGGGTGCGGCGAGCTGGCTGGCTTGTGACATGAAGAGGCATGGGCGGCGTGGAGAGCTCGTATCCTGGTGGGCGTGCTGGCGTTGAGGAAGAGGCAGACAATGTCGGGGCAGGGGTTGGAGCCGGAAGGATGCGAAGGACGGGGCTAGCAGTCGTGCCTCCGACCGGGGCAGCTTCATCAGGCATTATCACCGGAGATGGCGGAGTTGGGAGGACGGACGTGGGGGAAGTCGAGCGCGCCGCGTCGAGAGGGTGCGTGCAGCGCGAAGAGCCGCCCCGCGGGCTCCTGGCAGGGCTGGCAGAAGAGTCAGCGGCTCCAGCTTGCCGGCTTCCAACAGAAAGGATGATTTCTTCGAGGACTTGATCGCCCAAAAACCAACTTCTGGAACCAAGTGGATTGCCATGGGCGATTTCAACCAAATCTCAAGAGCCAGAGACAAAAACAATAGAAATGTCAACCGCAGCCGTATTAAGCGCTTCCGTGATGCTCTCGACACATGCGAACTCAAAGAAATTCACCTACAGAACAGACGTTTCACTTGGAGTAATGAGCGGCAAAACCCCACTTTATGCAAGCTTGACTCGGTCTTCTGTAATGCCATCTCTTCCTCACTCTCAGATCATTGTCCTCTCCTCCTCGTTGATGATATAGGGCCAAAGCGACCAAGATGCTTCAAGTTTGAGAATTTCTGGACATGTCTTCCAGGCTTCCTTGACATCGTTCTCAAAGCTTGGGCGGATCCGTGCGAGCATACTGAGCCTTGCCAACGGCTTTTCTTCAAGCTAAAGCACACAGGATGGCTCCTGGCTAAATGGAGCAGGGGCCTTTTCTCAAAGGCGAAGCTTCACCTGCATGCGGCCCTCTACATCATCCTCCATCTCGACATTGCCCAGGAAACACGCCCACTCTCTATGGAGGAAAGGGACCTTAGAGGTCGTCTCAAGCGTCGAGTCATTTCCCTCGCCTCAGTTGAAAGGGCAAGAAAGAAGCAATGCGCTCGCATAGCAAATATCAGAGAGGGCGATGCCAATACCAAAATTTTCCATCTCAGAATTAATGGGCGCCGAAGGAAGAATCACATTCACCGGCTAAAGAGAAATGGCACATGGGTCACTGATCACAAGGTCAAAGAGGAAATCATCCATGAGCACTTTGCAGGGACTTTAGGTGGAGGCCAACACAGCATAAGGGACCTAAACTGGGAGAACCTCAACCTGAGGACGGTTGATCTGGCCGGTATTGATGCCCCCATCACTGAGAATGAGGTCATGGCTGCCATTAACCTCATGCCGGGCGATAAGGCCCCGGGGCCGGATGGCTTCACGGGCGCTTTTTCAAGAAGTGCTGGCCCATTGTCAAGGACGATGTCATGCGAGTTATTCATCAATTCAGCAACCTACAAACGTCCAACCTGCACTGGCTGAACTCGGCAAATATTGTCTTGCTACCGAAGAAGGATGGGACGGAAGAGATTGGGGACTTCCGCCCCATCAGCCTCATTCACGCTATCGCCAAGATCATTGCCAAGGTGTTGTCCGCTCGTCTTGCCCCATTCATGAACGACTTGGTCTCCAATGCGCAAAGTGCTTTCATAAAAAAAAGAAGCATCCATGACAACTTCATGTACGTCAGAAATCTTGCACGACGACTGCACCGAAACAAGACCCTTTCCTTGCTTTTCAAGTTGGACATTCGGAAGGCCTTCGACTCGATGCGATGGGAATATATCTTGGACCTGCTTCGTCGCTTGGGCTTTCCGGACCGCTTTCGGGATTGGATTGCTGCCCTTTTCTGCACCTCATCGTCACACGTTCTTCTAAACGGCATTGCCGGGCCACCGGTCCTCCATGGTTGTGGACTTAGGCAGGGAGACCCTCTCTCTCCTTTGCTTTTCGTCATCGCAATCGACACGCTACAGCAGATCCTCGATGTCGCAACGAACCACGACCTTCTGCACAAGCTTAGAGGGAGGGGATCGCTTGTCCGGACATCCCTCTATGCTGATGACGCGGCAATTTTCATCTCGCCGACGCGGGAGGATGTCCATAACCTTGCTGCCATCCTCAGATATTTCGGCGAGGTCACCGGGCTGTCAACCAACTTTCAAAAGAGTTCTGTAGTTGCTATTCGGTGTGGTCACATGAACCTGGATGATATCCTGGCCAGCCTTCCTGCTACGCGGACTTCCTTCCCGATGAAGTACCTGGGCCTTCCCCTTTCGATCTGGCAGCTCAAAAGGGTTGACTTTCAACCCCTTGAGGATAAAGTTGCGGCGAGGTTGCCCCCCTGGCAGGGGCGGAACATTACCACTATTGGGCGGGCGGCCTTGGTGAAATCGGTCCTCACCTCACAGGTCATCTACCACATCACCCCGCTCACAGTACCCCCTGGGGTGCTGAAAAACATCAACAAGATAGAGCGGGCTTTTTTGTGGTCAGCTAGCGACACAACTACAGGAGCAAAATGCAAGGTCAATTGAGAGACAGTCTGCCGCCCTACACAGCTCGGTGGGCTTGGCATACTCCACTTGGGGAAATTTGCGAGAGCTCTCAGGCTGAGATGGCCCTGGATGGCATGGAAGGACCCGTCTAAGCTGTGGGTTGGCCTGGGCAACCCATGCTCCGAGGTGGATATGAACCTTTTCTACGCATCCACAGTCATCACCTTGGGCAATGGAGGGAAGACACCTTTCTGGGAAGCGCCATGGTTAGGAGAGAAAAGGCCAAAGGATATTGCCTCACTCATTTTTGCGGCCTGCCAGCGAAAAAAACGGTGCGTGAGGGAGGCCATGCGCGACATGGCTTGGGTCCACAAGATTAACCCTTCTACCGACCTCACGGTGGGGCACATTGTCCAGTTTGTTGATCTCTGGGTGCGGCTTCTAGGCATACAATTGCAAATGGACGTTGACGACGACATCACTGGGAAATTTGAGGCAAATGGAGAATACTCGGCAGGCTCTGCTTATAGGGCACAATTCTTGGGCTCCACCTCCACAGTCATGAACAAGACCATCTGGAAGGTTTGGGCGCCTCCCAAGGTCAAGTTCTTCTCTTGGTTGGCCATCCAAAACAGGATATGGACTGCGGATAGGCTGCAGAAGAGGGTTGGGAGAATTGTGGCCTATGCGCCCTTTGCAGGAGGGCCAGCGGGACATCCGGCCACCTTTTCTTTAAATGCCGGTTTACAGGCGTATTTGGAGGATGGTCAAAGCTTGGCTTGGACTTGGGGCGCTGGAGATGAATAGTTGGGGGACGGAACGCAACATCAAGTGTTGGTGGACAAGCATGTCCAAACCAAATACAGCAAACAGGAAGGCCATGGCCTCACTCACCATGCTCGTATGTTGGGTCATCTGGAATGAGAGAAACGCTAGAGTTTTCCAGAAGAAATCGACACCGCCACACTACATCCTAAAACTCATCCAGGAGGAGGCCAGGACGTGGGTCACCGCGGGGGCTAGGCATCTGAGCATCATCATGCCGCGAGAGTAATTCATTTGCACCTTTTGTTGATGGGCTATGTTGTAAAGCCTGTTCTCATGTAATCAAAACTCTCCTTCTTAATTAATGAATGAGGCAAATCTTTTGCCTCTGTTTCAAAAAAAAAATGTCATGCATGACGATCATGTCGAAATACGACATCGGTAATGTACCCCATGCCTAGGGAACTTTGAGGTATCCTCAGGCCCAGGTACTTATAAACTCCAACTGATCTTGCCCCCTGACACTGCCAACGAACTTATATCTTAGTTATATTTTTTACTGAAATTTATTTTCGAGTTGGTTCATGTCAACCAGATAGGAGCCGAACTTACTGCACCACCCTTATAATATAATATTCAACCAGACAGGCGCCTTGCATTATGGCGCGTGACGTGCCATGTCTCTCTCATCACATCATCTCTTCCATTTTCTTGTTCTCTTGGAAATCTACTCGAGCTTAGTGGTTGTGTGGCTGTTTTGCTGGTCTAGAAACTCGTTGAGGAAAGTGGGCGTAGTCTTGTTGTGTGGAGAGGGCCAAGACTTGGGCGTCGTTCACCCATGAGCTGCTGCTTCGACACGTAGTCTCTGCGCCATGACCCAGAGCTCGAGCATGACTCTCAACGAACAGGTCCAGCTCATGCCTCATGGGAACACAAGTGCAGTGCACACTGCACAATCAATGGCCAAGAGCCCAAGAGAATGGTATGGGCAAGACGTGCGTACGTGACACTTTTGCAGGTTGGCATAGAAAATCATCACTAATTTGGCCCGTGTTACCTTAGTAGTACTACTGCGTTCAGAGAAAAGGGTTCTTGGCCATGTGAAAAGGTTCAAAACCCTGGTCTTGCATTGCGGCACCACCCCAAGCAGTGCTCTGCAAAGCTGGCGTGACATGTCACAACCTACTGCGGCCTGCGCAAAGTAGACTGGAGTACTCCTGTGTCCTGTCAAAAAAAGAAGTAGAGTGGAGCACTGCTATCTCCGCGTGTGTGTGTGTGTGTTGTGTGTGTGTGTGCGCGCGCGCGCGTGTGACGTCGGCAATTCGGCCCTTTAATCATACATTAGCAAGATTTGACTCTCGTTTTTAAAAAAATCTGACCCTTTTGCTATCGCCGTCATAGTTGGCAGTAGGGTTTCACTGCTTACCGTCAAGGTTAATGACGGTAGGACTTGCCTTCACGCCGTTCTGACGTGGATAAGACCCTACCGCTAGGGTCCTTGGCAGTAGGCCCCCGAAAAGCAGATAAGAGGTATGCTAGGCCCCGCCGGAGGGCCCTCGCGATAGGGTATACGGCCAAGGGGCTCGGCAGTAGCAACTAATCAATAGCTGAACAACGTGACGACGCAAGCAAGTCCTACCGCCATTGGCATATGCGTAGACAGTGATACCCTACCACCAACTACGACATCGGTATCAAAAAGGTCAGATCCAAAGAAACAAAACCAAACCAGGGTCAAATCATGCTAATCTTTGCCCTTAAGGCCAGAACAGTGATTTTGGCCACTGACACCGTCCTCGGCCGGATTGCAGCGCAAGAGGATTTACAGACTTATATGTTGACGATGTTCACATTCACATATTTGGTTCACATTTTTTATTTGTTTGTTTATTTGGCACACCTCCATTTTCTTTCCCACAGGTGAAAATTGTGGCAGTCGTCCACATTTTGTTGGTGTAACTATCCTCTCCCATGGCACAATATGGAATCACAAAAACGGGTTGATCATTACATGAATTTTTGGACTGAAATACCAAAAAAAGGGGAACGACTGCCCCCGCGTCGCTCCCTGTGAGCGGCTCGGGCAGAACCTAGCCCCATCGCTGCCGCCACAAGTCAGGGCACCTCTCCTTGCCCCGACTTGCAATATGAAACTGTGGAACAATATAATTGTAATACGAGAGAGTACATGGTGACATCTCTGGTGCTTCTAGGTGCGGTGTGGCTACTCCTATACTCATGGTCGACTTTTAGTTGGTGGCGTCTTTCGCTTATATCTCGGATATTGATTTTATTTTGACCACTTTGTAACAGGATTTCTCATCATATTGTATCGGTTTGGCCGTTTGCGCCATATCTCGGGAGTACTACATGAATTTCTATTAAAGTTATAACATGGATTAATTTATTACACACTTATTTATCTGCTTTTTGGGTCTTTCTGTTATGTAGAAAATATAGTACACAGACACATACGCTAACATACACTAAATTATGTATGTATGTGACTATGTGTAGTGTGGGTGTGGGCTCTAGTTGTATAAACCCGGAGAGGTTTTTTTTCTTCTTTTTGTTAAGAACTCGAGAACTAGAGGGTTTTACTACATGGTAGTGATACCTGGTGCGAGTAGTTGGGTGTCAAAAGGGCCATGACTTGGTTCAGCGTGGTTGTGGTGGGGTGGTCAGTCTTGGCAGGCATGCCTCGACAGAATGATGCGATGTGCGTACGAGCCAGCACCTCACGGAGTCACGGGTGCCAACGTTCAGCATCCCACCGTCGCCGAGGCGTACGACGGTGTCGGTGGGCTCACATCACATGCCCCGATGGCCCGATCAAGGTCTAGTCTCTCTCTCTCTTGTACGATTGCCCGCTACAACGACCAAGCTCCAATTACGGTCTCGCCGATTCCTACGTCGGCCTTATGAATTCAACCTACTCGTTCTTCTCGCATTACATGGCTTATCTCAAAATTTTATGTTTCCGTTTTATAAGTTTCAACGTGTTTGTTTCCAATCACATATTTAGATTTAAAGGTGTATTAAATCATTGCATGCAAGGATTAAGAGAAAATTGACCAATGCATGTACTTGCAGGCAGTAGCGGAGATAGGGGACAAGCAGGGGCCTGGCCCCCCCTAAGATCAGTGATTTGCTGCTAGTCAGTAGATGAATAGTGTATAATTTAGACAAAAATACATGTATTAGTATTGTTTGGCCCCTGTTATAAAAAAATTTAAGTCATTTGACCCCCCTCATACTTAATTCCTGGCAAGTAGAGCATAAAGGGCATAAAGGGTATAAAAAAATGACAAGTAGAGCTCCATGGAGGAGCTGCACTCTTGAACGTCCCACCTTTATGCCCCCCCCCCCCCAAAGGGGGTTTCTTGATCCCCAAGTCCTTCTAGAAGCCTTCCGGAAAAATCCATAAATGATGGCTTTCCATAAAGTAATCCAAAAAACACTTTCATTATTCACGAAGACATTTTTCTGCGACAGTTAAATCCAAAACTTTTTTTCTGTAGGCCTAGAACATTTCTGGTACCCACTAAAACAAATTTGGACGCATTCCGAAACTTTTTCGGATCAATGATTTTCTTCAGCAAAAAGCAACCACAGCGGTTCCGGCAGCTTCGGAACAGTTCCGGTTTTTCTCCCCGGAAAAATCACAGAAGTTCTCAGGTCAATTCTGGCACCGTCCAAGAATTTCCAGCCGTGTGCCGAAACCATTTTGACTTAGTTGTATACTCCGACACAATTTTTCTGTTTTACCAAAACTATTCCAGTGTTCTCTCTCTGAAATTCTTCCGTTGTCTCCGAAACTTTTTCGGTGAATTTCTCTCAGACTCTCTGTCTAGAATTCAGCAGATAGATGACCCTTAAGCGTGTGACTCTATTGGTTCGGTGAAGTATAGACATGACTGGGAACACCTTCCGATCAATGATCAACATCGGAGTCGTGGACACCCATATTGACCCATATACCCACACTAATAAATATTTGAGTGAACCTCCAATTGTTGTGCGCTATTCCTTTTACTGCACGATATGTTACAAATCCCGAGGTGAGATTTATCGGCATCCCCGTTGATCAACACTTGTCCACAATGCCAGTTACCTCATTACCGTTTTTGTTCTCTTTTCTCGTTTCCGCATTCCGGCGTCCCCGTGATCAAATCACATCATGTCTGCCCAGACGATGATGGATACCGTAACATCGAGAGGGCCTAGAGATATCTCTTCATCCTCGGAGGAGTAAATCCCAATCTTGAGCTATCAAGTCCCTTGACATATTCTTTTATGAACCCGTAAGCCGCCGTAATTGCCACCCAATTAGGGATGACGTTTAACAAACCCCAAAGTTTATGAAGCAAGCATGAAAAAACTCGATACTCTCATGGTCTAAGGAATCATGCAAACAATAACTTCTCTATGTCATTAACCATTAACTTGTGACGAATGCATCTCATAGCATAACATCAATTCGGGTCGATTCAACACAAATGTTCTTCTAAGATTGTGCCCTCAAAGTTGCTGGCATAGACATGCCTATGATCAGGAAAACGAAACCATCATGCAACACTTGAGCTAGTCTTAGCGGTCAGACTAGGAATACATCTTATCGTTTATTATTCCACACGTGCATATGAGTCTTCCTCCGAGCCTCCTGATTATTGCAGACTCGAGAACCATAGCAGTTATAGCACGGAATATAAACATAATTAGGAATATGGGGATAAATAATAACATTTATTATTGCCTCTAGGGCATATCTCCTACAGTACTTCATGCATGCATGCATTGGTAAACATATTTTTTTGAGAAAAACCAGCGCATTAATTGAATGCTTTTGCAAACTACAAAATTTATTCCACCACTCATCATCTACCTTGGTTGGTGAGATTTTTGAATTGAACCCTATAAACCGGAAAGGAAGTAGTATTACGCAATCGTCGAGACCTACTGCCCAGGAAATGTCGATTCACGCTATGGCATGGTGACAGCTCCATAGATCACCGATTGAGCGGACATGAGCGTAGTGGATCTTGTGCTGCAGTTGATCGAGCCCCTTCAAGTCACCCTCGTCGGCATTGGGAGTACGCGCCGCATCAACACAAGCTCCAACTATCGCTCCGACGGGGAGACACCCGTTAACCCACCATCCAATATATTTATATTAACAAAATAAATATATTCACCGATGTAATATATTCTTTTCTTCACACATATATCTATGCAATTTGCTTATGGTAGTAATTTCTTTTGAAGCAAAATAAAATAGAAGATACTAAGCAAATTGAGTTATTTATCATCTTTATTTGTACCGAGTTATCCAAGATTTTTTAACACAATACAAATGCAGACGCTCATACATACGAACATACAATCATCCTATCCCTATGAATGCACATACTCACACCCTATCCCTATGAACACCACCAAGAGACTGAGCCCGCACATTATTTTGAGATTGACCAAGTCACCACAGATACCTTTGTAGTCGACAGGAACATCTCCTCCCACTGAACGCACATCGCTGAAAGATCTGAAATAAATCAAGAAAAATGCGAGTATCAATGTCAATTCTAGGACATGAATTCTGATGGGGTGGGGATGCCACTGTCCTCCTAACCATCCAACCATATGTTGGTTCATGCCAATATTTTTGTTGAATACATGAAATATTCTATGAACAAATTTTTTTGTTATGGAATATTTTTATGTCCGAATTTTTTAAAAAGCCAAAACATTTTATTTGAAAAGTAGGTATATTTCCCCTTACAAGGTGGAACATATAAAAAATTCTATTTCAAATAAGAGATTTTTTCTCGTGGAAAATACAAGACATTTATTGTTGAAACAACTCTTGGAAGATGAGTGAACATTTTATTTTTACAAACGTTGGATATTTCTATTTGATATACGGAGTACTAATTAACATTCTCATACACAACCGCGGCAGAAATCATATATTTGACCTGAGGACGATATCAACTCACGGTCTGACCTGGCTTCAAAAAAATTTCACATAACAGATGGTTTCGTGTGGCGCCCGACAGTCGGGCGCTGCATAGCACTATGTAGCGCCGTTGGCTTTGGCGTCGCATGCCCGACCAGCGTGGCAGCCCGGGGCCAGGGCGGCCCCATAGTCAGCCGTGCAGCGCCTAACGCATAGGCGCCACACTGTTAATGTGCAGCTCCTAGCGCTTAGGCGTCACACTTGTAATGTGCAACGCCCGTTTCTTAGGCGCTGCACAGTCTGTGTGTCACTTAGGCTGGCCCCACCCTCTCTCCCCTCCCACCCCTGATAACCCACAAGTGTAGGGGATCGCGACAGCTTTCAATGGTAGATTATTCAACCCAAATTTATTGATTCGACATAAGGGGAGCCAAAGAATATTCTCAAGTATTAGCAGCTGAGTTATCAATTCAACCACACCTGGATAACGTAATATCTGCAGCAAAGTGTTTAGTAGCAAAGTAATATGATAGCAATGGTAACGGTGGCAAAGGTAATATTTTTGGGTTTTGTAATGATTGTAACAGTAGCAACGGAAAAGTAAATAAGCGAAGAACAATATAGAAAAAGCTCATAGCCATTGGATCGGTGATGGATAATTATGTCGGATGCGGTTCATCATGTAACGGTCATAACATAGGGTGACACAGAACTAGCTCCAATTCATCAATATAATGTAGGCATGTATTCCAAATATAGTCATACGTGCTTATGGATAAGAACTTGCATGACATCTTTTGTCCTACCCTTCCGTGGCAGCGGGGTCCTTTTGGAAACTAAGGGATATTAATGCCTCCTTTTAATAGAGTACCGAAACAAAGTATTAACACATAGTGAATACATGAACTCCTCAAACTACGGTCATCACCGGCAGTGGTCCCGATTATTGTCACTTCGGGGTTGCCGGATCATAACACATAGTAGCTAGGTGACTATAGACTTACAAGATAGGATCAAGAACTCACATATATTCATAAAAACATAATAGGTTCAGATCTGAAATCATGGCACTCGGGCCCTAGTGACAAGCATTAAGCATAGCAAAGTCATAACAACATCAATCTCAGAACATAGTGGATGCTAGGGATCAAACCCTAACAAAACTAACTCGATTACATGATAGATCTCATCCAACCCATCACCGTCTAACAAGCCTAGGATGGAATTACTCACGCACGGCGGTGAGCATCATGAAATTGGTGATGGAGGATGGTTGATGATGACGACGGCGACAGATTCCCCTCTCCGGAGCCCCGAACGGACTCCAGATCAGCCCTCCCGAGAGAGATTAGGACTTGGCGGCGGCTCCGCATCGTAAAACACGATGAATCCTTCTCTCTGATTTGTTTCTCCCCAAACGTGAATATATAGAATTGGAGTTGAGGTCGGTGGAGCACCAGGGGGCCCAAGAGGCAGGGGAGCGCCCAGGGGGAGGCGCGCCCCCCGCCCTCGTGGACAGGGTGTGGCCTCCCTGGCCTTGATTCTTTCGCCATTATTTTTCTTATTTTCCAAAAATAAGCTCTGTGGAGTTTCCAGTCATTCCAAGAATGTTTGTTTCTGCACATAAATAACACCATGGCAACAAAACAACGTCAGTCCGGGTTCGTTCCATTCAAATCATGCAAGTTAGAGTCCAAAACAAGGGCAAAAGTGTTTGGAAAAGTAGATACGACGGAGACGTATCAACTCCCCCAAGCTTAAACCTTTGCTTGTCCTCAAGCAATTCAGTTGATAAACTGAAAGTGATAAAGAAAAACTTTTACAAACTCTGTTTGCTCTTGTTGTTGTAAATATGTAAAGCCAACATTCAACTTTTCAACAAAGATTATGACTAACCATATTCACAATAACACTTAGGTCTCATGTTTACTCATATCAATGGCATAATCAACTAGCGAGCAATAATAATGAATCTCGGATGATAACACTTTCTCAAAACAATCATAATATGATATAACAAGATGGTATCTCGCTAGCCCTTCCTGAGACCGTAAAACATAAATGCAGAACACTTTTAAAGATCAAGGACTGACTAGACATTGTAATTCATGGTAAAAGAGATCCAGTCATAGTCATACCCAATATAAATTAATAGTAATGGATGCCAATGACAACAGTGCTCTCTAACTGGTGATTTTTAATAAGAGGGTGATGACTCAACATTAAAGTAAATAGATAGGCCCTTCGCAGAGGGAAGCAGGGATTTGTAGAGGTGCCAGAGCTCGATTTTGAGAGAGAGATAAATAATATTTCGAGCGGTATACTTTCATTGTCAACATAACAACCAATACATGGCGATATCTTCCATGCTACACACATTATAGGCGGTTCCCAAACAGAATGGTGAAGTTTATACTCCCCCTCCACCAACAAGCATCAATCCATGGCTTGCTCGAAACAACGAGTGCCTCCAACTAGCAACATCCCTGTGGGAGTTTTGTTTGCAATTATTTTGATTTAGTTTGCATAAAGCATGGGACTGGGAATCCTGGTGACCAGCCATGTTCTCGTGAATGAGAAGCGGAGTCCACTCGTCTTGAGAATAACCCACCTAACATGGAAGATACAGACAGCCCTAGTTGATACATGAGCTATTCTAGCATACAAAACAAAATTTCATTTGAAGGTTTAGAGTTTGGCACATACAAATTTACTTGGAACGGCAGGTAAATACCGTATATAGGAAGGTATGGTGGACTCATATGGCATAACTTTGGGGTTAAAAGATTGAATGCACAAGCAGTATTCCCGCTTAGTACAAGTGAAGGCTAGCAAAAGACTGGGAAGCGACCAACTAGAGAGTGACAACAGTCATGAACATGCATTAAAATTAATAAACATTGAGTACAAGCATGAGTAGGATATAATCCACCATGAACATAAATATCGTGGAGGCTATGTTGATTTTGTTTCAACTATATGCATGAACATGTGCCAAGTCGAGTCACTTAAATCATTCAAAGGAGGATACCACCCCACTATACCACATCACAACCATTTTAATAGCATGTTGGCACGCAAGGTAAACCATTATAAACTCCTAGCTAATTAAGCATGACATAAGTAACTATAATCTCTAATTGTCAGTGCAAACATGTTCATTCATAATAGGCTGAATCAGGAACAATGAACTAATCATATTTACAAAAATAAGAGAGGTCGAGTTGATACCAGCTTCTCTTATCTCAATCAATTCATCATATATCGTCATTATTGCCTTTCACTTGCACGACCGAATGGTGTGTATAATAATAATAGTGCACGTGCATTGGACTTAGCTGGAATCTGCAGGCACTCAATAAAGAGGAGAAGACAAGGCAATATAGGCTCTTTGTTAAATCAACAATTATGCATATAAGGGCCACTTCAATAATTTAATTATGGTCTTCTCCTATCTGAGTCTGAAAGGGACATTTATCACTGAGATCCCGAAAGAGATCAGCAATCTACAGCTTCTGCAAGTGCTAGACATAAGGTCCACCATAATGAAAAAATTGCCATCAACCTTCATTCAACTAAGACAATTGATGTTCGTTGACATGGGTAATAGGCCAGTCTCCACATTGCTTCTAAAATCGATGTCTACCTTGCCCTCCCTCTCTTCCCTTGCAATCAAGTTAAGATCACTGAGAGAGGAAGACCTCCAAATACTTGGGAGCATGCCGTCTCTGCGTGACCTCTCTATAATATATACTAGATGGGGAGCGCGCCTTGGCGCGAGGGTGCCGGTCCCAACATTTTGGTTGGGCAGTTGGAAGCGATGCCATACAAACATAGATAGTGGTAGGGCCTTTGTCTTTGTTATTAATCAAAGAACATGTACTGTGCTTTTAGATGATCATCAATGAGAACTCCTACTTCCTCTTTCCATGTTCCAAGGAGAAGCTAATGCGGCTTGTAGTGACGGATACTTGAAAGCAAAGGATATGTAGCATCCTCGGGCTTCATTTTCCTAAGGATACTGTGAAACCTCTAAAAAATCATTACAATGGGCTAATAAACCTAGGAAAGCTATACAACAGAAATGATGAAGTGGTGTGTTCTTAACGTAAATATGAACATATTTTTAGAGAACAAATATATATCAATCTATTTAATACATGTAATAGCAACTCTTTGTGTACACAATGAGGGCGATTAAGGAATGCATTCCAGTCACTTTCAATATAAGGAAACGGAAAGTAGCAGTTCTGATAATTGACAGCAACAGGTAACCATAAGTTAGCTCATCACAAATGAAAGAAATGATTGGAGCTCCAAGGACCAATATGTAGCTTTGTTGTCCCAGTTATAAAATATAATAATATCCGCTTCACGGGTACATGAATAATTTCTCTTATAGTGTGAAATAAACCTCAACGCAATAGTATGCTATGGATCCCTTTATGGATATACTAATAAAACTCTAAAAAAGGATAAATCACCTCATATAATCCTGACTTACTTGCAAACAATCTGTACTTGTCTATTTATGGTCTTCATAATACAGTCAAGCTCTTGCTTTCCTGAATCAGAAACAACAGTCACAACAGTCGGGCAGGACCACCACATGCACCAAAAAAAGGTTAAACACACGCACAAAGGAATAAAGAAGGCACAGGAGCCAAACCCCTTAACTTGTAAACTGAAAATCTATATGTTCTTAACTGATGGTCGAGACAATCAACCACCAGTCCTTTTTGTTTATCCAACAAATCTAAGATACGACAGATTTGCAGGTAAGCACAAGGAGACCATATTATTCAACAACTTGTTGATTCAAATGCAATAGCACTGTCCTTGTCAGCACATTTAAAAATTACAGAGATCTTTATCAAGGATATACATGTGCATTTCATCTCCATTACAGTTTGAACATATAAAAAGAAGAAACAATGAATATCTGTAAGAAAGGACAACAAAATTAAGTGTTAAAAGAATGGAGTGGAAAAATAAAAAGAAGATGAGCTCACCAGCGGCTCCTAACAACTACGACACACGTTGCCATACTAACAAACACTGGCTAGTATACCTTAGGGGTGTGCATATGTTACAACCTACTACTTAAACAATCTGAACTTGAACCTAACTTCTATTGAATGATTCAAAATGTGGTGCTGCTAGACTAATAGGAAAATGAATAAGCATCTACCATATCCAAGTAGGAGCTAGAACCCAAATACTTGAACCTTCATAATATAATACAGTAATAAAAACAGAAGTTTCAGAGTATCAGCTCTATATACAAAATACTCTCATTGCTAAAATAAGGATAAGCTGTGTAAGTTCATCCTTATTTAACCCCTCTTTATGTAGGTAGCATATTTTAAACTCTATAGTTGGAAGTTTGTTCAAACTGCAGGATCCAAACAAATGGAGTGGTGACGTACAGAATTGGGGAAAGCTTCAGAACAAACTAAAGAAAACGAAAGGAAATGTCCGCTCAATGGCTCGGATTAACCAAGCAACTTAATCACATCAGTCGAAAAATTGTTTATGGATACAAAACGGGACACGCTACCTTAGTCACTCTTTACATGAACAATCCAGCATTATCTCAAGAAAAATCCCAAAAAAATACGGTAGTATTAATTTCTGTAGCATGAACAAATAGCTGCAACTGGTAACTTGCAAAAAAAATAGAAGTAATAGTATCACAACGAATTAAAACAAGTCATTCAACCGATAACTTGCTGGGAGTGAGTCTTTCTAGTATAACAAAGTGCAACTTACTCTTAACCAGATTAAATCAAAGAACAACAACAAACAATAAAGGTACGAGAGAGAAGAAAACTTTACTTTAAACGGCTATAAACACTGGAGCATAAAAAAGCAACACCTTTAAATAAAAATAAAAAGGGTTTAGTGTTCATTTCATAGTGGGCTCAGATTCGCCTTTCTTCGATCATATAACCTACCCTGCCATCTCTTATCACCCGATCAATCTGTTTACACAATGGAGCTACCCTGGTTATCACTCAACAAGAATGACCATCCAAGAACAGATTAATAGGTATCAAAGGATCAAAAAGGATTCTAGAGACAACAGGGAGGATCCAACTTGATACCCACAGGTGCCTTGATTGCTCAAAGGCACACTTATTCCAGCCACAATTAATCATCATCGCCCTAGCACGAACACCACCGCCACAGACAAAGCGAAATGGCGAGAACTCCCCCGGCGGAGCACTGGAATTACGTGCGGTGGCAGGCCGGGAGTCAAACAAGCGCTCAGTTTTTATCCAACGGTCGAGGGCGTTCGGGAGGGGGATCGGACGGCCGGAAACGCATCAAGGAGCCGATCCGACGGCCAGGAGGCTCAAATCGCCGAGGAGCCTTGTGCATCCACTCGTCTCTTATTTCTGGATGGATCACCAGATCAATATGTTCTTATGAGGGTGAAACTGCCCTGGTTATCACTCATCAGAAATGACCATCCAAGGATAGAGCCACTAAAATAAGAACGTGATCAAAATAGCTCAAGGAAATGAGGGGGGATCCAAATTAATACCCACAACAATTGCCTCGATTGCTCGAGAGCATGCCTATATCAGCCATAACTGATCATCGTAGCCCTAGCCATGTCCCATGCAGTAGCTGAAGCAGAGCAGGAGGAAGATGGAGCTCACCGAGGGAGGTTGTAGCCGAGGCAGTACTTAGTGGGCACCGGGGTTGTGCCTGAACGCTGTCCAGCCGGCGAGGAACCGCTTCCTACACCGCACATCCACGCCGCTGCATCGGAGTTGCGCCTTGCACCGTCTCGCCGATGAGCACGAACGCCACGGGCACCGAGGCGGCCAATGAGAGGATGAGGTGATGTAGCACATCCAGGAGCACAGAAATATGTCGTACGTACACAACAACTTGTTTGCTTGGAGACACTGCTGCCCCTGCAACAGCAACAGCACCAACCCACAACAACAACACCTGCAAAAGACAAAGAAGAGCGACAATCAGAAGGGTTTAAACAAATATATCTAAAAAACATAGATCATAGCAGAGGTAAATAAAGCAAGAGCACCAAAAATTAACTAAATAGACCCAAGAAGCATCATAGCAGAGTACATCAAACCAACAATCAAAAGGGGATAATGGAGTGGAAGACCATAAATTAATCAGTATGTCTCAATAGTACAACATGAACCAATGGTGACAGGTGTGCTTATCATGTATTGCAGGGTAGCACATAGCAATAGAAGAAATTTCATTTCACATATGCAACAACAATAAGAACAATTCAGGTTGGTCACCTAACGATACATCCAACTCACACAAATTATCCAGTTGCGGCACACCCAATTCATGAGCACATCAGACGATAGACTACAGAGCATGAACGACCTCGGCCGTACTTAATGGGAACCGTGTAACTAAGAAACCTGTGTCCAGCTCAAGTACTACTTTCAACTACCTGTATGGCCAATAGTTGTTAAATCTGACTACCTAATCTACAACAAAAATGTGTACAATCTGGAAATTCAACCACTTTCAATACAATTTTCTTTAGGTTTTCTTGTTTTTCTTAGGAGACAACAAGTAACACAAGTGAACAAATCGAATCAAAGGGGATTAAGGGCTGCTGTAGTACAAGGATATTGACATACTAATTCAGGAATTTTTCAGCTGAATATATAGGTCAAAGATTAGCATCCTGATTATATACTTTACTGAACTGAATATATATGATGGATTTACTTCGGTTTTTCAGCTGTTGTGGTCAAAAGTTCTAAACTTGACTGATATTCTACAAAAATATTTACCGGATGTGATCCAGTGTGTTGTTGTAAATACAAATAAATATACTTTTAATCAATATTTGCACATCCCTAACCTCTACGCTCCAGCCATGATTTCCTAATCCACGGAAGCATCATGCATACAAAGTCTGTGCATGATGGAAATGTAGAGACTATATATCTCACCTGATGACACGACACGGTGAGAAAATCCCTTATAATTTTCTAACAAGTACATAATTATAATAGCAATGAAGCATAGAGATGCAGACTTGCAAGTAAAAAGTATATAGAACAGTACACCATGGATGCTGAAGATGTTCAATTATACTCAGAAAGCAAAACACGTGTTGAAACGAGTGCTGAAAAAAGGATCTCACCTTGTTCCAATAGAACATGTGGTGATCCACAAACATAGTTAATGTTGTCTGTATTCATTGGTTCAGATCTCATGGCTCCATAGGATGGTGATGCACAAAGGTGAAAGGACCAACAATCATAGGCCCTACCAGGATGCAGACAAGGAACAAAAGACATATATTTAGACTCCGCTAAAAACAAGCAGTGAAGACAGGAAACCACCAACATCCAATGCACAAAGACATAAATACTTTTGGCTTTACCAGAAAATACATGACCGACAATCACAACAGAGGCGAGGCCAAAAATGCATATTGCCATACAATCCTACACCTAGGTATGGAAAGAAGAGGGGAAAGGAGGAGAAGAGGGGTTGACCTGAAGATCCGTGAAAGAAGACGCGCGAGGCTGCGAATAGATGACGTGCACGCACACATCGAAGGAGGCGCCTACCAGGGGTTTGACCAGAAGGACGAGAATCAGGTAATTGTGGACCAATCTGCATGAAAAAGAAAGCAAAAATCAAAGATTAGCAGCAGCCAATGACCAATAACAGAACAAAATAGACGTCCCTGGACGTGCTGGAGAGGAGGCAGGGGCTGGCCGTCGTTGCTCCTTTGGCCGCTCTTCATGGTTTGGGCGGCGCCAGATCGAAGGGGGTGGAAGGAGGAGGACGTGAGGGGAGGAGGCCGGGCGGCAGTGGGGAAGGAGGCAGGGGCGGTGGCGCTAGGGGCGAGAGGAAGAGGAGAAGGAGGCCGGGCGGCGGCGGTGATGTGAGTGGGAGGAGAGGAGGCGGAAGGGGAAGGGAGAGGAGGCGCGTGGGAGAGCGGGGCGGGGCGGGCGAGGGAGGAGGCGGAGTGCGGGAGCGAGGCGGCTAGGGTTTCACCAGGAACGTGGCCGCCTTTTATACCCCTAGAAAGTGAAATGATGAGAATACCCTCGGGGGGCACTGGAATTACGTGCAGTGGCAGGCCGGGAGTGAAACGAGCGCTCAGTTTTTATCCAACGGTCGAGGGCGTTCGGGAGGGGGATCGGACGGCCGGAAACGCATCAAGGAGCCGATCCGACGGCCAGGAGGCTCAAATCGCTGAGGAGCCTCCTGCATCCCTCCCTCTCATATTTCTGGATACCGTATTGGCTCCCATATAAAAGGTTAGTCATTGACAATGGTTGTCCCTTCCAGTCTCTGACGAGGTTCAGTATAACCAGTAGCATGGCCATTGGTATCATGTTTGCACAAGGAACCTTGCAAAAGCTCCAAATCCTGGAGTTAGATTTTCCATTTAAGAGAACAAAAGACCAATTTGCCGATTCTCTGTTTGGGCTGGAGAACCTGTCTTCACTTGAGCATGTCTATGTGCATGATCTTGGTAATGAAGGTGAGCTGATGGATGCACTTCAGAAAGAGCTTGATATTAATCCCAACAAGCCCACGCCGACGGTGAAGGTAACTCAATGGTCGGGCTTTATTAATTTAAAGCCGGACGCTTCTAGCGTCTTCGTTCCAAAAAAAAAGGTAACTCAATGGTGCTTAACCCTTGCAAGCAACAGGCTTAGTAGTGCAATACATTAGTAACTTTTTATAGTTACTTGTCTGCTCTTTACTAGGTGTATACTGATTCTTACTCCATTTGGGTATTTGGCCCTTCAAGTACTAGTTCAGTTAGCTCAGCTTCATAGGCTATGAATTAAAATGCATTTTTTTATATTTAATTCAGTTTTACTCATTGCATTTTATTTGTTAATAAAATATTTTATAATAATTTATGTAAGTTGCACTGTTGTATTTTCCTATCTCATAATGGTTTCGGATCCTTTCGCAATTTATTAATCAGTATGGAGCGAGGGAAAAATATAGACCCCCACTATAAAACATTAGAAATGTTTCCTGCTGAAATTTCCTCTTTATTCCACAGTTGGAGAGCGGGTTTACAGCACAATTGAGCCTTCTACGCCGTACACAGGGGCCTTTACATGGTACAGTACCAAATCCTCTGGAGGCATCACATTCAGTTTAAGACACAGTTTAGGCTCTTAAAATTGTGTCTATTTTGTCATAGTTTTCATAAGAGTGGTAGATATATTGTAAGTTTCTGATAAGACCCCGTAAATGTTTGGATTGTAAACTGTTGTAGAAAATATCACAAAATTTCCGTACAAAATGTTGTAAAACTAGGGGTTTGTAGATTAAGTTATTCTACTCATAGCATTGCTGTTGAGATGAATTATTATACATTTCAAAATGATTATTCATGAGAACTTAGATATTTCTGACAAATTTCGGAAATGGTAGAGACAATAAACATACATTGAAATAAATGTGTCTGCGCGGGAGCTATCTCATGCATTGTTTAATATGGCCAGAGCTGTCCATAGAGGAATAATCAGAGCTGAGGTGCTGCCCGCTGGAGGAGAGGTTGAAGCCTTTTTGGCACCAAGGAGAGATTTCTGACGTGCACCGGTTATTATTTCATCATCATATTGGTTCCTTTACAGTGGTAACACCAACTATATAAACATATATTTTGTGCAATCAAAGGCGATGAGCCTTCCGGTGATGTAGACGTATGTATGATAGTTCTCTTACATTGTGTAAATAATGAAATGGTGGAGTATAGGATTTGTGCCGTTCCACCATGACTATTAGGAGCTAAATTGTTTAACTTTCCCTTTAGTTTACTTTTGGACCAAACTCCTGTCTACATATGTAGCTTTTGTAATAAGTGCTAAGGACGGATTTGTCACGCATCCGAATTTCAGCGAGAAGACAATATATGTTTCTGCTTGTATTCCTATAGCTTTTGCCACACTAGCTAGTTGCCATGTCATCCGGACGGATCGACTCTGACATAAACCGACAGAGAAGGTTCCTGTGTGTATTCCTAATTTGGGTTCACACTAGCTAGTTGTATATTTTAAACCCCTGTGTATTCTGTACAAACCGACAGAGAAGGAATAATTTGAATTCCTAGTGTTTCCATGAGCCAACGTTATATCAAACCGACAGAGAAGGTTTACCTCGCTGAATGGATGTTTTATTCATTCATCACCTTCAGCACTGCTTTCCTGCACAGCGTAGAGATGCAAGTTAATTAGTACAGTAGCATGTAAAAAATTTGGGAATCGTACTAATTAAGAGCAGCGCACTTGAATTTCCTTTACTTGCATAAGTTAGGATCAGCCGTGGAGGTAGGGGAAGGCGGGGCCGGAGACGGCGGCGGCAGGAACATGAACAGAACGATTCTTATTATGTTTGATTAATTTGATTTGTCGATAGCAAGAACAATGCCACATAACTTGCTTGACAGAAGTGACGGCGTACTGTTCAATTAATTTGATTTGTCTGTAGTAGTAGTATTTTGTAGTATTCAGCGTGAAGAAATTCTGAGTGATGTCTGTTGATGAGTTTTGTCCCGTTGGATTTCTGATTGATTTGATTTGTGAGTAATGCTTCTCCAGCAGCATGGCCGGCGGTTGCATCGTTGGCATTACAGCAAGGGCGATGATGACGGCCGCCTTGGTGTACTTACTGCACGTCGTCATGGACTTGTACATCAGCAGTTTGGTAACAAAGCGAAGGCTAGGACGGTGATGTACCACACCACCAAGTACGTGACATGGCAATCATTTATGAAAGCAGCGACACCAAGGAGTGGTTCTTGTGCTAGAGAAAATGGAACGCAGGGTGGAGAAGGATTCAGATACACGAGCATAAATTTGGGGTAAACATCACCACGAAGGTGAGGCAGACCATGCCCGCAAACATCCTCTGGAGGCATCAATACATGCTGATTAGCAGAGCATGCGGCGACTCAGTCCCCCTTAATGTTCTATCCTGACTCCTGAGTCCTGAGACCGCTCCGTGTTGACTAGGCTATGAGAGTGCACTGCATATGCTCTCCGACACGGTGTACCATATTGCAATGGATCACATCGATTCAACTCCGTTTTCTCAGGGATTAGGTGACTGTAATTCCCCTTTCTAGTCGATCCAACAGCCTATGTGAGTGCACTGCATATGCTCTCCGGCACGGTGTGCCCTGCCTTTTTGGTTAATTAATCATCCTGCCTAGGATGGAGTAATGTATGATACACCATACGACACATAATTAACTCGGTCATGCATGGTTTATACTCCCTCCGTTCCAAATTACTCGTCGTGATTTTAGTTCAAATTTGAACTAAAACCACGACGAGTAATTTGAAACGGAGGGAGTACTACGTAGAGATGTGTGTGTCATGGTATGTGGCAATTGGCCACACTTTCTAACGCCTAAACCAGCAAAGCTAATCGGAATTTTTGTTACAAAGGACCACTTGCCCTTTGCAATTGTCAAAAAGGACCACCTGCGGGTGCAAATGCCAGACAGGGCCGGCCCTGAGGGAGGGCAGGGGGGCGGCCGCCCCGGGCCCCCTCCAGGTATGCCGTATGCAGCGAGCCCATAACCATGGCCCGGTACACAGGCTGCGGTAAAGCGGTAACAGGCCATCAGCCTTGATTTTGTCTAGGCAAAACATTCGGCTAACAGGCACGTTGCGTGCTTAGGTAGCCCACAATCGCGAGAATCCCGGCTCCAAGTCTCCAACTACGGGAGAATAGCGTGTTGCATATCTTGTTCTTTGCTACGATCCCTAATTCCCCGCTACCCTAGTAAAATCGGCTGAGCCCCGATCTCGGGAGTTGCGGCCTCGCCGGCGCTGGAAGGTTTCAGCCAGGGCCATGACTGCCGCAGTATGCCGGCGAACTCTGCTACCCTGTCCCTAGGCGCTGAAGCACATGCACATCGTTAAGTGCGTTCCGCAAACGCCAGTACACATCGCACCATTGCCGCGCCGAGCGTTCGCCGACGCCGATCTGATCGATTTGAGGTATATCACGTAACCATTTCCCTATGCGCATACTGTTAATTGAGTACTCCAATTTATAAGATGCATACCTTACACTATTCAACCTTTTGATGCAAAATAAAATAAAAACCCTAGGCCTTTTTTTTTAAACAAGTATCCTAGCCATTTGTTATCATGTGGTCTACAAAGTATGCTTCTAGTAGGAAAAATTGATATAAACATCGGCAGTAACAATATATACATTTTTCTGCGGGAAAACAGTGTATACATTAGTGATAAGAATTTTTACCGGTAACATTTTATCTATAGATTTTGCTTATTATTGTTATGACGTTTATACTAGGGGCCCCCGAGTTTTTGTTTCGTCCCGAACCTCTGAAATTTCAGGAACGGCCCTGATGCCAGATCTATCTTGGCGGCAGGTGCAGCAGCCGACACATGACACCTTCTCGGTAACAGATTTTTCGTCCGGGCGACTGGCAACGGAATGGAGCCAGGCAGGCGGGCCCTGCCGCCACACACTGTGGCGGCAGCGCGCAGACGTGACACTGGAGGCGACAGCACCTGCGCGAGCTAGACCGGCCGAAACTTTCGGCCGGCGCACCGGCGCCTATCACCGCCCATAAAATAATACGTCAAGCAAATGGTGAACGATCGAGGACCCATGACCACGTGGGTCTAATTTCACCGCGCTGCAGGGAAGGTGACACTGTACTTCTTCCACGACGATACTTCGTGAAGGACAAACTTCGCTGCTTTTTGTGTTGACCAAGCAAACGACGTACTAGCTCGATGGGCCAAACATCGGACTGGGTCCCGTGGCAGCCACTATAACTAGAAAAACTAAATTTATGCAATCTTATCTTAGCGAGTAGTAGTAGTAATTGAGTCCTTTGTCAAGTCCGTCAATCCTACGTCGGCTCCCGGTCCGGATGGCTTGCCTGTTCGTTTCTTTCAGGCTTTCTGGCCTACCATCAAGAATGATCCTAACTTTGTTCCTCGAATTTTCTAGAGGAACCCTTGATGTAGCCCGCCTTAATTATGGGATCATATCCTTGATCCCGAAAATCCGAGGGGCTTCAGATATTAAGCAATTTCGGCCGATTACAGTCCTCAACGTAATCTTCCGAATTTTGGTTAAGGGGTACACCACTAGGGAGGCCCTTATTGCTCCAAGGATCCATCACCCGAACCAATCGGCCTTCACTAAAGGCAGATTTATTCTGGATCGATCCTAGTCCTTCACGAAATCCTTCATGAAGTTAGGCATAAACGCCTCCGTGTGGTCTTCTTTAAGATAGACTTTCACAAGGCTTACGATTCAGTATGTTGGTCCTTCCTTCGGGAGGTAAAGTTGAAACGCGGATTCGACCCACATTGGGTTACTCGCTTAATGCAATTAGTGACCAATGGACGCACGGCGATTAACATCAACGGAGAGGTGGAGCCATATTTTCCCACTGGTTAGGGGGTGCGTCACGGAGACCCCCTCTCCCCCTTCCTTTTTAACATGATGGTTGACACCTTGGCTACAATCTTGGACTTGGCCAGGCGGGCTATCCACATTAGAGGTATATATCCCCATCTCACTGGAGATGGGGGGCTCACACATCTTTAGTATGCGGACGATATGATTGTGATGGTGGAGGGCTCGGATGAGGATATCCAACACCTCAAGTTCTTGCTCCATTGTTTCCAGGAGATGTCGGGGCTTACTATAAACTTCGCGAAAGAGCAAGGTGATGGTGCTAGGATACTCCGCTTAGGAGGCGAATAGTATAGCTAACCGCCTCAGCTGTCGCTTGGGATCCTTCCCGACGACCTATCTCGGCATGCCAATTAGTGATGTTCGCCTTCAAGAAAAGGACCTCCGCCCTATGGTCTCCAAGCTCCAATTCCGGGTAGAACCGTGGCAATGGCGGTGGCTCTCCAAGGCAGCACGGGTGTTTCTGATGAACTCATACCTTATTAGCTTGCTCATGTATATTATGGGATTCTATAGTCTACATGAATCCCTCCATCAGGAGATAGCCAAGTACCTCTCCCGGTTCTTCTGGGCGGGAGAAGGCAATAAGCAGAAATACCACATGGTCAAGTGGTCCAAGATCTGCAAGCCCAAGGATCAGGGTGGCCTTGGTGTTATCTCTTCGAAGCGTATGAATATCGCTCTTCTCGCCAAGTGGTTGTGGCACATCGAGACTGGTGCCGACGGTTTGTCGTTAGATATTATCCGCGCAAAGTATCTGCGCGGACAACCTCTCGCCTTTTCCCCCGGGTTGGGGGATCCCAGTTCTAGCAGTCAATTATTCAATTGATGTCGGTCCTCCGGGTCGGCACGTCGATTGTTGTTGCTGGACAGATGGTCGGGAACCAGACCGTTCACGAAAAGGTTCCATGCCTTATTCTAGATTTGCACCCACCCACATCTTTCGGTGGGAGCCGCCCTTCATGACATAAGCACCATCTCCTTACATCGCACCTTTGGATAACTTGAGCAAGAGCAGTGGGACGAGCTTTTGGAGTGCGTGGCACTGCACACTCCCTCGCTCGAACCGGACTCTGTTGCGTGGCACCTTGAGCCGAGTGGGACATTTCCACTAAGTTCCTGTACCGTGTGATCTTGCCGACTCCGGGTCCCAATGAACTTACGGTACTATCGGAGATCAAGTTACCATTTAAGATACATATCTTCTTGTGGCACTAGTAGAAGACGGGCCTTTAGTCCCGGTTCTAGAGGGTCTTTAGTCCCGTTTCTGGAATCGGGACTAAAGGCTCGGGACTAAAGCCCAAAACCTTTAGTCCCGGTTGGCTTACGAATCGGGACTAAAGGAGCTCCACGAACCGGTAACACCAACCGGGACTAAAGGAATTTATTTTGAAAATTTTGTTTTTTTGAATTTGTTTGAAAAACAATTTGATTTTTTTGCCCATTTTTAAATTTTTGAATTATTTGACAAATTAATCTCTAATCACCCCTCATCACTGCTCAAGTATGGACCGCTCATCCAAAATCGTCTAACTTCCCATACTCTCACTACCCCAGCCTAAGCACACTTAACTTCCGAGTTCTATTCCCCCTAGTTTCCAAGTCTGGACTTGTTATTTCCCTGACAATAGTAAGCTGTCAATCCTATTAACCCTTAGGAGTTGAACTTGAGCATGAAGCACCAATTGAGCTTGAAACTATTATTCTAAAAAACAATAATTATTTAGTAACACTAATATTTCTTGAATAAGTAGTTTAACCATAGTTTGACCACACTTTGACCAGAGTTTGACCAAAAATACAAAAAAAAATTAAATTCAAGGATAATTTTTTTCCTTTCAGAATTTGAGGATTCTAAAGATTTGCAAAACGGCCTATGACCGTCGAAATCGGAACCGATTTTTCGTGCTGAACATTTTGATATATTATACGTTTTTTTCCGATATCGTATGCAAAAGTTATAGCCGTTTTACTTTTTCATAACACTTTTTTTGCAAAACATGTCGAAATTTATGTTTTTTAATTTCCCTAACTAGTAGATGTAGTAACATAACTATATCTCGAAGGATTTTAATTTTTGAAGTTTTTATCATTTTATTATGTTTTTTTCAAGACTGAAATGACGATACGAGGTTAGGGGGGGGGGGTGAAAATTGCAGAACCCCTTTAGTCCGGGATGGTGTCCATCCAATGCTACCATCGACTACATCTGCTAGCACCGTCCCAACCAGAGTCACAACTAAGGTTAACCAAGCCAGAGTCACCTTCTATTAAAGTGGCAAAAGGAATTACTTTTTACTATAGCAAAACTAGTTCTATCAACTGTTATTAAAGGCTAAACGAATATTAATACAAAACAGTAGCAAAATAAATATTAATTGATTATAAAAAATATCTACTGTTGTCTAACAGAAGCATACTACAACATGTTAAAATCTACAGAAAGAACTAACTAAAAATAATTGAGAACATCAATTAAAGGACTAAAACAACTATATAATCAAAACAATACTGTTTTAATTAAAATACTAATTTAAATTATTCTAAAAATAACCAAATAAATCTTATTGTGACAACAATCTAACATGTGACTAGGAGCAAAAAGAATTAAATTAAAAACTATTTTAAAACTCAAATTATTCACAATCAAGGGTTTGAAGCAAATTTGAACGAATTCATATTTAAATCATTCAAAATTAAAAACTAATGGCACAAACAAAAACTAGACAAAATTTTGAATCTAATGCAAAAAGAATCACTCAAAAATATCAAATATCTTAAAAGATATAAGCAATTCAAAACAGAAACTAAAAAACAAAAAACAAAAAACAAATTTCAGAACCACTTTAGTCGCAGTTGGAGCTACCAACCGGGACTAAAGCCTCAACCCCTTTAGTCCCAGTTGGTGGCTCGAACCGGGACTAATGGTCTAATCTTTAGTCCCAGTTGGAGACACCAACCGGGATTAAAGGGCATCACACCCTTTAGTCCTGGTTGGTGTCTCAAACCGGGACTAAACGTCCCATTTCAACTGAGACTAATGCCTGCCCGGCGCACTAGCCACTCGAACCGGGACTAGTGCTCACATTAGTCTCGGTTCGTAATGCAACCGGGACTAATGTGTAGATTGAGCTTCAACCAAAGCCTTGTTTTCTACTAGTGTGGCAATGGGTTTGTGGTCGCCTGCCTTCGGGCACGGAGGTCCAGAAGCGCAATGGTCCAGGTGATGGCCTTTGCCCCTTATGTGGAGTTCCGGAAGACTCCAACCACATCTTCTTGTGGTGCCCGGCGGTGCGATTCCTATGGAGTGGCTTCCGGGATGTCGTGGGTGGGCCATGGTGCCATGATAATCTCCCAGGCTTGTTCAGGGAGGT
>NC_041381.1:3961539-3968373 GCF_002162155.2 Triticum dicoccoides
ACCCTGGCATGGACCCTCTGGAATTGCCGTAATAAACTGGTGATCGAGCACGTGATTCCTTGTCGTGTCACTGATGCCATCTTTAAAATGTGTGGATTTCTACAGCTCTGGAGACCGCTTAGTAAGCGACGTGATCGTGGCTTCACTGACTCCATCGTCGCAGGTCTTCGCTCTTCTGCAGCCGCGATGGCCCCGCCATCACCACCCCCACCACCGGAGCCTGGTTAGAGTTGCCTTTTTCTTGTCTTTGGGGCTTGTTTGGCTGTGGCCCCGGCCGAACCTCGTTTATTTGTTATCTGTACCCTCTACCTATACTCTCATGTTGTTGGATGCTGTGCTTTATAATATAAAGCGGGAAAACCCTTTTTCATAGTAGTAGTAGTAAAAGAAAAACACGAGTGGTCCAAGACTACCATAAAAATGAATGGAACGGCTAAGCTACGTACGCCCGGTGCGTGGAAGCTACGTACTATAGCTCAATGGAAATGCTACAAGTCTCTCTGTAACCCAAAGTCTTGCTCGCCTACCTATATACTTCAGATGCAGAGGCCGGGGACAAGCCTCCTTTTCCAAAATAAACCTATATACTTCTGCCTAGATTTCACGCTCACTGCCTCTCCGATCTCTCATCTCACTCTCTGCCGTTGGCCCGCGCATCAGGGCCTGGCTTCCACGCTGAATCTTCTGTGCGGACTGTCCACGCGTTCTTCTATCACAACGTACCAAGACGTCCAACGTAGCTAACGACCAAACCAGCAATCAGTGGCGTACAATAATACATCAAGCAAGTGGTGAAGCGATCGAGGACCGATTCCACTGCACTGCAGGGAGGGTGACACTTCCTGAAGGAAGGATTGGTACTCCCTCCCGTCCGAAAATACTTGTCATTAAAATGGATAAGAAGTAATGTATCTAGAATTAAAATACATCTAGATACATCTTTTATCCATTTTGATCACAAGTATTTCCGGACGGAGAGAGTAGCTAATTAAGGGCATCATCTGCAACCCCACCCCCTCGTCACTTTTCTGCTGCCTAAACAGACGTTGAATGGGTTCTCTGAAACTGCTCAGCTGTAGCAACTCATGCACTAAGCTCAGATTATTATTTTCTGGAAATGGAAATTCGAGTACCTAATTTATGTAGCTTTCGCTGGTTTTTAATTTGCTCTGCAGTCTTCTTATTTAATGGCGGTGTCTCTCTTGCTTTTCCAGCTCCTTCAACTTCGTCAAGTACTATTGTACATCCAGTTTCAACTGGTTACGCTTTTACCGAGATTGGTCCTATGAGGTGGTTGATGTCACAACTTATCAGGTACATCCAATTTCGTCGCGCACTCCTCATCTTATATATATGTACTCTATATACATGTAAAAGCTCTCCGTCCATGTGTTAAGATAGATTCTTTTCTGAACTTTATGTGTCATGCATCGTACTACAATATCTTTCTAATCCGTTACTACGATAATGAGAGTAATGTGTGTACTCTATATAGACGAATAAGCCGCGAAGGTCGGGGCGCGTCGTGCGTGCGTGTGTGTGTGTGTGTGCGTGTGTGTGTGTGTGTGTTAGTACGCGTATGTGCGCGTGAGTAGGTCACTTAGTCAGCTGCGGGGGTGTGGCCGCGCCGGGCGCTGGACCCGGTCGCATGCCGTTGCGTGTGTGCGCGGCGGGCGCGGTAACTGTCTAGCGCGGGGCGTGGCGAAGTGGCAGCTGGGCTGCGGCGGGTGCGGACGTGAGCGTTGGCATGCGCGCGTGTATAAGTCCTGACCCCATGCATCTGTAGCGATGTGGGCTGAGTACGTGCTCAGGAAAAGGAATCAAGTGCCGTTCGTGCGGCCTTCGGCGTTCGTGCGCCGGGCAAGATACTTGTGTCCCTGTGTCCCTCTTCTTCCTCTAGTCTTCTTCTTCCTCAAGTGCAAAGAGAGTGAGAGAGAGGTAGTGCTCCGGTGAGTGAGGGAGGAGGGCGCGGCAACAACAATACTAATTATCTTATTTGACATCAGTCATTGAGGTCAACAAAGAAAACCTGTATTTGAAAAAAAAAATTGTGATCCATACGATAGATGGACAATATAGTTATCATTATCATATTTCCCTTGTTTATTATTTACACTTTAATACTATTTTATTTACTTGTGGTCAGTTTTTTGTACCAGTCATTTTTGTAATTGCTTGGCGATTTTTGTTCCACCAGTGATATATAATTTGTTTTGTATTATGGTCACCTATTTCTAATAGATAGAATAGACATGTGACAGACATACCCATTTGAGATTTTGCATCTTGCAGGAGAATGCCACTGCATTGGATGTTGTCCTTGCTGCTATCTCAAGATGGAACTTGAATAAAAGAATAGAGAAGGTACAAAGTACCATCAGTGAAGTGACGAAGTCACCGCTCTTGGGCACAGCAAGCAAGAGTGCACCAGACGATATTGCTAACAAAAATAGGAGTAGAATTAGAACTGCTAGCAAGCGGAAGGTATTTGGTCGAGAGGGGCTGCGTGATCATATCATGGTAAGGCTTCGTGAGATACCAGAGCATGATGCAGCAAGCTCAAGTGCTGATCCATGTTACTCAGTGATTGGTATATATGGTGTGGCTGGGTCTGGGAAGACCACGTTTGCAGGATATATTCAAGATTACATAAAGGAGGAATGCAATGATGAGAAACTTTTCGACACCATCATGTGCATTCATGTGACTGAAACTTTCAGTGTGGATGATATATTTCATGAAATGCTGAAGTATATTACCGGAGATAGTCACTCCAATATTTCAGATCGTGGGGCTCTAGATAAAAAGTTGAAGGAAGCATTGTGTGGCAAACGTTTCTTCTTGATATTGGATGATCTCTGGGTGAAAAATAAGAATGACCAACACCTAGAGGAGCTAATCTCTCCACTCAATGTTGGGCTGAAAGGAAGCAAAATCCTGGTGACGGTTCGAACAAAAGAAGCTGCTGGAGCTCTGTGTGCCGATAAATTTATTGAAATGCCTGATTTGGATGAGGATCAGTACTTGGCGATGTTTATGCATTATGCGCTAAGTGGTACAAGAGTTGCCCTTCAAGAATTTGAACAAGTTGCGAGAGAGATTGCCAAAAAACTACACCGATCACCTATTGCAGCAGTAACAGTTGCAGGACGGCTTGGGGCAAACCCAAATATCAGTTTTTGGAAAAATGTTGCAAAGCTTGACATGTTGAATTACACCATGGATGCTCTTTGGTGGAGCTATAAGCAGCTTGATCCGGATATTAGGCGATGCTTTGAATTCTGCAGTATTTTCCCCAGAAAATTCAAACTGGAAAAAGGCCAATTAGTCCGCCTGTGGACAACACAAGGATTTGTAAAGACCAGTTGTGCAACGGAGGAGATGGAAGATGTTGCCGAGGGCTACATTCAAGAGTTAGTGTCATGCTCATTTCTGCAAGAAAAAGGAACTGGTTCTGGCGTTGATCATTTTACAATTCATGATCTGTTGCATGATTTATTAGTCAAGGTTGCTGGAAATGATTGCTTCAGAATCGAGAATAGATGGAGTAAACAAGGAGAATGCCAAGAAGATGTCCCTCGAGATGTCCGTCATCTTTTTATTCAGAAGTATGATGGGGAATTGATTACCAAGAAGATCCTTGGATTGGAAAATTTACGCACTCTCATTATTTGTGTTGTCCAAAAGAATAGACCAGTTGAGGAAAAGGTCATTGAGAGTATATGCATGAGGCTGCTGAAGTTGCGGGTACTGGCCATTGCTTTCAACAAAAAATGCCGTTCAACCAGCAATCCCAGTGATAAGTTCTTGCTCCCAGAATCCATTACTCAGTTAAAGCACCTCCGCTATCTAGCTTTCCGGAAAAGTAACAACTGCAAGGTTATTTTACCAAGTGCACTAGCTAAACTTCTCCATGTCCAGCTGCTAGATTTTGGTCTTGGCAAAATTTCGGATTTTACCTGTGCTGCTGACCTTATCAACTTGCGGCACATATTCTGCTGGGACGTGAGCTTTCCTAACATAGGCACGCTGAGCTCACTTCAAAGAATACCCTTCTTCAGGCTAAGGAATGAACAGGGTTATGAGATAAAGCAACTTAGGGACCTGAACAAGATTCGTGGCACCCTGGTGGTCAATGGCTTTGAAAATGTTAAAAGCAAGGAGGAAGCTCTTGAAGCCAATCTAGCTGCCAAGGAAAGGCTCACGAAACTGATACTATGTTTTTTGACTTCCCATACACGGGGCAATGGCAATGCGGAAGTTGCAGCAGAGGTGCTTGAGGTCCTGTGCCCTCCCGTGGGGCTAGAAGTACTGCTCATCTATGACTACAACGGCTCAAGGTACCCAGATTGGATGGTGGGTAAGCTGACCGGTGGCCCAAAGAACCTGAAACTACTTGAAATCTATGGCTGCAGCCGACTGGGACCTGGCCCTCAACTTGAGGCTTTCCCTCATCTTCGTATGCTCAACCTTGAGGACTGCAGCTGGGACGCCTTACCAGGCAACTTGGAGCACCTCACTTCGCTCAAGGCACTGAAGATTGAGCACTGCATGAATATCCGGTCGCTTCCAACACTGCCCCAGTCTCTGAAGCTGTTCATACTTCGGTGCTGCGATGTTGAGCTCATGAAGAGTTGTGAAACAGAAGGAGATCCAAACTGGCACAAGATAAAGCACATTCCCGATAAAATGGTTTCAGGCCGACCCGTAAGACTGTAATCCCCACTGCTGCCTTGTTTTCCTGGAACTATTACAGTCCCTTGCTAACTCTGTTTATGTTTGTTCAGCACAGCATCTACCACATCAGTAGAATGTTCCGAGTGTCGGCCCTAGTCCCGACGCTGAGTACTTCCGGTGACGGCGACACGACCGACGAACGAAGATGACGAACAAAGCTCGCTGACGAGCTCGACGAAGTCGTCACTAGTAGAAAAAGGGTCAAATGTGAGACACATTAGTCCCGGTTTGCATTTGAGCCGGCACTAATGTTAGTGCCGGTTCAAATGGCTAGGCGGGAGGAGACCTTTAGTACCGGTTTAGTGTGAACCTGCCACAAACCGGTACTAAAGATGTTGGGGCCCGGCCGTCACCTTTAGTACCGGTTCGTGGGACGAATCGGTAGTAAAGAGGTTGTGGCAGGCTGTTTTTATTCCCAGCTCGCTCCCCTAGCAAGATTTTTACCACCTTAAATATGTTACTTCTCAAACTATCACAAGCATTTGGTCTTCATTGAACTCTAATTTGTGGACTCAATATGAGTCTTCACCGGTTTCTAAACCGTTGAGGACTCATATTGACAATTCATTTTGTACACAAAAAGATCATTGATAATCAATGTATTTTTATGTATATTTTTATATTTTACGCTCTCACTCTCTCCACTCACTCGGTCTCCCCCTCAATCCCCCACGCCGGTCCTCCCCCGCCAGCCGCCACTCACTTCAAAACTGGACGCACGTCGCGTACAAACTGGACAATCTCTTTCGGAGTATCAGGGTTTCGGACGAAAAATCATCTGTTACATGGCCACTTCATTTTTTAAACTTATTTGAATTCCAGACTTTTTTTGAGTCGGCATTATGCAGCATTCAAAGCGACGTCATCAATTTCCAACACGTTCTGACATCATTTGTTGTTTTTCAGTCACCGATTTGTTTAAAGAGCTAAATGACCATGAAAAAGTAAATCACAACAAAATAAACACTGAAAATGTTGAAACTTGGCATGGTATCATCATTTCACCCGCATAGCATGTGCGAAAGAGTAGAGAGGGTCACGACAAAAACTGGACGCACTTCGTGTACAAACTGAACAATCTCTTTCGGAGTATCAGGGTTTCGGACGAGAACTCATCTGTTACACGGGCACTTCAGTGTTTTTTAAACTTATTTGAACTCCAGACTGTTTTACGTTCAATATGCAGCATTCAAAGCGACGTCATCATTTACCAATTTGTTTAGAGAGCTAAAACAAAAATATTCACAAAGAAACTAAATACAACAAAAAAAACTACTCAGAAATAAATAGAAGAAAATAAATAAAGCAGAAAAAAAACTATATAAAAAATTTACTCAAAAATAAATAAAAGAAAACAAATAATGCAGTAAAGAAAAAAACTATATAAAAAGTTGTTGAGGCGCTGTCCAGTGGGCCTGCCAGACCTAGGGTGAGCAAATTCAGGCTCAGAAGGGCCGGCAGGCTCACAGGGCAGCGCGCCCTAGTTAGACCCAGAAGCCTTTAGTACAGGTTGGTGGCTCGAACCGGAACTAAAGGCCCCTCCTATATATATGACACTTACAAAAATTCAGTTTCATCGATCACACTTCTTCTCTTCTTCGGCAGACATCGCCGCCGCCGCCGCCGCGCTATCGCCCATCGCGCGCCGCCCTCGCCGCCCCAGCCGTGCATCGTTGCCCCCGCCGCCCGTCGTCGCCGTCCCCGTCGTCGCTGTCTCGCGCTGCCGCCCCGTACTACATCGCCGTCTCGATCGCGCCTTCGCCCCCGGCCCGCCGCCCGTCGTCACGCCGTCCCCGTTGCGTCGCCGTCTCGCGCCGCCGCCCGTACGCCGCCGCCCCCTGCTCGTACACACACACACATACATACACACACAGACACACACATACACATTATTTTTTACTTATTTTTTGTTTTCTATTGTTTAGATTAATGTTAGATGAATTACGTAGATAAGAATGTTAGAATGTTAATGTTAGATGAATTAGATAGAAAAGTTGTTAAATATTAATGTCAATTGTTAGCTAGATGAATTAGCTAGATATTAATTAGGTATATATATATATATATATGAGATTTGAACTAGTTGAATTAATATAA
>NC_041381.1:3969059-3987057 GCF_002162155.2 Triticum dicoccoides
TTTAGTAAATGCTTAGTTGAACTAGTTGAATTAATAGAACTAGTTTATTTTTAGTAAGAAAATTTAGGTATATGAGATTTGATGATCTAATTAAAATATTACTATATATAGTTACTTTATATATTTTAGTAAGTAATTAATAGAAGTATTTTGTTTTTAGTAAATTCCTAGTTGAATTAGTTGAATTAATAGAACTAGTTTATTTTAGTAAGAAAATTAATAGAACAAGTTTATTTTTAGTAAATGTTTAGTTGAATTAGTTGAATTAATAGAACTAGTGGAATTAATAGAAGTAGTTGAATTAATTAAATTAATAGAATTACTAATTTTTTAATGTTTCACCTATACGAACATAGTAAATGTCGTCTGACGATGAAAAATATTTCATTATGTGTGAATTCTGTGAAGACCAGCTCGGTCTGTGCGACAGAAATTTCCTTGTTCATGATAGGCGATTCAGCATCAAGCTGGATGAGACCTTCGAATTCGATACAGTAAGTCACAACGACAAATCTTTTTTCATAATTAAGCATGACTTATATATTCTTTATTTGCTTCAACTTATAATTTTTAATTTTCACTATTCTACTAGCTTATCCCCTGCCATGCAAGAATTTTTGTATTGGATAAGATAGGTTTCAGTGCTATGGAAACTATGGAACTAAAGAGAGTTTACCTGAAAATCGAGCATGGTTATACTTTCAACGTCAAAGTATACAATGCAGACACGTACACTTATTTTGAATGCAAAACTTGGCAAGCACTATGCAAGGCTTATGCATTTGAGCCTGACATGGTTATCACCTTTGATATTCGTCCGGAAGAGGATATTGAAGGTAATAGAGACATCTGGGTCGATGTGCAGACGCCTCCAGTTCTACCATTATGTGAGTTTCTCAACCATATTTATGTCTTTGATATTGTTTATTCAAAAATAGTTGACAACTAATTTCTATTGGCAGCTTATTTCCATTCAATCAAACATGTCCGGTGCTTGGTAGACAGAACCTACTACTGTCCCGGAGCTGAACTAAACTGCGAGGAGATAAGTCATTATGTTTCATGGCTTGAGGATCTTCATACTGATGTTCTTCCTGCACTTAGAAATGTTAGTACTCAAAACGTGCGACCAATAGTGATCGTATTGAACTACGGTCACATCTATTCAGGAATGATGGTAAGATTTTTATATTTGTCCTCAGTGCATCTTTTGCATACATAATTTTTTTGCTAAATTATCATTGCTAAGTATAGTAATTACTATACGATGTTCTGTAACAGGGACTCCCGATGACAGATGTGCCTCAGTGGATCGAGACTAAAGGTCGCATGTCAATGGTTAGCTTACGGCCAAGATATCCTACATTGCACATGAGTGCATTCAGGATTTATAAAAGCGATGAATGCTTAATAGTGAAAGATTGGAGAAAATTGTTAACGATCGCAGAGAAGTACTAGGGGGCAGCAATGAGAAGCGCAACCCACGATTAGGAGACAGATTCATCTGCCTGCTCCAGTATGATGAATCAAGAGAGCTATACATGTTCTATGCTATTTTACCTGAGAGAGAGCAGCAGGAGTGATTTAGCTAGTTGATGCTCTTAGTACTTGTCCTCTCATGTCCGTGTTCTTCGTCCTGAACTTAATCTCAAAGAGTGATTTGCGTTTGTGGTGTTATATGAACGCTTATAATATCATGACCATATTGAACTCGATGATATCTTTGCTTCTGGTACAAGTGAATGTTTCTTCTTTAAGCTAGTGTTGGTGGTGATTAGATAGCGGTAATGACTATGATGATTAAATAGTGGTAAGGACGACTATGATGATTTTTATCTAGCTAGTATATTGTTGTTGATGATATGATGCAAGAGTTTTTATATTAATATGATGATGAGTTATTATATCATTTATGAAAGAAATCGCAGATTAGTTTCAGCTGGATGGATCCTATAGCTAAGTGATCAAGTATACTAGGGGGGGGGGGCTTTAGTCCCCACTCTTTAGTGCCGGTTGCGGAACCGGCACTAAAGGCCCTTACGAACCGGCGCTAAAGCCCGATTCTGCACTAGTGTGTGTTGGTCAACTTAGTTACATAGAGGACTTCTGCTTCGGTACAACCCCCCTAAATACATCAACGGAAGAGATCTCTTCATACTCCTTCATAATAAAGGGTAGGATGATCTTTTTCACCTACCCCGATACACAATCTGTGTTTTTTTTCTTTGAGAATTATACACAGTATGTACCTCCCGGCGTAATAGGATTGATTCCTTTTTCTAAAGATCTGAGACTGGTGAACGTATTGCATAATTTAAAGAAGCCCATTTCATTAGAGGGAGGGAGCCCTTCCTACCTTTCTTTATTTAAGTGCTAGTGTCAAATGAGACAGTTGCCCACCTTGGAGGGGTTGTAGCGAAAGCTCCGAAGTCCACTTCTTTACCAACTTTAATTCATAAGGATACCAAACTCTATTCATGCTCAAGTGAACCACGGGTGATGATATTCCGATGTTCTGAAATAAAATAGGAAACGGATGGCGCTTGAGTTTTTGATCTCGGCATGAGAAACTGAAGGAAATATGCCCTAGAGGCAATAATAAAGTTATTATTTATTTCCTTATATCATGATAAATGTTTATTATTCATGCTAGAATTGTATTAACCGGAAACATAATACATGTGTGAATACATAGACAAACATAGTGTCACTAGTATGCCTCTACTTGACTAGCTCGTTAATCAAAGATGGTTAAGTTTCCTCACCATAGACATGAGTTGTTATTTGATTAACGGGATCACATCATTAGGAGAATGATGTAATTGACTTGACCCATTCCGTTAGCTTAGCACTTGATCGTTTAGTATGTTGCTATTGCTTTCTTCATGACTTATACATGTTCCTATGACTATGAGATTATGAAACTCCCGTTTACCGGAGGAACACTTTGTGTGCTACCAAACGTCACAACATAATTGGGTGATTATAAAGGATCTCTACAGGTGTCTCCGAAGGTACATGTTGAGTTGGCGTATTTCGAGATTAGGATTTGTCACTCTGATTGTCGGAGAGGTATCTCTGGGCCCACTCGGTAATGCATATCACTATAAGCCTTGCAAGCAATGTGACTAATGAGTTAGTTGCGGGATGATGCTTTACAGAACGAGTAAAGAGACTTGCCAGTAACGAGATTGAACTAGGTATTGGATACTGACGGTCGAATCTCGGCCAAGTAACATACCGATGACAAAGGGAACAACGTATGTTGTTATGCGGTTTGACCGATAAAGATCTTCGTAGAATATATAGGAGCCAATATGAGCATCCAGGTTCCGCTATTGGTTATTGACTGGGAATAGTTCTAGGTCATCTCTACATAGTTCTCGAACCCGTAGGTCCGCACGCTTAACGTTACGATGACAGTTTTATTATGAGTTTATAAGTTTTGATGTACCGAAGGTTGTTTGAAGTCCTGGATGTGATCACGGACATGACGAGGAGTCTCGAAATGGTTGAGACATAAAGATTGATATATTGGAAGCCTATATTTGGATATCGGAAACGTTCCGGGTGAAATCGGGATTTTACCGTAGTACCGGGGGGTTACCGGAACCCCCCGGGGGTTAATGGGCCTACATGGGCCATGAGGGAGAAGAGGAGGGCCGGCCAGGGCAGGCCGCGTGCCCCCTCCCCCCCTAGTCCGAATAGGACAAGGAAGGGGGGACGGCGCCCCCTTTCCTCTTTCCCCTCCCCCCTTTCCTTCTCTGCCAAGGCAAGAGGAGGGACTCCTACTCCCGGTGGGAGTAGGACTCCTCCAGGCACACCCCTAGGGGGCCGGCCGCACCTCCCCCTCCCTCCTTTATATACGGGGGCAGGGGCACCCCAAGACACACAAGTTGATCTTCGTGATCGTTCCTTAGCCGTGTGCGGTGCGCCCCTCCACCATATTCCACCTCGGTCATATCGTTGCGGTGCTTAGGCGAAGCCCTGCGTCGGTAGAACATCATCATCGTCACCATGCCGTCGTGCTGACGGAACTCATCCTCGACACCCTGCTGGATCGGTGTCCGGGGATCGTCATCGAGCTGAACGTGTGCTGAACTCGGAGGTGCCGTATGTTCGGTACTTGGATCGGTCGGATCGTGAAGACGTACGACTACATCAACCGTGTTGTCATAACGCTTCCGCTTACGGTCTATGAGGGTACGTGGACAACACTCTCCCCTCTTGTTGCTATGCATCACCATGATCTTGCGTGTGCGTAGGAAATTTTTTGAAATTACTACGTTCCCCAACAGTGGTACCAGAGCCTGGTTTTATGCGTATATGTTATATGCACGAGTTGAACACAAGTGAGTTGTGGGCGATACAAGTCATACTGCTTACCAGCATGTCATACCTTGGTTCAGAGGTATTGTGAGATGAAGCGGCCCGGACCGACATTACGCGTACGCTTACGCGAGACTGGTATCACCGTTACGAGCACTCGTTGCTTAAAGGTGACTGGCGGGTGTCTGTCTCTCTCACTTTAGTTGAGCCGAGTGTGGCTACGCCCGGTCCTTGCGAAGGTTAAAACAACACTAACTTGACGAACTATCATTGTGGTTTTGATGCGTAGGTAAGAACGGTTCTTGCTAAGCCCGTAGCAGCCACGTAAAATTTGCAACAACAAAGTAGAGGACGTCTAACTTGTTTTTGCAGGGCATGTTGTGATATGATATGGTCAAGACGTGATGCTATATTTTATTGTATGAGATGATCATGTTTTGTAACCGAAGTTATTGGCAACTGGCAGGATCCATATGGTTGTCGCTTTGTTGTATGAAATGCAAATGCCCTGTAATTGCTTTACTTTATCACTAAGCGGTAGCCATAGTCGTAGAAGCAATAGATGGCGTAACGACAACGATGCTACGATGGAGATCAAGGTGTCGCGCCGGTGACGATGGTGATCACGACGGTGCTTCGGAGATGGAGATCACAAGCACAAGATGATGATGGCCATATCATATCACTTATATTGATTGCATGTGATGTTTATCCTTTATGCATCTTATCTTGCGTTGATTGACGGTAGCATTTTAAGATGATATCTCACTAAATTATCAAGAAGTGTTCTCCCTAAGTATGCACCATTGCGAAAGTTCTTCGTGCTGAGACACCACGTGATGATCGGGTGTGATAGGCTCTACGTTCAAATACAACGGGTGCAAAGCAGTTGCACACGCGGAATACTCAGGTTAAACTTGACAAGCCTAGCATATACAGATATGGCCTCGGAAGCCGGAGACCGAAAGGTCGAACGTGAATCATATAGTAGATATGATCAACTTAGTGATGTTCACCATTGAAACTACTCCATCTCACGTGATGATCGGACATGGTTTAGTTGATTTGGATCACGTGATCACTTAGATGACTAGAGAAATGTCTGTCTAAGTGGAATTTCTTAAGTAATATGATTAATTGAACTTAAATTTATCATGAACTTACTCCTGGTAGTATTTTGCAAATTATGTTGTAGATTAATAGCTTGCGTTGTTGCTTTCATATGTTTATTTTGATATGTTCCTAGAGAAAACTGTGTTGAAAGATGTTAGTAGAAATGATGCGGATTGGATCCGTGATCTGAGGTTTATCCTCATTGCTGCACAGAAGAATTATGTCCTTGATGCACCGCTAGGTGACAAACCTATTGCAGGAGCAGATGCAGACATTATGAACATTTGGCTAGCTCAAACTGATGACTACTTGATAGTTTAGTGCACCATGCTTAAACGGCTTAGAATCGGGACTTTAAAGACGTCTTGAACATCATGGACCATATGAGATGTTCCAGGAGTTGAAGTTAATATTTCCAGCAAATACCCGAGTTGAGAGATATGAAGTCTCCAACAAGTTCTATAGCTAAAAGATGGAGGAGAATCACTCAACTAGTGAACATGTCCTCAGATTGTCTGGGTACTTCAATCGCTTGAATCAAGTGGGAGTTAATCTTCCAGATAAGATAGTGATTGACAGAGTTATCTAGTCACCATCACCAAGTTACTAGAACTTCATGATGAACTATAGTATGCAAGGGATGAGGAAAACGATTCCCAAGCTGTTCGTGATGTTGAAATCGACGAAGGTAGAAATCAAGAAAGAGCATCAAGCGTTGATGATTGACAAGACCACTAGTTTCAAGAAAAGGGCAAAGGGAAAGAAAGGGAACTTCAAGTAGAATGACAAGCAAGTTGTCACTCCCGCGAAGAAGCTCAAAGCTGGACCAAAGCCTGAAACTGAGTGCTTACACTGCAAAGGAAATGGTCACTGGAAGCGGAAATGCCCTGAATATTTGGTGGATAAGAAGGATGGCAAAGTGAACAAGGGTATATTTGATATACAGGTGTTTGATGTGTGCCTTACTAGTGTTTATAGTAGCCCCTGAGTATTTGATACTTGTTCGGTTGCTAAGATTACTAACTCGAAACAGGAGTTACATAATAAACAGAGACTAGTTGAGGGGAAGTGACGATGAGTGTTGGAAATAGTTCCAATATTGATATGATCATCATCACACACTCCCTATATTTTCGAGATTAGTGTTAAAACTAAATAAATGTTATTTAGCGTTTGCGTTGAGCATGAATATTATTTAATCATGTTTATTGCGATACGGTTATTCATTTGAAGTTAAAGAATAAGTTTTATTCTGTTTACATGAATAAGACCTTCGATGGTTATACACCCAATGAAAATAGTTTGTTGGATCTCGATCATAGTGATACACATATTCATAATATTGATGCCAAAAGATGCAAAGTTAATAATGATAGTGCAACTTATTTGTGGCACTGCCGTTTGGGTCATATCGGTGTAAAGCGCATGAAGAAACTCCATAAAGATGGATTTTTGGAATCACTTGGTTATGAATCATTTGATGCTTGCGAACCGTGCCTTTTGGGCAAGATGACTAAAACTCCGTTCTCCGGAACAATGGAACAAGCTACTGGCTTATTGGAAATAAAACGTATCGATGTATGCGATCCAATGAGTGTTGATGCTCGTGGCAAGTATCGTTATTTTCTGACCTTCACAAAATGATTTGAGTAGATATGGGTATATCTACTTGATGAAACATAAGTCTGAAATAATTGAAAGGTTCAAAGAATTTCAGAGTGAAGTGGAAAAATCATCGTAATAAGAGAATAAAGTTTCTGCGATCTGATCGCGGAGACGAATATTTGAGTTACGAGTTTGGTCTTCAATTAAAACAATGTGGAATAGTTTCACAGATCACGCCACCTGGAACACCACAACGTTATGGTGTGTCCGAACGTCGTAACCACACTTTACTGGATATGGTGCGATCTATGATGTCTCTTATTGATTTACCATTATCATTTTGGGGTTATGCATTAGAGACAGCTGCATTCACGTTAAAAGGGCACCATCTAAATCCGTTGAGACGACACCATATGAACTGTGGTTTAGCAAGAAACCCAAGTTGTCATTTCTTAAAGTTTGGGGCTACGATGCTTATGAGAAAAAGTTTCATCCTGATAAGCTCAAACCCAAATCGGAGAAGTGTGTCTTCATAGAATACCCAAAGGAAACTGTTGGGAACACCTTCTATCACAGATCCGAAGGCAAGATATTCATTGCTAAAAATGGATCCTTTCTAGAGAAGGAGTTTCTCTCGAAAGAAGTGAGTGGGAGGAAAGTAGAACTTGATGAGGTAACTGTACCTTCTCCCGAATTGGAAAATAGTTCATCACTGAAATCAGCTCTAGTGATTCCTACACCAATTAGTGAGGAAGCTAATGATGATGATCATGAAACTTCAGATCAAGTTACTACAGAACCTCGTAGGTCTTCCAGAGTACGGTCCGCACCAGAGTGGTACGGTAATCCTATTCTGAAAGTCATGTTATTAGACCATGATAAACCTACGAACTATGAGGAAGCGATGATGAGCCCAGATTCCGTGAAATGGCTGGAGGCCATGAAATCTGAGATAGGATCCATGTATGAGAACAAAGTGTGGACTTTGGTGGACTTGCCCGATGATCGGCAAGCCATAGAAAATAAATGGATCTTCAAGAGGAAGACAGACGTTGATAGTAGTGTTATTATCTAAAATGAGATTTTTTGACAAGTTCAAGGTGTTGAATACAATGAGATTTTCTCACTCGTATCGATGCTTAAGTCTGTCCGGATCATGTTAGCAAATGCCACATTTTATGAAATCTGGCAAATGGATGTCAAAACTGCATTCCTTAATGTTTTCTTAAAGAAGAATTGTATATGATGCAACCAGAAGGTTTTGTCAATCCTAAAGGTGCTAACAAAATATGCAAGCTCCAACGATCCATCTATGGACTGGTGCAAACATCTCAGAGTTGGAATATACGCTTTGATAAGTTGATCAAAGCATATAGTTTTATACAGACTTCTGGTGAAGCCTGTATTTACAATAAAGTGAGTGGGAGCACTACCGCCTTTCTGATAAATATATGTGAGTAACATATTGTTGATCAGAAATGATGTAGAATTTTTCTGGAAAGCATAAAGGAGTATTTGAAAGGAGTTGTCACATCCCTAGTCTGGTATGACCTAGGCTAGCTAGCCATTTGTGCATCATATTTAAATTTCATTTAAATTTGAAATGAGGATTGGTGGAACCCTCAGAATCATTTTGAAAAGGACCCAAATAAAAATTTCTCCAAAAGGGTCCAAGAAAATGCTCATGTTGCCCTCTGAAAATATTGGACAGAGATAAAAATCAAAGCAATATTTTTAGGAGCTCATGGACATTTATTTTGGCCATTTGGATTAATTCGATAAATATTGGCATTGGAAATATATTTCTATATATATGAAATATGGCCCAAAAATTATGCCATTTATAAAAGAGCTCTGGAATAATATATCCAGCTCCTGCAAAAATTGGCATAATAAAATTAAATGATTTAATATATTTATTAAATCAAAACAAATGTCAGAAAAATTAGAAAACAAAAAAATAAAAGAAGGAGGGGCTTACCTGGGCCTCCCCTCCCCTGCGCAGCCCAGCAGCAGCAGGCCGGCCCAGCCAGGAGGCGGCCCAGCCCGCCTGGCCCCCCCTCCCCTGTCGCCTTCCTCCTCTGCCAGGGGGACGGGCGTGTGCCCGACGCTCGCCGGCACGCGCGCGCGCCACCTCCCCCCCTGCTGGCCACCTCCTGCTTCCTTCTCTCGGCCTCGATGCCCCGGACGTCGCCACGCAGCCGCCCCGCACCGCTCTCACTCTCCCTCGCCCTCCTCCTCTTCCCCTGCTCTCTCTCCCTCTCACCCGAAGCACTGCCGCCGCCGCAGCTCGTCACCGACGCGCTCCCCGCCGTCCCCTCGCCCCTCCGTAGAGCCCCCGAGCTCCGCCTCGACCCCCTCTACCTCCTCATCAAGCCACGCACCTCCGGACGGTCTCCATCGCCGCTATCGCCCTCGTCTTCCTCCTCGGGCTCCGCCGTCCGCCAACGTCGATTCGCCATCACCAGGTCCTCCCTGACCCCGCTGTGCTGCTCTGCGTGATCGCGGTGAGCTCCGCCGCCGTTTCCCTCTCTTCTCCCTCCCGTTCCCGTGCCGTAGCGCCGCTCCCCACCACGGCCGAAGCCTCTTGCCGCCGTCCATGTCGCCGTCGCCGTCTCGGCCCGCCTCCGCCCAAACCAAGCCCCCCTTCGCGCTCCTGGTGCCACGAGGGTGCCGCCGAGCCCCTCAGGTGGCCTCCCCGTGCCCCGCAGCCCGATCCCGCTCGCGCCCGAACTCCGGCCGCTGCCCCGAGCCTCGCTCCGGCGAGCTCCGGCCTCCCCCGCGGCTTCCACCTACCCTACCAGATGCGCGAGAGCCCGGGCTACGCCCCGGTGCTCTCAGACGCCGTCCCCGTGGCCTGTGGCGCGGACTCCGCCGCGTGCAGAGGTCGCCGGCGACGAGCCCCCGTCGCCTGAGCCCTGCCAGGTGGGGCCGGCCCGTCAGGTGATTAGCTTAGTGCTAATCACCGTTAACTAACCCCCCCTGACACTGACAGTGGGCCCGACCCCCCCCTAACCATTTAATTAAATTAAAATAACCCCTGTTAACCCCCTGTCACTGACGTGTGGGTCCCACACGTCAGGTTTGACCCGGACCAGCCGCGTTGACCGCTGATGCAATGATGACGTCATGCTGACGCAATTATACATTTTCTGGAATTAAAATAATTCAGAAAATCCAGAAATTGATTTAAACTTCAAAAATTCATAGAAATTCAACCGTAGCTCAGATTGAAATAATTTATATATGAAAAATTATCAGAAAAATGCAATCTTTCCATCTGTACTAGTTTCATGCATGAAAACCCAACTTATACATGCTGAATATGGGAAAACACATTATGGCATATATAAGAGACCTAATTTAGAAATGCATTTGAACCTTTGGTTCAAATGGACTTAAAACCAATTGAACACTAGTTGCATTAGCTCAACAGCATCACATCTACATGCCATGTTCATGCATCATATTGTTGCATATGATTGTGTATTGATTGCCGACACCGTTCCTTCTCGATAGGTCCTGCTCCGGAGACGTTCCAGAGTACCTGTCTGTGAAGCAGTGCCTCCCTTGTTGATTTACCAGGCAAGCAAACCCCCTTGTTCATTTCGATAAAACCCTACTCTCTCGCTCCTGCTCTCCGTTATTGCATTAGGACAACAACGATTCATCTGCTACTTTGTGCTGCGGTAGTTGAACCCATTCCTCTGCATGACCTGTCATTGCCACAGTAAATAGTTGAAACCCACTAGCATGTGTAGGCGTTGATTGAAGCCACTGATGTGTTCCTACCATGCTATGCCCGCTATTGCTTAGAGTTGTGTCAGGTCTGATTCATTGGGAATGAATTGGAGTGCCACGATATGTTCTGATGCTGAGAGTTAAGTGTGTGAACACGATTTGGTAAAGGTAGCGGTGAGAGGCCATGTAGGAGTACATGGTGGGTTGTCTCACTGGAACCGTCCTTAAGCCCTGAGTTCTGTGTATGTTGTCCAATGACTCGATACTACCACACATTGGGCTCCGGGCGCTCCAAGCCCTCTCGACTTATTAACCAACTTGATCTCTGTCCAGGAGTCGCAACTAGTTTCTGGTGTTTGTAGGTAGTGCTATTTTTCTACCAAGTGGCACCCGGCAGGGTGGGCTTGGGACAGACTAGGCACACGTGGCCGGTGTACCGAGTGGCACCCGGTTGGTGGGCTCGGGAACCCTGTACACATCGTTTGGGGTCGTAAGCGACACCCCGGCCGGATCTCCTTGCGGATGAAACCCGAATAGGCGATAAACCTGGACTAGAGTCTTGTGTGGTTAGTCAGGTCGTGGCCGACACCCTCGCCAGGCTTCCGCTTGAAGGTTGCCGAGATACATGACGTGTACATGGCGGTAACTGGCGAGAGCGTGTGTGAAGAAGTACACCCCTGCAGGGTTAACATGATCTATTCGAATAGCCGAGTCCGCGGTTATGGACTTCTTGGATGCTTACGTGGTACATACACAACTTGAAGTGGATACTATAAAATGCTCAAGACAAGTGTGAGTGCTATGGATGGCCTTCTCGTAGGGAGACGGGGATGAATCCATAGTAGTGTATTGTGTGGTGATTAGTGGACTCATGTACGTTGTTTCACCTCCAGAGTTTCTGGTAGTCGTAGAACAGGATAGCCACAGAGTCAAAGCTGGCTTGCTGCAACTAAACCCCACATTACCTCTTGATCGGATGATGTAGATAGTCAGGCTTCCAGCCTTTTTCATTTGTAGATGTCTGTACCCAGACATGTAATGCTTCCGCTTGTTGCTTGTATGCTCTGTATGACGGGTCTTGTGACCCCTGTTTGCAATAAATGCTATGACGGCTCTTCTGAGCCTGTATCTATATAAGTTGTTGAGTTGTGCTGTGATGCCATGTTGTACAGCACATACTTGCATGTTGTGCGTACGTGTAATGTGTATTGCTATGTGTCGGATCTGACTATCTAGTTGTTTATTCTTAGTAGCCTCTCTTACCGGGAAATGTCTCCTAGTGCTTCCACTGAGCCCTGGTAGCTTGCTACTGCTCTGGAACACTTAGGCTGGCCGGCATGTGCCCTTCTTCGTTCCTGTGTCTGTCCCTTCGGGGAAATGTCAAGCTTTGAGTACCGGAGTCCTGTTAGCCCGCTACAGCCCGGTTTACCGGAGTCCTGCTAGCCCAGTGCTACAGCCCGGACCCACTTGCTGATGACCGACACGTTCGAAGCTGGGTCATGGATGCCTGTCCCTGTAAGTCTGTGCCACTTTGGGTTTACGACTAGTCATGTCAGCCCGGGCTCCTTATCATATGGATGCTAGCGACACCATCATATACGTGAGCCAAAAGGCGCAAACGGTCCCGGGAAAAGGTAAGACGACACCCGTGGGGATACCGTGCGTGAGGCCGCAAGGTGATATGAGGTGTTACCGGCTAGATCGATGTGACATCGAGTCGGGGTCCTGACAGCGTTGGTATCAGAGCCTGACTGCCTGTAGGATTACCAAGCCATACTGGTCGAAGTTGAGTCTAGAAATTCTTTAGTTATATAAGGGAATTGATTGTGGGATGGAACGTAAGGCTCTTTTTACTCCTTTACCTCATGGCCTTCTGATCTGAGTCATCCTATCTTTCCGACGGGGTTAAGGAACTAGGCTTTCTCTTCCGTCTATTAGGATCACGTGTTACTACTCCGTAGTTCCATAGGACTGGTTGATCAGAGTCATACCCCAGTTTTGAGTATTTCCGGTGTAGTCTGTTTAGTACTATCCCAGAACCTTGAGTGGTGATGTTGAGTATGTTACCACCCCATCTTTAGTAGGATGTCTCATTCTGAGCATTTTACTGCCGTTATGCTGCCGGAATTTTTCTAGGAATTCGAGAGATACTAATTCCTTGTCCTACATTCTATAGCCTATAGTTAATGTTGATTCCGTCCTTGGTTCGTTTCTCAGGATGTCATCGGCTAAGCGAAGTTCCGTTGCTCGTAGCCAGAACCATGGATATGGTAGGGATGAGGATCCTCCCGACCAGTCTTCGTTGACAGAGCTCATGCTAGAGATGGAGAGGAACAAGCGTGAGTCTAATCGTTTGTTGGCACGTATCGAGGAGAACACCGCACATCAGTTCAAAGGGTCTGCTACCATTCATGATTTCATTCGCTTGCACCCACCTACTTTTCATCATTCCATCGAGCCACTCGATGCAGATGACTGGCTCCGTAGCATCACCCATAAGCTGCGTTCTGCGAACGTAGCTGAAGATGACAAGGTCACTTATGCCACATACCACCTGGAAGGTCCTGCTAGTCTTTGGTGGCAGAACTATGAGACTTTGCTTCCAGCCGACCAGATTCCTACCTGGAAGGATTTCACTGAGTCTTTTCGTGAGCATCACATTCCCCAGGCCCTCATTGATCGCAAGAGAGAAGAGTTCTGTAGTTTCACCCAGAGTAAGATGGCTGTTGATGCTTATAGCAGAGAATTCGAGAACCTTGCCCGCTATGCCACAGAAGAAGTGTCCACGGACGCCAAGAAGCAAGCTAGGTTCCGGAAGGGTCTCAACCCCAAGTTGCGTCGTGATCTCCACCTGCATCATTGTGATACATTCCAAGCCCTTGTGAACAAGGCCATCAATGCAGAGACAGCTCAACTCACTTACGAGGAGTCTCGTAAGCACACCCGTGATTTGGGATCTTCCTCCGGTTCTAGTTCCCAGAAGCGCCGGATTTGGGTTCCAAACTCCGCTCTTCCTTCCGGTTATACACCGAGGTCATCTCATGTGGTGCCTCCCCTAGCTCAGTCGTATGTTCCACCCAGGCCTACTGGTAGACCGTTTGTCAGTGCGGGTCCCCGTCCAACCTCAGGGACTTGCTTCACATGCGGGAAGCCAGGACACTATGCACGTGACTGCTCTCAGACTAGTTATGCTCCACCCCAGCCCGAGAAGACTGTTGGCTGTATTAAGCCATCACGCAAGATGATCAGTGTCAAGTCAGCCCCCACTGAACGTGGACGTGTGCATCACGTCTCAGCTAAAGACGCTCATGATGATCCAGATGTCGTTCTAGGTACCCTCCTTGTCAATTGTACCCAGCATCAGTTCTATTTGATACTGGAGCATCTCACTCCTTCATTTCTGAAGGTTATGCTCGTTTGCACGACATGTCATTTTGTGATATGCCAACTCCGCTTGAAATCCAAACCCCAGGGTCTAGATGGCAGACCACCAGAATCAGCCATGGTAACGAAATTCTTGTTGATAGACTTGTATTCCTTGCATCACTTGTAGCCCTCAAGTCTTCAGATATTAACATCATCTTGGGTATGGACTGGATGACAGCTCATCATGCCAAGATTGATTGTTACACAAGATCTGTTCAGCTTACACACCCATCTGGCAAGATAGTCACCGTCTCCACTAGAGTTGCAAAGCGTCAACTCTATTCTCTTAATGCCAGCCCTCTTCCAGACCTTGAAGATATCCCGGTAGTCCGTGACTTTCCGGATGTCTTTCCAGAGGAACTGCCAGGTATTTCCCCTGACAGAGATGTAGAGTTCGTCATAGATCTTATCCCAGGAACTGCTCCAATCTCCCGGAGACCTTACAAGATGGCACCCCTAGAATTAGCCGAGCTTAAGAAACAACTCGATGAGTCCTTGCAAAAAGGTTTCATCCGTCCTAGTTCTTCTCCTTGGGCTTGCCCCGTCCTCTTCGTCAAGAAGAAAGACGGTACGGACCGGATGGTTGTAGATTATCGTCCCGTTAATTTGGTCACGATAAAGAACAAGTATCCGCTTCCCAGGATCAACGACCTGTATGATCAGCTCGCTGGATCCTCAGTCTTTTCCAAGATGGATTTAAGGTTAGGCTACCATCAAATCAAGATCAGAAATGGGGACATTCCCAAGACAGCTTTTGTTACTCGTTATGGTCAGTACGAGTACACCGTCATGTCCTTTGGCCTAACCAATGCCCCAGCCACATTCTCCCGTTTGATGAACTCGATCTTCATGGAGTACTTAGACAAGTTCGTCGTGGTTTACCTCGATGATATTCTTATTTACTCGAAGAACGAGGAAGAGCATGCCGAACATCTTAGACTTGTGTTAGAAAAACTCAGAGAACACCGCCTTTATGCCAAGTTCTCCAAGTAGGAATTTTGGTTGCCAGAAGTGACCTACCTAGGCCACGTAATCTCTGGTAAGGGCATTGCTGTCAATCCCGAGAGAGTTCAAGCCGTTCTCGATTGGACTCCACCTGAGACCGTTAAACAAGTTAGGAGTTTCCTTGGTCTAGCCAGCTATTGTCGCCGCTTTGTTGAAAACTTCTCCAAAGTAGCCAAACCCCTCACGGAACTTCTCAAGAAAGATAAAAAGTTCGAGTGGTCCCCACAGTGTGAGTACAGTTTTCAGGAACTGAAAAGACGCCTGACTTCTGCTCCCATACTTGTGCCACCGGATTTCACTAAAGACTTTATTATCTACTGCGACGCCTCACGACAAGGACTAGGTTGCATTCTTATGCAGGATCGTCATGTGATTGCCTATGCATCTCGACAGTTGCATCCACATGAGGAGAATTATCCTACACATGATCTAGAGCTTGCAGCCGTAGTCTATGCACTCAAGACTTGGCGACATTACCTCCTTGGTAAACGTTGCGAGATCTACACCGATCACCAGAGTCTCAAGTATATCTTCACCCAACCGGATCTGAACCTTAGGCAAAGACGTTGGTTGGAGTTGATCACAGATTATGATCTAGGGATTACCTACACCCCAGGTAAAGCCAATGTCATGGCTGATGCTCTAAGTCGTAAATCCTGTTGCAACAATCTCATGTTGCAGCAAGGCCAACCACTTCTCCATGAGGAATTCTGTAAGCTTAACCTGCACATAGCTCCTCGCGGATTCCTTTCTACCCTGGTGGCGAAACCTGATCTTGAAGATCGGATTATCGCTGCTCAAAAGCAAGACACAGGAATTTCTCGGATCAAGAGAAACATTAAGAAGGGAGTTGGTGGATGTTTCTCTATGGATGATCGTGAAGTCGTTTTCTTTGAGAATCGCTTGGTGGTTCCCAAGAATCAACATCTGCGACAATTGATCCTTAAGGAGGCGCATGATTCTCCTCTCACGATTCATCCCGGTAGTACTAAGATGTATCAGGACCTACGCCAGAGGTTCTGGTGGACTAGGATGAAGAGAGAAATCGCTGAGTTCATTGCTAAATGTGACATTTGTCGTCGCGTTAAGGCAGAGCATCAAAGACCTGCTGGCACCCTTCAGCCTTTGGCTATTCCTGAATGGAAATGGGATAAAGTTGGTATGGACTTCATCACCGGCTTTCCCAGGACCAAGAGAGGGAATAATGCTATCTTCGTAGTCATTGATCGTCTCTCCAAAGTGGCTCACTTCCTTCCTATTCGAAAGAGTATCACTGCTAGTCAGCTTGCTGACTTATACATTTCTCGAATAGTGTCACTTCATGGTGTTCCACTAGAGATCAATTTAGACCGTGGCAGTCTTTTCACTTCTCATTTCTGGGAGAGCTTCCAAACTGCCATGGGAACCCATCTTTCCTTCAGTACCGCTTTCCACCCTCAGTCGAGTGGTCAGGTGGAACGGGTCAATCAAATTCTCGAAGACATGCTCAGAGCTTGCGTTATCTCATTCGGTATGGATTGGGAGAAATGTCTTCCTTTCGCCGAGTTTGCTTATAACAATAGCTACCAATCCAGCCTCAAGAAAGCTCCTTTTGAGGTTCTCTATGGACGAAGATGTCGAACACCTTTGAACTGGTCAGAAACCGGTGAAAGACAATTCTTTGGACCGGATATGATCCAGGAGGCAGAAGAGCAAGTTCGCATCATTCGTGAGAATTTGAAAACAGCCCAGTCTCGTCAGAAAAGTCAGTACGATCGTCATCACAAGGATATGACCTATGAGATTGGCGACCAAGCTTACCTTCGGGTTACTCCTTTGAAGGGTACCCATCGTTTCGGTATCAAGGGCAAGTTGGCTCCTCGTTACATTGGTCCTTTTCGCATTCTCGCTAAACGAGGAGAGGTTGCCTACCAATTGGAACTACCCCCACATCTTTCTCGAGTTCATGATGTCTTCCACGTCTCTCAACTCAGGCGTTGCTTCTCGGATCCTATCCGCGGAGTGGACCACGAAACGCTTGATCTCCAAGATAACCTCACATACCGAGAGTACCCGGTTCGCATTCTTGATCAAGCAGAGCGTGTTACCCGACGTCAGAACATCAAGTTTCTCAAAGTTCAGTGGTCTCATCATTCCGAGAGAGAGGCTACTTGGGAGCGAGAAGATCGTCTTCGACTGGAGTACCCCGCTTTCTTTCCGTCGACCCCTGAATCTCGAGACGAGATTCTTTCAAGTGGGGGCGAGTTGTCACATCCCTAGTCTGGTATGACCTAGGCTAGCTAGCCATTTGTGCATCATATTTAAATTTCATTTAAATTTGAAATGAGGATTGGTGGAACCCTCATAATCATTTTGAAAAGGACCCAAATAAAAATTTCTCCAAAAGGGTCCAAGAAAATGCTCATGTTGCCCTCTGAAAATATTGGACAGAGATAAAAATCAAAGCAATATTTTTAGGAGCTCATGGACATTTATTTTGGCCATTTGGATTAATTCGATAAATATTGGCATTGGAAATATATTTCTATATATATGAAATATGGCCCAAAAATTATGCCATTTATAAAAGAGCTCTGGAATAATATATCCAGCTCCTGCAAAAATTGGCATAATAAAATTAAATGATTTAATATATTTATTAAATCAAAACAAATGTCAGAAAAATTAGAAAACAAAAAAATAAAAGAAGGAGGGGCTTACCTGGGCCTCCCCTCCCCTGCGCAGCCCAGCAGCAGCAGGCCGGCCCAGCCAGGAGGCGGCCCAGCCCGCCTGGCCCCCC
>NC_041381.1:3987667-3995728 GCF_002162155.2 Triticum dicoccoides
ACCCGAAGCACTGCCGCCGCCGCAGCTCGTCACCGACGCGCTCCCCGCCGTCCCCTCGCCCCTCCGTAGAGCCCCCGAGCTCCGCCTCGACCCCCTCTACCTCCTCGTCAAGCCACGCACCTCCGGACGGTCTCCATCGCCGCTATCGCCCTCGTCTTCCTCCTCGGGCTCCGCCGTCCACCGACGTCGATTCGCCATCACCAGGTCCTCCCCGACCCCGCTGTGCTGCTCTGCGTGATCGCGGTGAGCTCCGCCGCCGTTTCCCTCTCTTCTCCCTCTCGTTCCCGTGCTGTAGCGCCGCTCCCCACCACGGCCGAAGCCTCTCGCCGCCGTCCATGTCGCCGTCACCGTCTCGGCCCGCCTCCGCCCAAACCAAGCCCCCCTTCGCGCTCCTGGTGCCACGAGGGTGCCGCCGAGCCCCTCAGGTGGCCTCCCCGTGCCCCGCAGCCCGATCCCGCTCGCGCCCGAACTCCGGCCGCCGCCCCGAGCCTCGCTCCGGCGAGCTCCGGCCTCCCCCGCGGCTTCCACCTACCCTACCAGATGCGTGAGAGCCCGGGCTACGCCCCGGTGCTCTCAGACGCCGTCCCCGTGGCCTGTGGCGCGGACTCCGCCGCGTCCAGAGGTCGCCGGCGACGAGCCCCCGTCGCCTGAGCCCTGCCAGGTGGGGCCGGCCCGTCAGGTGATTAGCTTAGTGCTAATCACCGTTAACTAACCCCCCCTGACACTGACAGTGGGCCCGACCCCCCCCTAACCATTTAATTAAATTAAAATAACCCCTGTTAACCCCCTGTCACTGACGTGTGGGTCCCACACGTCAGGTTTGACCCGGACCAGCCGCGTTGACCGCTGATGCAATGATGACGTCATGCTGACGCAATTATACATTTTCTGGAATTAAAATAATTCAGAAAATCCAGAAATTGATTTAAACTTCAAAAATTCATAGAAATTCAACCGTAGCTCAGATTGAAATAATTTATATATGAAAAATTATCAGAAAAATGCAATCTTTCCATCTGTACTAGTTTCATGCATGAAAACCCAACTTATACATGCTGAATATGGGAAAACACATTATGGCATATATAAGAGACCTAATTTAGAAATGCATTTGAACCTTTGGTTCAAATGGACTTAAAACCAATTGAACACTGGTTGCATTAGCTCAACAGCATCACATCTACATGCCATGTTCATGCATCATATTGTTGCATATGATTGTGTATTGATTGCCGGCACCGTTCCTTCTCGATAGGTCCTGCTCCGGAGACGTTCCAGAGTACCTGTCTGTGAAGCAGTGCCTCCCTTGTTGATTTACCAGGCAAGCAAACCCCCTTGTTCATTTCGATAAAACCCTACTCTCTCGCTCCTGCTCTCCGTTATTGCATTAGGACAACAACGATTCATCTGCTACTTTGTGCTGCGGTAGTTGAACCCATTCCTCTGCATGACCTGTCATTGCCACAGTAAATAGTTGAAACCCACTAGCATGTGTAGGAGTTGATTGAAGCCACTGATGTGTTCCTACCATGCTATGCCCGCTATTGCTTAGAGTTGTGTCAGGTCTGATTCATTGGGAATGAATTGGAGTGCCACGATATGTTCTGATGCTGAGAGTTAAGTGTGTGAACACGATTTGGTAAAGGTAGCGGTGAGAGGCCATGTAGGAGTACATGGTGGGTTGTCTCACTGGAACCATCCTTAAGCCCTGAGTTCTGTGTTTGTTGTCCAATGACTCGATACTACCACACATTGGGCTCCGGGCGCTCCAAGCCCTCTCGACTTATTAACCAACTTGATCTCTGTCCAGGAGTCGCAACTAGTTTCTGGTGTTTGTAGGTAGTGCTATTTTTCTACCAAGTGGCACCCGGCAGGGTGGGCTTGGGACAGACTAGGCACACGTGGCCGGTGTACCGAGTGGCACCCGGTTGGTGGGCTCGGGAACCCTGTACACATCGTTTGGGGCCGTAAGCGACACCCCGGCCGGATCTCCTTGCGGATGAAACCCGAATAGGCGATAAACCTGGACTAGAGTCTTGTGTGGTTAGTCAGGTCGTGGCCGACACCCTCGCCAGGCTTCCGCTTGAAGGTTGCCGAGATACATGACGTGTACATGGCGGTAAGTGGCGAGAGCGTGTGTGAAGAAGTACACCCCTGCAGGGTTAACATGATCTATTCGAATAGCCGAGTTCGCGGTTATGGACTTCTTGGATGCTTACATGGTACATAGACAACTTGAAGTGGATACTATAAAATGCTCAAGACAAGTGTGAGTGCTATGGATGGCCTTCTCGTAGGGAGACGGGGATGAATCCATAGTAGTGTATTGTGTGGTGATTAGTGGACTCGTGTACGTTGTTTCACCTCCAGAGTTTCTGGTAGTCGTAGAACAGGATAGCCACAGAGTCAAAGTTGGCTTGCTGCAACTAAACCCCACATTACCTCTTGATACAGATGCATGTATGATAGGATCTGATGTAAGTCTTGCTGAGTACCTTTGTACTTATGTTGCCTTATTTATGTTTTTGCAGCGGAGACTTCGGTCTTACTAGTGTTCTCGTGGACTTCGACTAGTAGCTAGTACCTCAGCTACGATCTTGATCGGATGATGTAGATAGTCAGGCTTCCAGCCTTTTTCATTTGTAGATGTCTGTACCCAGACATGTAATGCTTCCGCTTGTTGCTTGTATGCTCTGTATGACGGGTCTTGTGACCCCTGTTTGCAATAAATGCTATGACGGCTCTTCTGAGCCTGTATCTATATAAGTTGTTGAGTTGTGCTGTGATGCCATGTTGTACAGCACATACTTGCATGTTGTGCGTACGTGTAATGTGTATTGCTATGTGTGGGATCTGACTATCTAGTTGTTTATTCTTAGTAGCCTCTCTTACCGGGAAATGTCTCCTAGTGCTTCCACTGAGCCCTGGTAGCTTGCTACTGCTCTGGAACACTTAGGCTGGCCGGCATGTGTCCTTCTTCGTTCCTGTGTCTGTCCCTTCGGGGAAATGTCACGCTTTGAGTACCGGAGTCCTGTTAGCCCGCTACAGCCCGGTTTACCGGAGTCCTGCTAGCCCAGTGCTACAGCCCGGACCCACTTGCTGATGACCGACACGTTCGAAGCTGGGTCATGGATGCCTGTCCCTGTAAGTCTGTGCCACTTTGGGTTTACGACTAGTCATGTCAGCCCGGGCTCCTTATCATATGGATGCTAGCGACACCATCATATACGTGAGCCAAAAGGCGCAAACGGTCCCGGGAAAAGGTAAGACGACACCCGTGGGGATACCGTGCGTGAGGCCGCAAGGTGATATGAGGTGTTACCGGCTAGATTGATGTGACATCGAGTCGGGGTCCTGATAGTTCTTTAAAGAAAGACCTTAGTAAAGCTACTTACATAGTGAGCATCAAAATCTATTGAGATAGATCAAGACGCTTGATAAGTCTTTCAATAAGTACATACACTAGTAGAAAACCACCCATTAGTCCCGGTTCGTAAGGGCCTTTAGTCCCGGTTCAGGAACCGGGACTAATGGGTCGTTACTAATACCTCAACCCATTAGTCCCGGTTCAAACACGAACCGGGACCAATGTGCCTCCACGTGGCCCTGTGCACCGAGCCTAGTCAGGGGGCCTTTGGTCCCGGTTGGTGGCACCAACCGGGACCAAAAGGCATCCACGCGTCTGCTTTCCAGTGGCTGGGGTTTTTGTTTTTTGTTTTGAAAGGAGGGGGGTTGGGGGTTTTGGGGGGTTAATTTAGGTGTTTCGTATATTGTGTTAGCTAGCTAATTAATAGAGAGAAGTGTCCTCTCTTATGTCCGTGCTTGGTCGACGCTACGTAGTATATATACATAAGTGATCGAGAGAACCATTCAGTACAGAAGTTCGTCATGCATACCGAGAGAAGTGATCGATCGACCTCTACTTCTCCGAGAGATTGGTCGAACAACAAGTTTTTTACTGGCTACATACATGTACAATCTATATAAGATCTCTTAATTACAAACCCCTAGCATTCGAAATCAACTTCCACATGGTATTCTCCGGCTTTACTGATGACGTGTTCAAGAAAGAATCCCGCCAATTCCTCTTGAATTGCTTTCATGCGATCTGGTTCTAGGAGTTCATCCCGCATCTGCCACGTCTAATTAATTTGAAGAAGGGGGTTAATTAATACATATATATGAATGAAACTCAACAGAAATGATGGTGTAATAAAATGAAATTGTCAATATTATTGCTTACACACTTCATATTGTCTTCTAGAGTAGCCCCGCTTGTTTTTCAAACTCGCGTTGTGGATGAACTCGCACATGTAGTATCCACAGAAATCATTCCCTTCCTCCTGCCACAAGCACTTTACGAGAAATAGAGGTCAATAAAACTGATAATGAAGCATTATAAATGTCATTGATGAAAGTATAGCTATAGAATCAACGGGAGATGCGCGCAACTAGCTAGCCAGTAGTACTTACTTTCGGGTATACATATCGCAGCTCCTTCGGCAGTCCTGGAGCTTCTGCGGTGAACTGTTTCCAAACCCTGCAAGACAAAGAAAATAATTATTATTACTTGAGATATCAGGAAATGAACAAAAAGTTGCCGATATGGTGCGATAATGATCGATTGAACTTACTTGATGAGCATTTAAGTCATGTCCGCATAGGTGCTGGGATCTTTCCGTCTGGAGTCTAAGACGGTTACTAGTCCATGATCAAGCTTAATCTCCAGAAGAATATAGTGGTACCTGCACACGCATGCATAACTCATCAATTACATTAACCTCGCTCGAGTAATAAGGGAAACCGAATATGCACACGACAGTAACACTCACGGGCCGCTGTAAGGAAAGAGTATGGTATCTTTGTTTTGATTTTTGATTAACGATTGTAGCAAGTTGTCCTTGGCCTCTTCGACGTTCTTTTCAACCAGAAATACATCTATGATATTTGTGTTAATGAACCCAATATCATAGGTTTCATTTTTTTTGCACTCGACGATCTTCAATCTGGATAATATATTGAGGATAATTAATTATAAATACATGCAATGAAAGAGCCGAGCTATATATAGAGACTAATGACAGAAATAGTACTTACAGGCAGTAGCAAAAGACCATTAATTTATCGAGGGCCTTTTGATTGAAGAACTCGAAGAACTCCTCAAATGGAACACACAACAGATCATTTGAAACGAGGTCGTGCTCCTCTTTAATGTTCAGATACAAACTGTTCGTCCCCTCAGACTCTCTGCAGGTTTTCATGTACCAACTATGGAATCTTCGCATCATTGTTGTCATAGATTTTTCATCTTTGACGAGAGGCTTCCCGTACTCGTATCTGAATACGTCCACCTCCATGAAATCAGGAAGTGCATCGTCAGGCAGGTAATCTTCAAGATTGCCATAACCGGCCACCGTCCCTGGAGGATTAGACACATTGAGTGGGGGGCACGATTGTTGTGCTTGTTCATCGAGTTGGGCAATTTTTTTCCCCTTTGCTCGTTGTTCTTTTGACCTTTTATCACTGACAGTAGTTCCCGACCGCTTGGCTTGGAGATATGTCTGTTCAGTAATGCGCTCATAGTTGGTTCTCGGCGGAGACTTTGGTGGTTTCCTCAGGGCATCGAGAGTGCGCTTTGCTTTCACCGGATCTACCTTCTCCTCCGGAGGTGGATGTATCTTTGCTTTCACCCCTTCAAAGAACTCCTTCAGTTGGGCCTGCATGATCGTATTGTTTTCCTCCTTGGTCCTCTCATACGGTAACTTCACTACAGGCTTTAGAGGTGGAACGTATCTGTATTGCCTCTCTCTTCTTGTGCTGCTAGACGCCGGAGCAGATGGAGCGGCTGCGGCATCTGTCTTCTTTCGTGCTTGCTTACAAGGCGGAGGAGAAGGACTACGACGCGCCGGAGCAGTCGGGGCGGCGGCGGGTCTCTTCCGCCCTTGCTGGCGAGGCGGAGAAGGAGGAGGTGGAGTGCCGCCACGCGCCGGAAAAGGAGGCGGAGTGCCGCCACGCGTGCCCTGATCGTCACTCGCCGGAGGAGGAGGCGGTGGAGGAGGCGGAGTGCCGCCACGCGTGCCCTGATCGTCACTCGCCGGAGGAGGAGGCGGTGGAGGAGGCGGAGTGCCCTGACTCGCCGGAGGAGGAGGAGGAGGCGGAGGCGTCCAGTTCAGAAGGTTGATGAGCTCCTTCCGCCATAGGCATGGAGTCTTCAGAGCAGAACCCAGCCTAGTCTCCCCTTCACCGATAGGGTGCTCAAGCGCGAGGTCCTCAAATCCCTCCGTTATTTCACCCACCATCACCTTAGCAAATCCTTCTGGAATTGGCTGGCAGTGATAAGTTGTACCGGCTCCACTAGGATAAACTTGGCCAACAGCCGGCTTGACCTTGAAATTCATCCATCGCGCCATAATGTGGCAATTTTGAGATTCCGTGATACCATCCACGGGATAGCTGGTAGGAGCCATCAAGACATGCTCCGGCTGAAGCAGCTCGGTGGAAGCCACGCTGCTTCTCCGCTGAGATGGCGGGGTAGCTTCGGGGGAAGCTTCGGCATGTCGTTTGTTGCGATCTGCTGCTTCTCGTTCCTCTTCTCGATCCTCTAGCCCCATTACCCTTCCAAGCAGCGCCTGCATTTGGTCCTGCTCCAGTTTCTTCCTCCTCTCGTGGGTTTTGTAACCCCCTGCGTGCGGAAAACCAACCTTCCACGGAATGGAGCCTGGCGTGCCTCGTGTCCGTCCAGGGTGCTCGGGATTCCCAAGGGCCATTGTGAGCTCATCCTTCTCCCTTTTTGGAAGGAACGTCCCTCGCTGTGCTGCATCGATATAGTGTCGAAGGTTCTTGACTGGTGTTTGCAGTTGCTCGTCCGTCCACTGACACTGCCCTGTTACAGGGTCCAAGGTTCCGCCAGCCCCGAAGAACCAAGTCCGGCAACGGTCTAGCCAGCGCATTGTCTCTGGTTCGATCCCTTTTTCAAGCAGATCATGCTCAGCCTTGGACCACTTAGGCCGGGCTTTGAGGTAGCCACCTGACCCCGTGCGATGGTGAAGCTTCTTCTTTGCAGCATTTTTCTTGTTTGTCTCCGACATCTTCTTACTCTTTTCCGATGTCTTGTGGGCCACAAATGCGGGCCAGTGATCTTTGATCTTCTCATATTTGCCGATGAATTCTGGTGTCTTTTTTTTCTTGACAAACTGGTTCAGCTCTTTCCTCCACCTCCTCATTAGGCCTGCCATCTTCTTAAGAGCACAAGACTTGATTAATTGCTCTTTAACTGGCTTCTCCGGATCCTCCTCTGGCGGTAGGGTGAAATTTGCCTTCATCTCAGTCCAAAGATCTTCTTTCTGCATATCATTGACATAAGACACCTCAGCATCTTCATCCTTAGCAGGCTTATACCATTGCTGGATGCTGATCGGGATCCTGTCCCTAACAAGAACCCCGCACTGAGCAGAAAATGCCTTCCTTATCCGGATGGGTTCAATCGGTTCGCCGTCGGGCGCGATTTCTATGATCTCAAACTTTTCATCCGAGCTCAACTTTTTCTTCAGGCCTCGTCTCCTTACCGAAGTTGTGCTCGATCCGGAGGGCTGGAAATTATAAGGAAGAAAGACGATAGTAATTAATATGTGTACATATACCAAAACAATGGATGCATCAATTAACTAGTCAGCACGGGCTTAACTAATATATATATACCTGGCCAGACTCGGTTCGGTGACCGGAGCAGTCAGCACGGTCTCCTTCGTCTTGTACCTCCATTGTGTCACCGGAGCCATCATGAACATAGTCCTCCTCTTGTACCGGCATTAATGGGCCGAAGCCTTCATAAACATAGCCCTCTTCTTCATCCAGCTGACCATCGGTGTCAATGAGAAATGACACAACATCATCACTTCCATTTGCGATTATGTCCCCCAACATCGCTTCTGTTTCTTCGTCTCGGGAGTGCTCCATAGTTTCTGCAAATATTTACAACATGTCAATTATTATTCAAACATGGTACAGATGGATATATATATATATATATATATATATATATATATATATATATATATATAT
>NC_041381.1:3995856-3996401 GCF_002162155.2 Triticum dicoccoides
GACGCTGCTTCTCTAGGGTTTGGGGTCGCCTCGACACAAAGCTTCAAGGGTTTGGGGTGGCCTCGACGATAACGCTCTTTTAACTTGATAAATTTGGGTGGCCTCGAGAGAGTTAATTTGTCGGGTAGGGGCGCGGCGGGAGGGGGTAGGAGACCAACATCGTTTTCTCTCTAGGGTTTGGGTGTCCTCGAGAGTTTTGGTCGAGCGAGAGGGCCGAGGGGGGTGCTGCAGTTGTATAAGTTATCACGGTCGAGAGGGGGTATATATATCGATCGCCCCTCATGTCGAAGTTATCTAGAGGGGGTTATATCGACAACGACGCAACATACATATACATGGGAAAATAATGTTATCGGGGACGGGGTATTGGTACCACCCCCTCGTGTTGAAGTTTCTTCTTTCTCCTCTATTCCTTTCTTTCTTCTTCTCCTCTTCTTTTTCTTCTTCTCCCTCGAGAAAGGAAAATAATTAAGGAAAAGGAAGAAAAGAGGAAGAAGGAAGAAGGAAGAAGAAGAAGAAGAAAAAGAAGAAAAAAAAGAGGAGAA
>NC_041381.1:3996547-4000479 GCF_002162155.2 Triticum dicoccoides
AGAGGAGAAGAAGAAAGGAATAGAGGAGAAGAAGAAAAAATAGATTTTTTTTCTTCTATTTTTTCTTCTTCTCCTCTATTCCTTTCTTCTTCTCCTCTTCTTTTTCTTCTTTTTTCCTCTTCTTATTTATTTTTCCTCTTCTTCCTCTCCTCTTTTTCTCCTTTCTTCCTCTTCTTTTTTTCCTTTTTCCTCTCATTCTTTTTCTTCTTCTTTTTCCTTCTTCCTTCTTCCTCTTTTCTTCCTTTTCCTTATTTTACTTTCTCCTCTACACTAACCTAAAATGCACTACAAAGAAAGGTGCAAATAAGCCATTTAATTTGATTTTGCCTCTGCTGATCCTGCTCATGCTTTTTTTCTCAATTGGTAAAGTCTCTCAGCCTTGCAAAGTGGAAAAAGAGATGGGCGTCGGATCCATGTTTCGCTAATCCCGAGCTTGAAGAGAAGTGAATGCCCGTGGGGAAATGAAGAAGGCCTAGGGTTATCTATTGAAAACCATGCATGCCCAGATCTATTACAGAAAGTTGGAAAAACACAATGGCCAAATGCACTTATTTTCGAAGAAGAATGAGGCAATCGATCATCCGGACGAAAGGGATATGGAAAGTGGGCTTGTTCTTCACTCTATAAGTAAATATAACAGGCATCCATGGTTAACAAGTAGAGAATTCACCTTTCTCTAAAGAGCCCAGAGGTCCTACTAAATAAGATGTATTGTGAGCACAAGATGGACCTGAGCTCCTCTCTTAAACCAAGGCATACTCTACTGGCTTTCCCGTGGAAGTTTTAGAAGGCGGTTAGGTTAAAGATAAAGTGGTTGAGCAGTGAGAAGTGCACCGGAAGTGTACTTCGAGCGATGGGAAGCTAGCATGAAAGGTGCTCCAGCTTGCTTGCTTGGTCAAAACAGGCTTTAAAGACAGCTTTCTCTTTCGCTATCTTACTTGGATAGTTTAGGCTTTCTTTTCCTTCCTCATTCACCAATCTATCATGACCGTCTTCTTTTCCTCCCTGAACTTATTTGAGTTGGTTTCGGTTGGTGAAGTCACCGGTATGGTATGGTGGTTTAGTACAGTGCTCCTATAGTCCCATTGCCATCTCTTGGCTTAGAATTTGACACTTGATCATCGGTCTTCTAGGTCAAATGGGTGTCATCCCTTCTCAGCTTCTCACTTGAAGAACTATGAGATCTCTTGGTTCCAAACGTTAGTTATCCTGTTCTCGAACTTTTTTTTTGCCTTCTTTGTCTCAACGAAAGCTTTTAGCCCATCCGGTTGGAATGAAGCTAGCTCTTCCCCTATAATATTCTTTCCTTTGGGGCAGGTTCTTTAAAAAGAAAACAAGAAAACATGAGACCGGTTGACTTCTCCGTCCTCAGCTTGTTGAATTGCATGGTGGAGTTAGGGCTCCCACATAAAACGTATAGTCAGTGGGTTGAGTGCTATCAACCAGATAAGATGCTGATAGTCTCGCAGAAGTACTTAACCTTGAAGATCAAATAGGATTTACCATTTCTAGATCAAACCCGGGGTCAGTTCGAAATACGACTCCCGTAAATAGATCTGGTCGAGGAAAGCATGTTGAATATCCTGTTTCAGAAAAATAACTACATTCTAACATTTCTCGATCAGAAAACTAATAAGATAAAAAACGCCTCATTCTTATTTTAGAGAGGTGTCCCCAGAAGAAGATTTCTTCAGTATTAGCTGAATGTCCGACTTATGGTAGGAAGCTATAGTTACGGACTCCCCTACTTTATTTACAAGATGAAAGGGATCCGTATCAAGAGCTTATTCTTTTGGCATTAAGCATGGCATTTTCATTCATTTGTAACTATATAGATATATAGCCCTTGCAACCATGTCCCGGTCTACCCTTTTCCCTGATCTTTGGACCGTCCACTTAACTAGACCTTACATCTTGACCCTTGTATGTAGATTTCTAATTTCCTTCGCAATGAACAATCTATTCTCCACTTTCGAATAAAAACACCAACCACAACCGACCCAATAGTAGGAGTAGGCGGCAGTGAAAGTGCCACAGCCAGGGGAAGTGCCAGAGTCTAGAACCGAAGGTGGTTGCCACCTGATAAGATCCAAAGCGTAGCAAAGCCCCACGAAAGCAAACAGTACGGGTGGAGGAGTTACCGTGGGCACCGTGTTGGTTCAATCTCTCTATAGGTAGTGTGAAAAACCCCCAATTCAAGAGTTCCTGTTGATGGTCCCATTCCTTACTCTCTTATTCAACTAACTTAATTGTAGTCCGCATTTCATTCTGCTGAGGATTTTGCGTATCATAGCTTTCGATCGACCAATACCCAATCCGCTATTAACAAGCAGTTGGATAGAGCTTCACCAGAGGGATTTGGTGTAACAACCCCCTTTACTGCACACTCAATTATAAGGAGATTCTTTCGGGTTAATGCAAAACGAAGTTCTTTTCTCATAAATCAGGTCAAAATCTTGAAATCATGGCAAAAAAACAGGGGGGGGGGGGTTACGCAACTTTTTCCAGTGAGATCATCTATTCCCTTCTCTTTGGCAGATTCAATCATGCCTTGGTAATTGTGGATTGGCCTAAGCGCTCACCTGAGAGTCTAAGAAAGAAGGCAAAACAGCTATATAGAGCCCCTCCCTTGAGTCGAGCAATGAACAAGTAAGTTATGTAGAGACAAGGAAGAGGGGAAATGCAGTATCGTTATGTTATAGCAAGATCATCAGATCATGGGTGAAGCAATCGATCATCAAAAAGTTCTTTATTAGCCGGCGGAAAGCGTGGTAATTCATTCATTTCATCAGAAAAGGATCGAACTGGAGTCATCGCATCATTTCTAGATCCTCGCTACCTCTATATTCTGAAGAATAGGTCCTAAAATGGACAATCGATTGTTTTCTCAACGGGAATCAAGGAAATGGCAAGGGTTTGAGTATAGCGAGCAGAGGAATAGTTTCCTTTATCAAAAGAAGCCTATCGACTTGGAAACAGAAGATGTTGTAACTTAACTGCACCCTTCCTCTTCTGCCGATCTTTACAACGCTATGCACATCTCCTTCTTATTTTTGAAAAATAAAAGGGCCTCTTTCCTTTTCCCAATACTTGACCAATATTTCTATTTAGTTTAGTTCCAGATTAGGAAGCAATAGATGTTCCATTGGCCTAGAAGCAAACCAGTAAGCAGATTGAAGAGATAGATTTAATAACAGGAAGATTCCCCTCGTAACAGGCATATAAATAAGTCCCATTAAATTGATTGATAGACTACGCATCGATGGTGTCGAGTCAATCCTTGTAAGCTAAATACTACACAACCCTCCTTAGAGGGGGAACCTTAGAGGAAGAATACATATTACTTAGAGGACGGATGATGGTACATAGGCAAATCCTAAATCTATAGATGCTTTAGTGCCAGGCAGGCAGAGCCAAAGCCGCGTCGGGCAACGAACAACTTGTTTTTCGGAAGATAGTTGTGTTGCAGGTAAAGCTAGCAGTAGTTGGAGCTAAAGCAAGCTAGCTATAGGTGTTCGAATAATTGTATTGATAGAGGGTTTTCTCCCGGGAGACATATCGATTACACACAAGAACCTAACTCTACTTGTTTTATCCTCCTTACTGCTCCTTATCTCATTTCTCCTTTTATTAGCACAACACCTTGTACTCCTTTACAGAAGCTGTATCACTCAGAGCACAAATCGTTGTGCTCCTCACTGTTCAAGAGAGTTCTTTCCCTTCTCTGATCGGGGAAGGTCATTTAAAAACACTAGATCAGCCCATTTTAGTTGAAGAAAAAAAGTGATCCACCTAGAATATATGATCGATACCAAAAGATTAGATGTCATTTCTCAACACCAGCTTCTCACCTGGAGGAGGGAAGGGAGATATGAGCATAGCGATAGCGGTATCTTTTCCTCTTTTGATAGAAGCCCACATGCCCACTCTTC
>NC_041381.1:4000740-4013287 GCF_002162155.2 Triticum dicoccoides
ACAGGAAACAACTATATGAAAAACTTGCTTGCTTCTTCGAATCTCGAAATAACAGAACATATAGAAAGTGTTTTTGTGATTTTCCATTCTCTTCGGGGAACCTATAGAAAGATTATCAGACGACTTTCATGATATTATGCTTCCTTGCCCACGTGGAACATGTGTGAGCATTATGTTTTTCCAACAAGTGATCCGACTGGAAGAAGTATTATATGAGGACTTCGAGATCAAATAGAGAATCTGTCTCTCCATTCCTCGTGAGCCACTTATTTCTCCGAAATCAGAGATCAGAGTGATTTTCCTCCTTTTTCCCAAATAGTTGACGGTCTTACACCATTGGGATACTTCGGATAAACTGGAGTACATATATGAGAGACCGGTGCTAAAACCTTTTCTCGAGATATCTTCCAGATTCTTAGGGTCCTTGCTCCGGATCTCGCCCCCCGGTGCGAAAGCAGTTGGTTCCGTAGTTTGGGAATTCTACTAATTCCAAGTATTCCATTATAATTATTAAATAAGAGAATATAAAAAGTCAAGAGGAGAAGACATAACCAGCAGAATTGTGAGAAATAAGTTAATTTATCAAGTTGAGGCATTTCGATTTGGATTTCAAATAAGAAAAAAAGGATTTTGTGAAATTTAGGAGTCGTTCGAAAGCATCAAGAGGGAAGAACTCAGATAGAAAGGCAGGCGAAGTTGGCGGCCAACCTAATTCCCCTCCCAGTTGTGCCCTTGTGCATCCCCTTTGTAAACGATTTCCACTAGATCTGGAGATTCCCCGGGGCACTCCGAATCATCATCTTCGGACCCCGAATCATCATCCCACCTTTTACGCTTCCGCGAAGAAAACGGGCCTGCCTCTTTCGCCCCCTCGTTTGCTCTTGTGCTTTCAGGGGATCCCGTGGAATGAGCCTCCTGCTCTTCCAAAGGCGCATCGGGGTCAGGAGAATCCGGTTCACCGAGCTCGGCGCGGCGAAACCGCTTCGCCAGATTGGTGGCTATTGCGACGAATTCGCTTGCGGCCCTGGCTTCCGTATAATCGGAGTAGATTTGTTGAAGAGTATCTCCTCCCTCACTATTCCACAATACATGATTTTCAGTGAACGATCGCGCAGATTCACCTTCCTATAAAGGAAGAGGAGTGCCTACTTCGTGAAATATTCTTTCAACCTTGGAAGTCAACTCCGCAATTATGTCTTCGGGATGGGCGGCGTGCACCATTTCCTGCTGGAGGTCTGGTAGTCCGCCAACGGGAGGTTGCTCTATCGGAAAGTCACCCTCGTTAGGAGCATTGGTCATGACGAGAACATTGAGATCCGCGACATTCTCATTCCCAAGATGAAAGGCTATTCCTTGAACTCTGAATAAGATAACAAATGCCATTATTAGAACTGTCAACACAAGACCAAACGATGGTATAGCAATGAACAAAATAATGACACTTGGAAATATGGTCCGAATAATTTCGATAGTAGTTCCATGAACAATCCGTTGTGGGATTGGATTAGTTTGCTCGTTGAAATGCCATAAAGCGCGAACCAGCATCCGTGATACGAAAACCAAAATAAGAATGAGGAAGAAAAAGATACCGTGATGTTTTCAGGACCACAATTTCCTGCACTGTGCCTGTAGTGATTTCAGAATTCGGCAACTTAGCCTACTAAAAGATCAGTTACAAGAGCACAATGCTTTTTGTGGCTTCCTGCTCGGCAGAGAAGCCACACTGCCGGGGCGGCCCTGTCACCCAGAGAAGATTTCTTTTCTTTGTTGATTCCTCTCAATGAAATTTGCGAAGAATAGCGGAGAGAAATGGTAACATAATAAGGGAAAGGGAGCTAGCTGCTTCCATATCGCCCCCAAAAAAGAACCCAAAAGTTCTAGATGCATCTTCCATTCATTTCGATTTAGGTCTTTCTGCACCATATTTAGATCCTCCCTTTCTACGATCCGGAATTCCCAGCAAATCCTTGACTCCTCGAATACGATGGGATTTCACACCTAGCGAATCTTTCACTCTACCTCCTCTGACTAAGACTATAGAATGTTCCTGCGAATTATGACGTTTGCCTGGGATGTGAGCAAATATATCATGTCGATTGCTCAACCGTACTTTTGCTATCTTATGTAGAGCTGAGTTAGGTTTTTTCGGTGTTCTCATCGAAACACGCAGGCATACTCCTTGCTTCTGGGGACATTGATCCGAAGCTCGAGTACGGTCCGTGCACCGTTTTTCTGCTCTACCATGACGAATCAATTGATATTTTGTAGGCATCCCTCTTTCCTATGTCCTTCCCCCCTCCTTTCAAAAGTGGTTAGTCCCGATCCGAAGCACCCCTTTTCCATTCATAGAGAGATCCAATCGTCAAAATCAATAAAAAGGCCATCATGGACCAAGATCCAAATAGATCAATCTTGTTAGGAGGTACTGCCCAAGGAAAAGAAAAGGTGACTTTCGGATCAGGGATAATAAATAAAATAGGAACCAGATAAAATCGTATATCAAAACGACTTCTGGCATCACCGGAGGGATCGGAACCACATTCGTAGGCCGACAATTTTTCTGGATAGGTCGAACTATTAGAAGCAAATGGAAAAGGAACACCGAGTGGAATCAAAAAAACTAGCGGACTGATCACTAAATAGATACAAATAGGTGCAAATTCCAACATCACCAAAGCCCACTTTGTTCTCTCGCTCTCCTCGCGGCGCTCCTTGCTCGCGGAGCGGCATACGAAAACAAAAGACGCTTAGATGTGGATTCGAACCACTGAAGGATTTCCAGGGCAATACCCCTTGCTCTTCCCACCGAAACAAGAAAAAAAGGATTTGCAGTACAACAAGAAAACGGATGCGCTAACGCGCAACGGCTTTCGCGCTAGTTGCCCAATCCGTTGCTTGTTTTGCTCTAACCAGCTGAGCTACCAGAACCACTTGCCTAAAGTCTCTTTTCTTCATCTATGAGCATCCTGCCTGTAGTGGAGGAGCTCGCTCAAGAACCGGGAGCCGGCCAGGGACTGGACGGCCCTCGTTCGGGAAGGTCTTCTTCGCTATAGACGCCACCAAGAACAAGAAAGGGGCGCTCCGCTCCTAGTCACTAAGCAGCTATTCTGTGCGACGGTGGACTCCATCAATCTGAGGTTCTTTCTCTCACGTAATTTCTCCCGCCCGTTCTACTTCCGTGCCGGAGGAAATGGGATTCAAACCCATGAAACAATCTTATTGTATGTCGATTTAGCAAACAAATGCCTTAGGCCACTCAGCCATACCTCCAAGTTGTTGATCGGAATTGGATGTGCCAGGTTGGTTGCCCGAAGATCCACTACGTAAGCCGTAGTGCGTGTACTCTTCTTTACTGAGCGAGAAAGATTCTATCTAGATCTATGGATCTCCCCAGCGTCCAAGCAAGACCCCATCCAAACCAAATCCGCCACTCGTTGGGTGAGGCCTTGCTTTCTATGAACACCTCACCACTGAATGAGAAACTTAGCCTCCGACCCAACCAAGAGAGAAGACAGGGTCAAGCCGACACCGCCCTTCCTCACCTGCTTGAATGGAATGAATATCTCCTTCGTCTAGTCGAGAAGAGAAAAAGCCCGACGGGGAATAGGACCGTGACTCTTCTAAACCATTACATGACGGAGAAGTCCATTCTCGTCATGATCGATCCACGTCCTACCATAGTGCCCGGAGAACCTGCTTCTAGAAGATTCTATAGTGATCCACTGGAATCGGCCTCGGGTGACGCCTCCCTAGTCGTCGAAAGATTTCATCCCTCGCTCGGTCGTTAAGGTGGGGTGAAAACTGCAATTAATGCTCTATCTCCATCATAGAATATGGGATACTCACTTTCAATGGCCTCGCATCCCAGAGCCTCAAACTGGCCTGCCCTTCCAATCGGGGTTATAACGGGTCCGGTATCAGCAACACCAGCCAATCGTGTTGGTATGGTGGGTTCCCCATACCCACTATTCGGAAAAAAAGCTTGCCATAGCAGCTCAAACCTCCGATCGGGAAATGGGAGTTCTAACCGGTCCTAACCCCAATTCCAAACAAATTGATTGGACCGAGGTTCGTGCAGGGAGAGAATAGAAACTAATAACGATGGAGCAAGAAAATGGATGTGCTAACGCGCAACGGCTTTCGCGCTAGTTGCTCAATACATTGCTTGTTTGGTTCCAGGTTGAGCTCACCCGCCGCCCTACGTCAGTAGTCTTCCTAACTTCTATGCCCTTTTTTTTGCTCTAAGGTAAGGTCCTTCAAGAACAGCATTGCGGTCGCAATGGGGCTTTGGGTGAATATTGTCCGCCCGTATGAGCCGGGCTGTGAATATTTATAGGTCGGGGTCTTTACTGAAAAACCACAATACTACACTACAACAATTTGAAGAAATCTGCAAGTGCCTCTAACTTGAATTCACTAGTCATGTTGAGTTTTTTTATTTCAATATAAAAAATCTGCCAATCCCGATATTCCCACATTTCATTCCGGTCCAGTGTCCATCCCTGAATGAAAAAAATGAGCTTTGCCCCTTCACTCACTTCTAAATGACTCATTTAGCACTCTATTTTTTAGATCAAAAAATAGAAACAGTTTACCTTTACCATACCTTCCAAGCAAGAGTGTTTTATTGCAAGATTAAGTTATTACTGAACAAAGAGAAATTGTCATTATAAAGGATGAGATGAATTTGGAAGCACTTTTTTCTTATTCTAGCAGACGGAATTGAATTGGTCTAATTTAGGACTTTCCTATCGATTTTTATCTTACCTAATTCTATCTACGGCCAGGGGGTAGGTACGTCGCAAGCTCTGGGCAGCTATCTTATTCCAAAGAATATAGCTCCCTAAAAGGTTGCCGATACCATACCTCTATTGAACCCTACTGGATCCAATTGTTTAAGTGTTTAGTCGAGAGGAACCACATTGACACCATGCTTGTGCTAAGCCACAGCTCCATCAAACTAATCTGGATTTCTTCTTGTTTACGAATAATGGGGCATCTGCCTAACCCTATCAAACCTCTCTGCAACTACTTCTCTCTGTTCTCAGCAGCCCGCAGGATTTTTCGAGTCTCAAAGTCCTATTAGAACTCCCGCGCTTGCTCCTTTGGAGCCAAATGGATCCGAATTTCGGTACGATAATACAAGAATCGTATTTGGTTGGGTTCTAACTCTGCTATTCAGTCTGGCGCGGGTGTGATACCGGTGAAGAAGCGAGTAGTTGACAGTCAGGGAAGTAGATTCCTTTAAGGAGAGAAATTCATTGGTTTAGCTGTTAGGCGGAGCTTCTTTACACGTCGGTAGCGGAACAGCCCAGGCAGCTTAACGTGCTCTTGGCACAAAGGTAATAGAATGGGAGTCTGACGACACCCGGTACTCGGGATCTCTTGCTTGAAGAAGCAAGGAATTTCAATTACTCAACTGTTGAATAAAATAAACTAGATACCCATGTTTCCAATATTTACTTCTCTTTACTTGCAGGACCTGGCCTAAGCATAAAGTAGATTTGCTGCACAAGCTCAAGTGGAGGAGGAAGCAGGTGTGGCAAACAAAATGTTGGTATGGAAGATCTCTTGCTCCCCCCTGAAGGGTTCTTAGATTACCAAGTAAGGGAGGGAGGTAGGTACCATGGTTTCCTTCTTTTATTGAATACGAGTAACGCGAGAAAACATTTAAGTGAGAAGTTAGGTAAGCGTTGCCAATGGCCAAAGCCTTGACTCTTTACTTCTTGACTATAGTAATAGTAAATAATGTCACTAGATTTCGGCATAAATACTAGCCAGGTACCATTTCCCAAACTTGATTTCCTTTTTATGCACCTGTTTATGCACCTGGGTCATTGTTCACGAACTAAGACGGCTTAGCCGCCTTTCTTTGGGCCGTATGAAGGAAGTACTTCAATGAATGGGTGGTTGCCAACCCAACATTATAGGCGGGAAGTTCTCCTTTCTCCAAGTATGCTCATTAGACCGATAGGTGAGTAGCTAGTATAGTAGTAGCCAATACTAAAAACCGATAGTAGAAGGGTCAGTGGATGGCCCTTGCAAAAGTGGCCACGTCGCATCCCTTCAGTAGACAATCCTTTTTCTCAACGATGCAGTTCACTTGGAACATGGCACAAGGTGTGACGTTCTGAGCGGTCGAGGACAACCTGTTTGTTGTTCCAGTTTTCTGCCTTGGCGACTGGGGGAAGCTCATGGAAGAAGGGCCGTGGCTGTTCCGCAACCATGGCGTGTAAAGAAGCCTTATGACGGGATGGCTAACCCGCGATCTGTGGTTCTGACCCAGATTCACGTCTGGTCGCACATTCATAAGATCCCAGAACTATTCCGCCCGTCAAACCTGGTGCGGGATCTGGCTAATAAGAAGCAACAATAGAGAATCTCGCCTAGCTCGAGGCTGCACCTCAGTGCCCTCTATAAGTACTTTCTAGTAAAAAGAACTACCTTTCAAAGCACATACCATTATGGCGAGCTAAAACGAAAGAATGAGAGTACAAGGTATGGGTCTACGCTTCCAGCTTGCTCTAGAAAGACGGAAATGGGATCTCTCTCTGGCGGGAGCCTGGCAGCGGAGAAAACAGCACCTGCAGGGGTCCAGGTCTCCATGATGAACAACCACGACTTTGATCTTAACGAGCTGCCGCCTGAGCATGAGCAGCTCGTTTAGGAGCAGCCACTGTGGAAAATAGCGAGCCTCTAGAGGATTACACTGATACATCATTTGATTTGTTTTGGGATGCAGAAGAACAGCCTGATGAGTACAATTATGATTATGATGACTATGTTGATGAATCCATGTGGTGAGATGAGGACTGGACAGAACAAGAACATGAGAAAGCGTAAGATTACGTGAGCATCTATGCTCACATCTTGTACACCCTAGTAAGTGAACCTTTTCTATCATTTTGCTTATATTTTGTTGTTCGTTCTGTAAATGACCTTGAGTTGTTTTTCACATTCTTTCTACAGGTAATTGCAGATATTGACAAAGATGGTGTACATGACATGGTGATTGCGCTTTGAATCAAAAGCACTATTCGATAAGACGCAGTAGAACTGTGCACCCGTTTTTGTTTGAGTTTGAGGCGACCTATACTACACTATAATAGCAAGGAGAGATAGCAGCTGATACCAGATCATACTATAGTACAGCTAGTGCGTGCTAAAGCCCTCCTTGTGTACTAGGCTTATGAATAAACTAAACTGTTGAGACGTCTCTAGTGTAGGTGACAGGGAAGCCATGCTCATTAGAAGAGAAAATAGATGGTTTGAGAAAGCATGCTTTCAAGCTCTAGTGGATGGGTTTGATAGCTGAACGCAAGGATAATTCATCTATGTAGCTAGTTGGTTATGGTGGCGGAGAAACCCCTCTTTACACTACTAGGGAAAAGCCTATACACAGAATCTTAGCAGCAGCGCGGCTCAAAAAGGAGCGCTGCTGCTAATTAGTAGTAGCGCGTGTGCGGGAAACTCGCTACTGACAAGTTTTTAGTAGTAGCGCGCTCGGTGTAAACCGCGCTGCTACAAATATTGACCGGCGGTGCCACCGAACTCCATTTAGCAGCAGCGCGGTGCCACGAGCCGCGCTACTGCTATGGATGTAGTAGTAGCGTGCTTTTTCTGAGGTCGCTGCTGCTAAATTTCAAATTGGCACACTTCTTGGTCCCGGTTAGCAGTAGCGCCGTTGCCCAAAGCGCGCTGCTACTACTTCCTTAGCAGCAGCTCGTTTTAACTCCCGCGCTACTGCTAATCCGCACCAACCCACCACCTTTTCCCCACCCGTCCCTCCCCCTGCCCCTCCTCTCTTCCCTTTCCCCTACCTCCCACATGCTCCCACTCTCACTCTTCTACTTCCTCAATACTTCTCCCCCATTACTCTCTCTCTTCTATCTACCTTTCTCTCTCTTCATTACTCCTACCTAACTACACCACCTCCATTAATGCATCTCCTTTCTCTTTTTCCTTCCCCTCCACTAGTTGAAGTTGTCTCCTCCCAAATTAGGTAGCTGGGTAGATGTAGGATTTAGTTAAGTGACCTATTTGCCCCCTAACTAGATCTATCTTTGTCAAGAAGAGCTTTGTGCACTTTTGATCTCCCTACAACATCATCTCCACCGTGTGCTCGATCTCGAGATAGAGGTGATGAAAATTCCATGCTTTTGCAAAATGGAAATATGTTTATGTGTGTGATATGTTTGTGGAAATTGTGTGTGGCATGAGTTGACGCCAAATTGTGCTTTTGAGTTGCCTATGTTTTGCCGAAATGTCGATTTATTTCCGTTTCTGCGAATTCCGGGAAAACTCTAGATCCATATATGTCCTATTTTGAGGGAAGGTCATGCCGAATTTTTGTATGACTTTGATGCATGCACGCATTTTTATAATCAATTTGTTTTATTATTATCGTGCAGACGTTCATGATGGTCAGTGGAACGATGGTGGACAGGTTGTTGCGGTCGGCGGTGCAAGACATGAAAGAAAATAACCTGACAGAGGTTTTATGTCCGTGTCGAAAATGCAAAGGAATAGTTTGGCTCGACCCCTATGACGATGGCCGTGTCGAAGCGCACCTGCTCATGACTGGTTTCATGGATGGCTATACTCAATGGATAACTGAAGATGAGGATGACGATGTTGAGGATGCCGACGGGGCAGGAAATGATGACACGGGGCAAGACGAAGAGATGATCGATAATGGCAGCAGGGAAGAGGCCGGACATGGCGGCGGAGAAGGGGCCGGACATGGCGGAGGAGAAGGGGCCGGACATGGCGGCGGAGAGAACGACATGGACTCCACGCAACAGAGTTCATCGGTACTAAGTTCAATCGTGCGGGACCCTCATGTTCAAGCATTGCTTCGCAAGGAGACGAGTACTGAGAGAGCTGCTTCTAGAGAGGAGGCTAAGCTGGAGCAACTGGTGGTAGACTCGAACACTTCATTGTATGATGGTTGCAATCCTGAGGTGACCCGCTTGAGTTTCACGCTCCAACTCCTGAAGATGAAGGCTAAAAACAAATGGACCGACACTAGCCTCGACGAGCATCTCAAGTACCTAAAGGATGTTCTTCCCGCGGGTAATCTATGTCCTACTAGTGTTGATGAGGCCAAGAAGATCGTGTGCCCTCTTGATCTGCCACACGTTAGATACCATGCATGCATCAACGATTGCATAATTTATCGGAAGGAGCACGCGGAAAAAACAAGCTGTCCGGTGGGCAATGCTTCTCGATACAAGAAGGCCGGGAAGAAATGTCCCCAGAAAGTTGTATGGTACTTACCAATCACTCCCCGTCTCCAGAGGTATTTTGTAGATCCCAAGGAAGAAAAGCTAATGTGCTGGCACGCAGAGAGGAAGAAGCCTGACGATGGAGATGATCCGAAGCTGAGACACGTGAAGGATGGAAGCCAGTGGAGAGCGTTGAACAGCTTCTATCAGTATTTTGAATGTGATGCAAGGAACATCGTGCTCGGCGCGTGTACCGATGGCATGAATCCGTTTGGCAACCAGAACACCAACCATAGCACATGGCCCGTGTTTGTATGGATGTACAACCTCCCCCCTGGTTGTGCATGAAATCAAAGTACATTCACATGAGCATGCTTATTCAAGGGCCGAAACAACCAGGAAATAATATTAATTTGTATCTGGGGCTACTTCAAGAGGAGTTAGACACGTTATGGAAAAAACCGGCCAAGACATGGGACGCCAGCAAAGGCGAGTATTTCAACATGAGAGCCGCGCTGATCATGACAGTGCAGGACTATCTCTGTTACGAATACGTGGCAGGCCAGGTGTGCCATGGATATTGCGGATGCACGCGGTGCATGGATGATATGACGTCTCAGCAGCTAACATCAAGGAAAGATGGCGGGTCTTGGAAAATCGTGTACGTGGGGCATCGAAGATGGCTTGAACATGACGACCCGTGGAGAAGCCGTGGAGATCTATTCAATGGTCACGCTGAGCATCGAGGACCTCCATGTAAGCGGAGCGGTGCCGAAATCGATGAGCTATTGAAAAACTGGAAGGAGTGCCCCGCGTCGAGAAAGATGATGAGAAAGGCGCCGGAGCCGTTGCTGAAGGTATGGAAGACGAGGTCTGTGTTCTGGGACTTGGAGTACTGGCACAAACTCGATACACCTCATTGCCTTGATCAAATGCATATCTGTAAGAATGTCCTTGAGAGCTTGCTCGCAACACTGATGAACATGCTGGATAAGACCAAGGATGGGCCGAAGGCAAGAAAAGACTTGCAAGATTTGAAAATCAGGGAAGATCTGCACATGCCGCCCCGTAAAATGTCAGACGAGACAGAGACGGAGACAGAGGCACGGGAGAAGAAGGGCAAGAAAATAAAGAAAGAGGATTATTGCCCCCCTTCTTGCTTCACCTCAAGTCAGGCTAAGATCAATCGATTCTTTAAGTGCCTTACCGGAGTCAAAGTTAGTTCTGGTTATTGTGGAAAGATAAGCAGATATCTAGACATGCACAAGAAAAGGTTCAGTGGGATGAAGTCTCATGACTGTCATGTGATGATGACGCAGATACTACCTGTTGCCCTTAGAGGGATAATGGACAAGCACGTCCGTGACACGCTTATTGGTCTCTGCAACTTTTTCGATGTCATCTCTCGAAAGTCGATCTGTGTGAAGCAGCTGCGAAGGCTACAGGAAGAGATCGTTGTGATACTGAATGAGCTTGAGATGTACTTCCCGCCCGCATTGTTTGACGCGATGGTGCATCTGTGTGTCCATATTGTGGATGGCATAATAGACCTGGGCCGTCATTCCCGCACAACATGATGTCGTTTGAGAGGATGAATGGGATCATCAAAGGATTCGTTCCTAACATGTCCCGTCCGGATGGAAGCATCGTCCAGGGCTATTTGGCACAAGAGTGCATCTCTTTCTGTGAGAATTTTCTATATGGCGCAGACCAGCCGCCTGGTGTTAGTGTTGGTTTGCCCGTTAACAAGCACGATGGGAGGCTCGAAGGAGATGGTCACTGCAACGGTCGCAGGGAACTGCACGTGGCATACTCAGATCGACGCAGCGACTTTGACAGCGCAAACTTGGTAGTGCTACAACACCTAGACGAGGTAGATCCTTTCGTGGCACTGCACAAAGAAATTATCGCAAAGAAGTATCGTGACCAGGGGGTATGCAGGACAGACGCCGAAGTTACTAGAGAGCACAACTCCACTTTCCTGCATTGGTTCAAAGAGCATATTATTGCTAATCCCCCGGAGGAGGGCTCTAAGGACGGATTGCTCATATACGCCTTAGCACATGGCCCCTCGCCGAACCTCGTAACCTATCAGGCATATGATATAAACAGATACACGTTCTACACGGAGGCCAAAGATATGGACAGTGATGATCAACACTCAGGGGTGATGATGGAATGCATGACCGGCAACGACAACGGCGCAATAGAATGATTTTATGGAAGGGTCGAGGAGATCTGGGAGCTTGACTACTCTGGATTGCACAACACGACGATGTTTCGTGTCAGATGGGCAAAGAATGTCGAAAGAGAAAACCGGATTTTCACTACCATGAGTATACCCGACGCTAAGAGCGCTACCGTGAACGCTGTCGCAAAAAACGAGCCATGGGTACACGCTAAGCACGTGACACAATGCTTCTTCATAACCGACCCATGCAATCCCAGTCGTGTTGTCGTGAGGAGAGGCAAAAGAAACACCATTGGAATGGATGGCGTCGCCAACGAGGAAGAGTATGATCAGTATGGCAACCCAATGAGGGAAGATGACGATCACGATGAAGTATACGTCAAAAGAAGAATCAATACTACATTACCTAAGAAAAATCATACTCCATGGAAAAGGCAAAGTCACAATGAGGGGCTCAATTATTCTTCGACGAAAAAGAAGGGAAAGTAGCTGACTCAAAAACGAAAACGTCAGCGCTAAGGAACCGTATGTTATCGTTCAAATGATGTAGTATATATAAGTTCCTATTTTGTATACACACTTAGCCATTATTATGCATGGGTCCAATGATGTAATATATATGTTCCTATTTTGCATACATATTTAACCGTCAAATGATGCAATATATATCGCCCTCCCTTCGTTCACTGCTCTCGGGAAATAAAAGTGGGAGAAAATAAAGGAAAAGAAAAAGGGAAACTGGCAGTAGTAGTAGCGCATTTCGTATAAACCGCTATAGCTACTGAAGGTAGTAGTAGCGCATTTCAAATAAACCTGTACAACTACTCAAGGTAGTAGCAGCACGTTTTGTCCAAACGCGCTGCTGCTACATCCACTTAACCCAAAATTCTCACTATCCCTGCTTCATCCCGCCTTTTCCACCCAAATCCCCACTCTCTCTTCCCCCGTTACTCGCTCCCGGCCCCGGCGCCGGCGCTCGCCCCCGACCCCGACGCTCGCCCCCGACCCGGCCCTCGCCCCCGACCCCGACCCTAGCGCTCGCCCCCGACCCGGCCCTCGCCCCCGACCTCGGTGCCGGCGCTCGCCCCCGACCCAGGCGCTCGCCCCCGACCCGTCGGCCCTCGCCTCC
>NC_041381.1:4013579-4034105 GCF_002162155.2 Triticum dicoccoides
TTGTCGGGCCTGCCTCCTCGCCCCTAAGCCCTCTGTAAACCCCCCCCCCTCTCTGCTAGGGTTCTTCGGTTAATTTACTTAGGTTTTAGTTAGGGCAGTATGTTAATTAGGTTATCTATTTAGTTATGAATTAGGTAGGTTTCAAACTTAGCTGAATTTATATGCAAATTTGAACTGGACATGTGATATGTGGATATGTCATGTTTTGGACATGTCATGTTTGGAAAATGATCCAAGTGGCCTATGTTACACCGGAATGTTGATTCATTTCCGTTCCGGTGAATTTCAGGCGCTCGATATGTCCATTTTTTAGCAAAGGTCATGCCGAAATTTCCTGTGAATAAAGGCATGATTTGTGCTACATAGTTGGCATATCGAGTGCTGGCACATAGATTTCTTTTTATGTCATTTCTCATTTATTTATACTTTTAGAAATAAATGAGGACACTTAATCATAGGAAACATGTCGAACAACGAAGAAACTGGGCCTTCTGACCAAGATGCAGACGAGATGGATTATGAGGGTGAACAAGAGTACCTCGACTATTTGACTGCTAAGCAAGATTTGCAGGTCAGCCTCGATGATGGTACTGACGCCGACATCAACACCGACGTCGCTAGCACCGATGGCGGCGCCGAGACCGGTGGGGAAGGTACCGGCGGGGAAGATACCAGCGGGGAAGGTACCGGCCCCGATGCTGCTACCGAAAAGAGGAAGCATAAGAAGTAGAGGATACGAAAACCTAACAACTAGGGATTGGACGACTTGTTATCACAAAGATGACACCTGGCAAGTTTGAGCCGTTAGAGCCGGAAGAACCTCGCAAGTGCTATGGGAACCAAGTAGGATGCATCATACGAGAATGCGCGAGCATCAATGACGATGACTTAAGGAGTAAAGAACATTTGACGCAGTTGCTCCTAACGAAGTTGCACAAGAGATTCAAGCTCCCCGACCGGGATGATAACATAGAACAACCGTGGGATGATCCGAAGATGAAAAAGATTAACAATCACGCCATGGGCATGTTCAGCAATGATTTGGCCTCCTGGAAAGGGAGGGTGAAACGAGCTATTGAGGCTGATGAACCCCTGTCCAAGATTCTGGAGGAAATTACGACACTTACGAAAAAGGAGTTCGAAAAGTTCAAGGACACTTGCGCTACCGAGGAAGCCAAGGCTAAGGCTGCAAAATTCAAGAGCCTTCAGCAAAGGAACACGGGGAAGCATCGCCTCGGAAGCCGTGGCTACCTCGGTAAAAGGCCCATATGGGATAAGGAGGACGTGGAACGTGAAGCCGCGGGGTCTCCCAGACCCCTTCGGGAAGTTCACTTGGAGCGTGACTTCATCAGGGCCCGCTACAAGTGGGACAAGGATAAAAAGGTTTTTTACACGGACAAGATCACAAGGAAATTGATTAGACTACTGGAGAAGCAACACCAGCTTGCAGCCAAAAGCCCTACTCCTCCGATGAGGCCCAAGTGGGACACCCCTCTCAACCGGGCCTTGAACGAACTTAAGGGACTCCCTTTGGGCTAGCGGCCGCAATATGGTCGTGTGCACGGCGCTGGAGACGGCGCCACATGGAAGGTGTTTTACAACGAGGGCCCGGAGGCCAAGAAGCAGAAAAAGAAGTTTAGTCAGGCGGACATCGACGCGAAGGTGAAGCTTGCGGTCGAGAAAAAAGCAGCTGAGGACGCAAAAAAAGCAGCAGAGGACAAATATGAGTTGCTACAGCAGGCAGTCAATGCAGCTGTAACTGCCTCTAGAAATGATTTCGCTACTAACTTGGTTCCAGTTATCATCAACTGGATGAAGGAAAATCTAGACAAGACGGTACATGATTTCCCGTTGCCAGTTTCGTCGGGAGCAACTCCATGAACAACAACACCATTGCACCATCACTTGCTCACGCAACCGGGCCTCCTCTCGCAGTCGCTCCTGCTCATAGCAGCCCGTCCTCAGTTTCAGGCGCGCTAGGTGGGCCTTCGTCTTTGGCTGAGCTCGACGCCGTCACGGTAATTACATGTCGCACCAACATATATATATATATATATATGTATATATATATATATATATAATATTCCATTTTGGTTGCCTTTCGGTTGTTTTACGCCACAGACATATGTGTTTGCAGGCGAAGTAAACCCCGTGCACCATACTCTACTTGATCAAAGGCCAGAAGGTGGACGTGGGAAAGGGGATGATAATGGACCCCTCGCAACCCACGTTCCACAACCAGCCGATCCCCGTTGGGTACTTCAGGGTTAGCTTGACCAGTGTGAAATCGGGGCACGAGTGAGGGAGTCCTAGACTAGGGGGTGTCCGGACAGCCGGACTATCATCGTCCGCCGGACTCCAAGACTACGAAGATACAAGATTGAAGACTCCGTCCCGTGTCCGGGTGGAAGGCAAGCTTGGCGATACGGATATGTAGATCTCCTACCATTGTAACCGACTCTGTGTAACCCTAGCCCTCTCCGGTGTCTATATAAACCGGAGGGTTTTAGTCCGTAGGACAACAACCATTACAACAATCATACCATAGGCTAGCTTCTAGGGTTTAGCCTCCTTGATCTCGTGGTAGATCCACTCTTGTACTACCCATATCATCAATATCAATCAAGCAAGAGTAGGGTTTTACCTCCATCGAGAGGGCCCGAACCTGGGTAAAAACATCGTGTCCCTTGTCTCCTGTTACCATCCGCCTAGACGCACTGTTCGGGACCCCCTACCCGAGATCCGCCGGTTTTGACACCGACATTGGTGCTTTCATTGAGAGTTCCTCTGTGTAGTCACCGATAGACTCGATGGCTTCTTCAATCAACAACAATGCCGTCGAGGGTGAGACTTTTCTCCCCGGACAGATCTTCGTATTCGGCGGCTTCGCACTGCGGGCTAATTCACTTGGCCATCTGGAGCAGATCGAAAGCTACGCCCCTGGCCATCAGGTCAGATTTGGAAGCCTAAACTTCACGGCAGACATCCATGGAGACATGATCTCCGATGGATCCAATCCGCAGCCGAGCGTGCCGCACTGTCACGATGGGCACGATCTAGCTCTGTCGCCGGATAGTGCCTTGGAGGCCGCACATGAATCCGCTCTGACCCGTAGTTCGGAGCCGATCGCGCAGATCGAGGACGAGTGGCTGGACACCGCCTCGGGAGCTGCAACATCCGCGGCGATGGAGCCGAACACTGACCTTGTCCCCTATAAAGCTCGTGACTCTGAGGTGCCGGACTCCCTGCCGGACTCCGAACCTCCTGCGCCCCTGCCAATCGAATCCGATTGGGCGCCGATCATGGAGTTCACCGCTGCGGACATCTTTCAGCACTCACCCTTTGGCGACATCCTAAATTCGCTAAAGCATCTCTCGCTATCCGGAGAGCCCTGGACGGACTATGGCCGGGATGGTTGGGGTGCGGACGACGAAGAAATTCAAACCCCACCCACCACCCACTTTGTAGCCACTGTCAACGATCTAACCGACATGCTAGAATTCGACTCCAAGGACATCGACGGTATGGACGACGATGCCGGAGACGATCAAGAACCAGTGCCTACAGGGCACTGGACACCTCGTCATTCGATATATACATGGTGGAGACCCCAAAAGATGGGGATGGCGAAAAAGCAGCGGAGGCAGAATCCTCAAAGAAACAACCCAAGCGCCGGCGTCAACGGCGCCGCTCTAAATCCCGCCACAACAAGAATGGAGATTCCGGCACCGGAGATAATAACACCCCAGAAAGTGCCGAAGACAACCCCCTCCAGCAAGATTCAGCACAGGAGGATGCAGAAGCAAGCCCTCACGAGAGAGCGGCAGACGAAGAGGTCGAGGATGATAATTACATACCTCCCTCCCGAGACGAGGCAAGCCTCAACGGCGACGAATTCGTCGTGCCTGAGGATCCCGTCGAACAAGAGCGTTCCAAACGCAGGCTAATGGCCACAGCAAATAGCCTAAAGAAAAAGTAGCAGCAGCTTCAAGCTGATCAAGACCTGCTGGCAGACAGATGGATCGAGGTCCTCGCGGCCGAAGAGTATGAACTCGAGCGCCCCTCCAAGAGTTACCCAAAACGCAAGTTGCTCCCGCGATTAGAAGAGGAAGCATACATACCTTCATCACTAGCGCACAATACGGCCGACCGGCCACCCCGTGGTCGCGACAGAGAGGCATCCAGGCCTTCCATCAAGACCGTACCCCGGCATCGCTCGAAGAGTACGAAGCCACGGGGGAACGCGCCGGACTTGCGGGATATATTGGAGGATAAGGCAAGACAATCCAGATCTATCTATGGATCACGTGGGCGCCCCACGACCCACGACGAATACCGTCGAGCCGGATACATAAACTCCGGCCGGGCCGAACACAGCAGACAACGCTCCCTTGAGCTACGTCGTGATATTGCTCAATACAGAGGCGCCGCACGCCCGCTATGCTTCACTGACGAAGTAATGTATCATCAAATCCCTGAAGGGTTTAAACCCGTAAACATTGAATCCTACGATGGCACGACAGACCCCGCGGTTTGGATCGAAGATTATCTCCTTCACATCCATATGGCCCGCGGCGACGATCTCCACACCATCAAATATCTCCCGCTCAAGCTTAAAGGACCAGCTCGGCATTGGCTTAACAGCCTGCCCGCAGAGTCAATTGGGTGTTGGGAGGACCTGGAAGCCGCATTCCTCGACAACTTCCAGGGCACATATGTGCGACCACCAGACGCCGGTGACCTAAGCCACATAATCCAGCAGCCAGACGAATCGGCCAGGCAATTCTGGACACGGTTCTTAACAAAGAAAAATCAAATCGTCGACTGTCCGGATGCAGAGGCCCTCGCAGCCTTCAAACATAACATCCGCGACGAGTGGCTAGCCCGGCACCTAGGACAGGAAAAGCCGAAATCCATGGCAGCCCTCACATCATTAATGAACCGCTTCTGTGCGGGAGAGGATAGCTGGCTAGCTCGCAGCAACAACCTCAGCAAAAATGCTGGTAGTCCGGATACTAAGGACCACAATGGCAGGTCGCGTCGAAGCAAAAATAAACGCTGCGTTAACGGCAACGATAGGAAGGATACGGCAGTCAACGCCGGATTCCGAGGCTCTAAACCCGGTCAGCGGAAGAAGCCATTCAAAAGAACCACTCCGGGTCCGTACAATTTGGACCGAATACTCGACCGCTCATGCCAGATACATGGCACCCCCGAAAAAGCCAGCTAACCACACCAACAGAGATTGTTGGGTATTTAAGCAGGCAGGCAAGTTAATTGCCGAAAACAACGACAAGGGGCTGCATAGCGACGACGAGGAAGAGACCCGACTGCCGAACAGTAGAGGACAGAAGGGTTTCCCCCCATAAGTGCGGACAGTAAACATGATATACGCAACCCATATACCCAAGAGGGAGCGGAAGCGTGCACTAAGGGACGTATATGCGATGGAGCCAGTCGCCCCTAAGTTCAATCCATGGTCCTCTTGCCCGATCACTTTTGATCGAAGAGACCATCCGACCAGTATCCGCCATGGAGGATTCGCCGCATTGGTTTTAGACCCAATCGTCGATGGATTTCACCTCACGAGAGTCCTAATGGACGGCGGCAGCAGCCTGAACCTGCTTTATCAGGATACAGTGTGCAACATGGGCATAGACCCCTCAAGGATTAAACCTACAAAGACGACCTTCAAAGGCGTCATACCAGGTGTTGAGGCCAATTGTACAGGCTCAGTCACACTGGAAGTGGTCTTCAGATCCCCGGATAATTTCTGGAGCGAAGAGTTAATCTTCGACATAGTCCCGTTCCGCAGCGGCTATCACGCTCTGCTCGGACGAACCGCGTTCGCAAAGTTCAATGCGGTGCCGCATTATGCATACCTCAAGCTCAAGATGCCAGGCCCTCGTGGGGTCATCACGGTCAACGGAAATACGGAACGCTCCCTCCGAACGGAGGAACATACAGCGGCTCTCGCGGCAGAAGTACAGAGCAGCCTTCTAAGGCAATTTTCGAGTCCGGCCGCTAAACGGCCGGACATGGCCAAACGCGCCCGGAGCAACATCAACCAAGACCACCTGGCACGTTCCGAGCACGCATAGCAATGCGGCCCCAACCCCAGCCCTCGCATGATCGCAAGACCAACCCTCCGCGTACATCATTACGCTCCGGAGATACCATGGGCCTAGGGGGAGGGGCACGACCACAACAGACCCAGAGTGTGGCTCGACCACACCAGGGGCTCACAAGTGTGTCTCTCTTTTTTATTTTTTATTTTCCTTCTTTGTATACACAGGACTCCGTTCACCAGAAGCCCTGTCCGGTGGTGAACCCGCCGAACTCACGATGCAACAGCCAGGGAGGGAAAAAGGCTGCGACGAACACTCAGGTGGTCTCCATTACGAGCATTAAATTTGATTATATACACCAGTCCGCAGCCCACCCCTGGAGGGGGACATGTTTAATTAGTCCAATCCCTTGCTTACCGCACTATTTGTATCATTCCGCACTCATAGCAGAATTCCTTGAATAAATAATGCAGCACTTTTTGCCTGTAATTGCATTACTTTACATATATGTTCACTAATGACATCTTGCACCCGTATATTTTGGTACGGCCGAATACACCAGGGGCTTATGTTCCCCGCATTATGGTGTGATAAGTCCGAACACTTTCACAAGTGCGTCACCCCGAACTTATGGCATTGTATGAATCGGCTCCGAATCATGTCTTGGGTCAATAGTTAGGTTTGCCCGGCTCCCATGTTTTGGTACCTTACGTTCCGTTCTGTCGGCTAAGGTGGCACTGGGAGAACCACTGCGATTGCGCCCCGGTTGAGCTGGGCGAGCGCCTCAGTGGAGAAAGCTAAAACTGACTGTCATGATAAGGCGAGAGACTGGTCGCTGTTCGAGAGGTCTTTTCGAGTTCTTAAAGACTTATGCCGCTTCAAGTGAAGAACCGGATAATGTCCGGCCAAGGTGTGGATAGCGCCCAGAACTCGGTCTTCCGAATACTAGGGGCTTCGCCGAAATTTAAAATTATAGAATTCTATGGCTAAGTGAGAGTGTTCAAGCATTATAAGTCCGGTTGCCTTGTTCGTTGTGTTGAGCGCCTCCCTAGATGGACCCAAAAATGGGAACAAGAGTGCTCAAGTTTATCCCGAACACCCCAGCACTCGTGGCTTGGGGGCTAAAGCCGACGACTTGCCATCTCTCAGATTTTATAAACGGCCGCACAGAAGGTAATATTTTAAATCAAACAAGCGTTGCTTAGCGCATATGAACAAAGTTTTCAGCGCACAGGATAATACATAGCGAGTCTACTCAATAATTACATCTCTGGGGAACTCATCCGCAATCTTGCGGGCACCCTTCAGAACAGTCTTATAGTACATCTCGGGCGTACGATACTCCTTGCCCGCTGGCGGCGCGTCAGTGAGAAGCCTCTCTACATCCAGCCTGCCCCAATGCACCTTTGCGCGGGCAAGGGCCCGACGAGCACCTTCAATACAGGCGGAATGCTTGATGACCTCCACCCAGGGGCACGCATCCACCAGCCGCCGCACCTTGCCGAAGTAGCTCCCAGGCATGGCCCCTCCAGGCCACAGCTGGACTATGAGGCCCTTCATGGCCTGCTCGGCTACCTTGTGGAGCTCGACCAACTGTTTTAGCTGGTCGCTAGGGGGCACCGGAAGGCCGGCCTCAGCGTACTGAGACCAGAAGACCTTCTCCATTGAGCTCCCCTCCTCGCCACGGTAGAATGCGGCGGCATCGGATACATTGCGAGGAAGACCTGCAAACGCCCCTGGAGAGCTCCGAATTCGGGTAAGTGTCAGGTAGTTTACATTAACATGCTTGCTTTGCATGAAAAATGCCTTACCCACCGCTATTTTCTTCACATTCTCAACCTCCTGAAGGGCCTTATGGGCCTCGGCCTTGGCGGCTTTGGCACTTTCGAGAGCCGAGGCAAGCTCGGACTCTCGAGTCCTTGAGTCGCGCTCCAAAGTCTCATGCTTTTCCATGAGAGCCTGGAGCTCTTGCCGCACTTCCGCCACCTGCGCCTCCTGTTTCTCTCGCTCTGCCCGTTCCGCGGCCGCATTGCGTTCGGCCGCGGACACAGCCTCCTTCAGGGTTGCCACCTTGTTTGTGGCCCCTGCAGTACCCACGTTATCCTTGTTATTTTTATTGCAACGTAAATCCTTTTCTGTAAGGTAACTATTCAAAGTGGTGTTACTCACCTTCTTTGTCCTCGAGCTGCTTCTTGGCACAGACGAGCTCTTTCTCGGACCGCTCGAGGTCCTGCTTCAAAGCACCGACCTCCGCAGTCAGTGCGGCAGAGGTCAGCAGCGCAGCCTGCAAACCCATATTGACATAATTTTTAGCAACCCTGCGTATATCTTTTTAGATCCTCAGTCCGGCTTTTCTTTCCGAACACCGAACCGAGCATCAGGGGCTACTGTCTATGCGGTGTTACATTACATAATTTTAACTTCTTACCTCAAAGCCTGTTAGAAGGCTGCTGCAGGCTTCGGTCAGCCCGCTCTTGGCGAGCTGAACATTCTGAATCACCGCACTCATGATAGTGCGGTGTTCTTCCTCGATGGAAGCGCCTTTGAGCGCCTCCAACAAGTTGTCCGGCGCCTCCGGTTGGACGGGGGCCGCCGGTGTCACGGTCTTGCCCTTCTTGCGAAGTGGGCTGCCTGCCGGACTCTGGAACCACTGCGGGTTCCGGCATGGAGTCCGACGTAAAGTCCGGGAGGCTGCCTTGCGGCGCCTCCGGAGCCTCCTCCTGATGGGTCCCTTCCTGGGATCCCGCCTCGGCGTCCTCAGCGGCGCGAGGGGTGGAGGCAGTCGGAATGGAATCCACATCCGACGGAGCCAACGACCCGCTCGACGAAGCGGGGAGACCATCGTCGGCTGGACTGTAGGCAATATGCGGCATTAGAAGGACACTATGTGACACAAAAGAAATTACGGATCATTCAGAATCAAGATACTTACGATCTTGCCGGAGGCCTGTCCCTCAAGGGCCACTCTTCTTCGCCAATGTTGGCATTGGCGGAGCTGTCCGGGGGAATAGTTCTTCCCCTCTTGGACCCTTCGGCCTCCCCTGTTGGGGAGGCCTTCCTCTTCCTCTCTCCCTCCTCTGGGAGAGAGTCCTCTTTTTCCTCCTCGTCTTCGGGGGAGGAATCCGCCTCGGAGTCGTCGGACACCTGAAAACGGGAACTCTTTCGAGTACCCGTGGCCACCTTCTTGGCCTTCTTCTCTGGCACCACGTGTGGTGCCGGAACCAGCAGCCAAGCTAGACGGGCGTCCACTGGGTTTTCTGGCATGGGAGCCGGGCAGATGAGCTGCTCGGCCTTCTTCATCCAGTCCTGTCAAAGGAAAAGGGAGATTGAAACCCGCTTAGGGTCGAACTATTAACAACAAGTGTCCCGTAAAGGGGTAGAATCACTTACCTCGTCAGCTGGACGCTTCGGCGCCCTTAAACAGCACCCTCTAGGCGCATTCGTACATTGTGTCGAAGAGCTCGCTCAACGCCTGGTGCTGTGACAGATCAAACTCCCACAGGTTGAATGCCCGTTCTTGGCATGGGAGAATCCGGCGGACGAGCATGACTTGGACCACATTAACAAGCCTGAGCTTCTTGTTCACCAGCTTCTGGATATAGGCTTGGAGTCCCGTCAGCTCCTTCAAACTACCCCATAGCAAGCCCTTCTCTTTCCAGGAGGTGGGCTGCACAGGGATACCAGATCTGAACTCGGGGGCCGCCGCCCACGTAGGGTCGCGCGGCTCGGTGATGTAGAACCACCCCGACTGCCACCCCTTGACGGACTCCACGAAGGACCCCTCGAACCAGAGGACGTTGGGCATCTTGCCCAACATGGCGCCTCCGCACTCCGCCTGCGAGCCCTTCACTACCTTCAGCTTGACATTGAAGGTCTTGAGCCACAAGCCGAAGTGGGGCTGGATGCAGAGGAAGGCCTCGCACACGACGATGAACGCCGAGATGTTAAGGATGAAGTTCGGCGCCAGATCATGGAAATTCAGGCCGTAGTAGAACATGAGCCCCCGGACAAAGGGGTGAAGTGGAAAGCCCAGTCCGCGGAGGAAGTGGGGGAGAAATACGACCCTCTCATGGGGCCTGGGGGTGGGGATGAGCTGCCCCTTGTCGGGCAGCCGGTGCGCAATGTCGCCAGTAAAGTATCCGGCGCTGCGCAGTTTGGCGATGTGCTCCTCCTTAACGGTGGAGGCCAACCATTTACCTCCCGCTCCGGACATGGTCGGAGAAGGTTGAGATGAGACGCACGGACTTGGGCGCTGGAGCTCGAGAGTGCGCGAAGATGGATAAGCAAAGGAGGAAGAAGGCGTAGGTGAAAAGGTGGATCCTTATCCCCTTATATATAGGCGGACGAAGACTATGCGTCCCCACAGGCCTGGTAAAACTCGCTTATCTCCCAAGCGCCACCATCAATGGCGCGGTTGGGTTACCCACGTCCCTATTGATGGGAATCCCGGGATAAGGGGAACACGATCTCTGCTTTGACAAGACGTGCCAAGGGAACCGCTTCGCTAAACGCGCTGAGGTGGTATAATAAAAAACGATTCAAGTAAAGGCTTGGTAGTGGCGTAACGTCATGCTACAAGATATGTCAGCAGATCGAACCTGTGTACATGATATTCTCTCTACGGTGGAATGTGGAAATTATTTTGCAGAGCCGGACACTATCCTGGTGTTCACAATCTTCTATGGATTATTCGGAGGAGGAACCCGCCTTGCAATGCCGAACATTATGCGCGCCGGACTCATGGTCATTGAAGCCAGGTTCAGGGGCTACTGAGGGAGTCCTGGACTAGGGGGTGTCCGGACAGCCGGACTATCATCGTCCACCGGACTATCATCGTCCGCCGGACTCCAAGACTACGAAGATACAAGATTGAAGACTCCGTCCCGTGTCCGGATGGGACTTTCCTTGGCGTGGAAGGCAATCTTGGCGATACGAATATGTAGATCTCCTACCATTGTAACCGACTCTGTGTAACCCTAGCCCTCTCCGGTGTCTATATCAACCGGAGGGTTTTAGTCTGTAGGACAACAACCATTACAACAATCATACCATAGGCTATCTTCTAGGGTTTAGCCTCCTTGATCTCGTGGTAGATCCACTCTTGTACTACCCATATCATCAATATCAATCAAGCAAGAGTAGGGTTTTACCTCCATCGAGAGGGCCCGAACCTGGGTAAAAACATCGTGTCCCTTGTCTCCTGTTACCATCCGCCTAGACGCACAGTTCGGGACCCCCTACCCGAGATCCGCCGGTTTTGACACCGAAAACGAGGATTTGCCTCCCCCAGTACAACATGTGGGAGCGGAGACCCCGTCGCGGACTGGAAGCTGCAAGGTTTGGGTGCTGCTTTGGCCAAAGAATCTTATTCGTCTGGAGCCGGCCGAGAGCACACCAATAACCACACATCAACAAGCATGTGCAGAGACCACCACCCCGCCTACGCAATTACCAGCTCCTGTGGTGCCGGGTGAGAGCGGCGGACGACATGATGAAGGGCGTGCAATAGTACTGGCTGATGTAATTTCTCCTGTAGAACAGAGAATGGATGATGAGACAGAGGTCGACCCTATGGATTTCCTCAATACAAATGCGTATGACTGTGACATAGATATGATGAGTCAACCATATGACGAATCGGGCTATCAGCTTGCTAATGAGGATATGGATGATATGCCCGGGCAGGGTCGTAGCAGGGATTGCAAAAAGTCTCTCTTCATGAAATCCTCATAGGACACGCCTGAAGATGCCGCCTCAACACAGGCTCAACTAGCCGGGCACGAGGGTCATACAGTACTTAGCCCGGGCACACTGGGGCAGGTGTTAAGGAAGGGTCTGGAAGGTGTGCCCATGAAAAAGGTGAGGAAGAGATCGGGGAAGATAACTGCCTCCAAACAAGCCAGAGCACATAGCAGCCAGACTATGCATTCTGAAGAGCATGGACCCATGAAAGGTGCGGTCATGTTCCATCTCATGGGCGAGCCGATGCTACCGCCGAAACCGCTGGAGGCACTATCAGGGGATCTCAGGAGACTGCACGACCATGTGTTGTCTACTGAGAAAAGCCTACTAGCCTCAAAGGATCCAGGATATCCGACATACGCGGCTCATGTGCCTGAGGGGAAGTGCTACGTCAAGACACGGCCCGCGGAGGTGTTCTTCCTGCGGTTTGACCATATCTTTGAGATGTTTCTGACAAGGCGGCTCGATTTTACAATCGTCCGCCTTTTTGCGCTACATATGAGCTCCGTCATGAAGAGTGAAGAAGTCTCGCAAATCTGTGTGCAGATCCGTACTACATGCACGAGTCTTTCTTGAGTCTTGACGACTTTGAGCGTGTAACTGCTAGGGAGTACCTCCAAAACTTCATGGTACAGAATAAGGACCGGGAATTTGTCCTCGTGCCTTATCATCCAAAGTAAGTCAGTTCCGGACAACCCTTTTGTACATTTCAATCATTCCTTCTCTCTCATATGGGGAATAATTTGAGGTGTCTTTTCCCCGCAGCAACGGGCGCGCCGTCCTTATCGTTCTTTACCCGCAAGTCTCCCACGCCGTGTATTTTGACCCTTCCAGAGACTACGAGAAAAAAGACTACACCCACATAATGAATATTCTAGATGATGCTCTCCAAGGCTTCAGCTTTAGAGGTGGCCACGTGCAGATCAGGAAACAAAGGAACAAGAAGATGGGTTTCGCGCATAAAACTAACTTCTCCTGCATCCATGTCCCAAAACCAAGCACGAAGGATGGATTCTACATCATCCATCTCATGATTCAGTTCAACACGGATCACCAAAAGCTTCGCATGAGAAGTAGATATGATGATCATATCCACAAGTGGTTAGAATCTCATGGAGAAGCGGATAATAAACTTAGAGATGACTTCTTTCGCATCCAAAGCGACATTGCGACGATCATCATGAAAGAAGTCGTCGATGAGAAGGGGATGTTGCACCACGGCCCTATATCGTGAGCTGACGTCCGAACTCGCATAGGCATGCAACGTCTAGACCTCACGCCGTTCAAGAAGCTAGGGTTCATCCTTGATGATATGGAAGGATGGAACTTCTAGTGATTTATGATGCCGATGATGATGATATGTGTCGGTTGAACTTGTATACTTTTTATAGCGATGAAACTTTGTGATGTCCACGGTCCCTGCCGAACTTGCGTAACGCTACTTTGTTAGTTTGCGTACGATGACCTGCGTACCTCTAGTTAATTAATTTGCGTACTGTATGTTGCATCTAGTTGCTAACCCTTTCTTTTTCGGTGTTGCTCTAGTATATTTTGTTGCATATATATGATTATACATCCTCCTCATGAACATGCATCTCTAACAGGTACCTAGTTTCTTGATGGCGAGATGGAATTGCTATGTCGTGTACAAAGGGAAGGTTCCGGGGGTGTACAACGAGTGGCATGAGTGTCAGGCGCAAGTGAATGGGTTCACGGGCGCCATCCATAAGGGCTTCAAAAGCAGACAACAAGGAGAAGCTAGTTACTTGAGGTTCACGCTAGCGCGAGAGAGGACTCGTAACCGCCACCTCATGTACTGCATAGTGATAGCTCTTCTTGCATATACCTTTGTTTAGATGGATGAAGTTGTTGTACTTGCAAGTATTCGAGACTTGCATGTATCGCTATTTTCGAGATGAGGACAAGATACCACTTTGTGTTGGATGATGATTATGATGGGACTATTTGTATGTATATGCTATGATTACATTTGTGGCCTCGCAGGCATTTGTATGTGTATCATGATGACATTTCTATGTGCTAAATATTCTTCTATAAAGCCTGTTCAAATACAAAACAAATATGCCGAAAAAAAACAAAAAACTACTTAAATTAGTAGTAGCGAGTGTATAAAAGTTAGCAGCAGCGCCGCAATAGCAGTAGCGCGTCCAGGCAAAGCGTGCTAGAGCTACTAGCTGTAGCGAGCTTCCACTAACCGCGCTGCTGCTACACTTGTGTAGCAGTAGCGCCGGTGAGCACGCGCTACTGCTATGTGTTAGTTGTAGCGCCTTATTAGTAGCGCCACTCCCCGTGCTACTGATACACCTAAAATCCGCGCTGCTGCTAGCCTTTTCCTTAGTAGTGTTAGCTAGATTGGGCTCCTTTACTACTTTATTTAACCCGGGGTTATGCCTAAAACCGGTATCTTATGCGTGTTCGACTAGTTCCATTTCTGATTCTCCTTCTTCGCTGGGGTCTACATACGAAAAAATGGAACACTCGACAGCTTCGACACTCAAATAACCAGCTCATTATGCTTAGGTTGGGTTAGGAAAACGAAGCTTTCCAAGGGACTAGTTCTTTCGCGCATCTGTTTCTCCATCCGTTATCTTCACATAAGAAGCCAGCCGCCTACTCCTACTATTGGGTCAGTTGGTTGGTCAAGTGAACCACGCCCAGCAGGTGGGTATGCCGATAAGATTCCTTTGTTCGACATACGTCCATATGAAGCAAGCGCTTCAAAACGAGGCTATTATGCTGAAACTAGGGCTCCCTCTGGACAGGTAGAGCGAGAGGGATAGCAAGCACTTGAAAAGGGAAGGAAGGGTCTTAGAACTACTGAAACAGTAGTAGAACTCTTCCAAAATCAAAATAGGAGAGTGAAAAACAAAAAGAAGACCATTGGGCTGGAGAAGACTCCCTCAATCACTCTGCTGGGCGATGCTTCTTACTCTACCTTTCAATTACTTTGCCTTTCTTCTTCTGATCGATCCAATGGTTCGGACTAGGACGCGTAAACCCCCAAGGGAGATTGACCCTACCTAAGTATTTTCTTAGATAGAAGTGGTTGGTCAAGTGTGAGTCACGCCGGGGTGGGTAGACCCACTTTTAATAGCAACGCCCAGATCAATGGAAAATGCAAGTTTCTAGAATTGCAGCTCTATTCTGTTCAAGAAGTCTTTCTCTAGCGTTTGGTTCAGAAGGCGGGATGGAAGAGAGAGAATGGGCTCATCGTGCGACAAGGTCGATCGGTCACTCAAACTGTTCGGTACCTCTACAATTGAGTGAGCTGTGTTGCGAAGGAAAATGATGAAATTGCTTACTTTTCATAGGCGTGAATTCTATCTTCGATTAGATAGTTTCCATGCTTTTGATAATAATATGGGTTGGTATCTGAATGAAAGTTGGTAAGCAATCAATCTAGTGCTGTCCTCGGCAGACCAGGAAATGTAATAAACTTTGGAGCCTCATCATTGGAAAGATTGACAACTTAACGGTCTGAAAAACTATTCAAAGAGTGACTTTTAAGCCCCACTGGTTCGCTTTATTTTCAACGGACATTTCCTCCCTCATCAGCAGCTTCATTACCTTCTAAGTCTGGAAGGGTAGTAAAATCACTCACAACAATCAATCTTTTCTTATGATACTGATACAATGCAAACGGTGACACCCCCGGATAATGTGTCTGTGCATTTGTGTCTGTCTTCCCTTAGATGTGAGGAATCGAATCTCTATTGAAATCTGGAATCACAAGGTATCCTTTCTTTAAAAACACATGAACGGGCGCCCTGAATGAATAAGAAATCCCTGCTATACACTACTAGAAAAAGGGCTATAGATGGGATTAACACTAATGGCGCACCAGACAAGTGGTGCGCCATTAGTATATACTAATGGCGCACCACCTTCTGATGCGCCATTAGTGTTGAAACTACTAATGGCGCACCTGGCCCACGGTGCGCCATTAGTATCAAATTTTTTTTTGAACTAGTGCGCCTGTCCAAACATACTAATGGCGCATCCATAGGAAGTGCGCCATTACTAGTTGTAACTAGTAATGGCGCACCTGCCAGAAAGTGCGCCACTAATGTTGTTTTTATTATTATTTTTTTATTCCTTTTTTTGCAAAACTACTAATGGCGCACTCAAACTAGTAATGGCGCACCGCGGGTGAGTGCGCCATTAGTATGTTTTTTTTTGCAAAACTACTAATGGCGCACCACCAGGGGGTGCGCCATTACTAACCTGGATTACTAATGGCGCATTTGTGGTTGGTGCGCCATTAGTAAGTGGGCAGCAACAAGATATTTTGGATAGCCTCTCCTCCCACACTCACTTTCTCCCCACTTCATTCTCTCCACCGCCTCCTCCTTGTCTCGGGTGCCTCCTCTTTTTCACCTCATTTTCACCATAGATTCATTCAAATTAAGTGGTTAAGTTACCTTGTTTTGCTAGGTAACTAAGGGGGGAAGCTATATTTATGTTGTTCTCCCTACAACAATGTGCACATGCACTTTTTATGGCCTAGCTAGATCTATGTATGTTCGTGGTGTTGCATATGTTTGTGGTGTTGCATATGTGTTTGTGTTTGGAGGTGTACCGGTATTTGAAATGCGATAGTTGCCAATATTTTGCCGGAATGTTGATTCATTTCCGTTTCGGCGAGAATTTTGGCATTAAGCATTCTTTTTGGTCCTATTTTTAGGGAAAGTCATGCCAAATTTTTTCTTGGTTCTAAAATATCGTTTTGCTCTACCCCGCAGGCGACCATGGTCCGCACGATGACCGAAGGCATCGTGAATAGGTTTTTGAGGTCCACGAAGGCCGAGATGCTTCAAAAGAACGAGACGGAGATAAGATGTCCGTGTCGAAGATGCAAGCTGAATAGCCTTATTGCGGACCCGGATTCCGGGCAGGTGCGGGACCACCTACTCTTGTGTGGTTTCATGGATGGCCTTATTGCGGACCCGGATTGATGGCCCGAGGATACCCGCCTGAAAGTAACGCTCATGGCTCTGGAGATGAAGGTAAAACACAAAATGACCGACGCATGCTTCGACGAGAACATGTCATTCTGGCACGAACGTCTTCCCAAGGGGAACAAGTGCCCGACCAGTTTGGAGGAGGCGAAGAAAATCGTGTGTCCTCTGGATTTACTGCACGTGAAATACCATGTGTGCATGAACAATTGCATCATTTATCGGGACGAGCACGCGGAGTCTACCATATGTCCGGTGTGCGGTGTCACTCGATACAAGAAGAGGAAGAAAGCTCCTCGAAAAGTGGTGTGGTACTTTCCGATCACTCCTCGTCTGCAGCAGTATTTCGCGGACCTTAAGGTAGCAAAGCTCCTGCGTTGGCACGCGGATAGGGAGGAGAAGAAGCGAGAAGATGACGCAAATGATCCGGAGATAGATAAAAAAGACAAGATGCTGAGTCACCCTAAGGATGCGAGCCAGTGGCAAGCGTTGAACTTCGAATACCCAAAATTTGGGAACGATCCAAGGAACATCGTGCTGGGCGCGAGCACCGATGGAGTCAATCCGTTTGGCAGCCAGAGAAGCACACATAGCACCTGGCCTGTGTTTGTGTGGATGTACAACCTTCCCCCCTGGTTGTGCATGAAGAGGAAGTACATTCACATGAGTATGCTAATTGAAGGGCCGAAACAACCAGGGAACGACATCAATCTGTATTTGGGGCTGCTGAAAGAGGAGCTTGACACGCTGTGGAAAACGCCAGCCAATACGTGGGACGCCGCAGAGAAAGAATATTTCCCTATGAGAGCCGCACTGCTCACGACGGTGCACGACTATCTCGGTTACGGATATCTTGCGGGGCAGGTAGTCCACGGATTTTCTGGATCCGTAAGGTGCATGGATGACACAATGTATCGCCAGCTAGATAGAGATCCCAGGTCTTCGAAAACCGTGTTCATGGGACATCGAAGGTGGCTTCGCGACGATGACCCGTGGAGGAAACGCAAGGATCTGTTCGATGGTGAAACCGAACCCCGAAAACGCCCGTGTACGAGGAGCGGCGAGGAAATAGACAAGCTGTTGAAAAATTGGAAAGACTGCCCACTGCCAGGAAAGAAGCAAAAGGCGCCAGAGCCGGGAAAGAAGCGAAAGGCGCCAGAGCCGCTGCTGAAGGTATGGAAAACGAGGTCTGTTTTCTGGGACTTGCCGTACTGGAAGATCCACCGTGTGCCTGAGAGGACCAAAGATGGGCCGAAAGCAAGGGCAGACTTGAAATCAATGGGCATCAGGCAGGAGCTTCACGCTATATATGATGATGATGATGATGATGATGATGATGATGATGATGAGGCGAAGCAGGACACAGAAAGTGATCGCAAAGGCAAAAAGGCCAAGAAGACCGGAAATGACTACCCTCCCGCGTGCTTCACTCTAAGTCAGGAGGAGATCGAGCAGTTTTTCACCTGCCTCCTAGGAGTAAAACTTCCTTACGGTTACGCGGGGAAGATAAGCAGATACCTAGACCCAGCGAAGCAGAAGTTCAGCGGGATGAAGTCTCACGACTGTCACGTGCTGATGACGCAGATACTTCCAGTTGCAATCCGTGGGATCATAGGCCAAACGCTATTTGGCCTATGCAACTTCTTCGACGTCATCTCTCGGAAGTCGATTGGCGTGAGGCAACTCAGAAGGCTACAGGAAGAGATCGTGGTGATACTATGCGAGCTTGAGATGTACTTCCCGCCCGCATTCTTCGACGTTATGGTGCATCTTCTGGTCCATATAGTGGAGGATATCATCCAACTCGGGCCGATGTTCCTACACAACATGATGCCGTTCGAAAGGATGAATGGTGTCATCAAAGGATACGTTCGCAACATGTCACGTCCGGAAGGAAGCATAGCCAGGGGCTTTCTGACCGAAGAGTGCATCTCCTACTGCACGAATTATCTAGGCATCAAGAACCCCGTTGGTCTGCCCGTCAACAGGCACCTCGGCAGGCTCGCTGGATGGGGTCACCGTGAGGGTCGCCGCGAAATGCATGTTGACTTCGAGGGTCGACTCGCCGACTTTGAAAGAGCAAACCTAGTCGCGCTACAACACATAGACGTGGTCGATCCTTAGGTGGTAGAGCACAAAACCTTTATTAAGAAGACGTACAATGACCGAGGCCAACAGAGGACGGACGGAGATATACTCAAAGAGCACAACTCATGTTTCACGCGTTGGTTCAAGCAGAAGCTTCTGTCGTACCCTTTACATGAGGATTCTTCCGCGGAAGAACAACTCATATTCGCCTTGTCACAGGGCGCCGAGCACAACCTGATGACCTATGAGGCGTACGATATCAACGGCTACACATTCTACACCGAGGCCAAGGACATGAAGAGCGATGGTTATCAGAACTCCGGAGTAACGATGGAATCCTACACCGGTAACGACAAGGACAGATACTACGGAAGGATCGAGGAGATCTGGGAGCTGAGCTACACTGGAGAGAAGGTCCCGATGTTCCGTGTCAGATGGGCCAAGAACGTCATAAAAGAAGACCGGAATTTCACCACCATGGTTATACCCGAAGCCAAATCCAAGACCGCGAGCGCAAACGTCACCGCGAAAAATGAGCCATGGGTACTGGCTTCCCAAGTGGACCAATGCTTCTTCATTAGCGACCCGCCAAAGCCCAGTCGTGTTGTCGTGAGGAGAGGCAAAAGGAAGATCATCGAAATGGATGGAGTAGCCAATGAGCAAGACTTCGACAAGTACGGTGACCCGAGGATCGAACATGACGACGATGATGAAGTAGCAGCATACACCACAAGAAGAAGCAGGACCACCCTACCTAAAGGACGTCCGTTCCATAGAAGAACTCCATTTGCAAAAAAGAAGGGCAAGAAGATTGTGAACAGATAGCTAGCTAAGATCGATTGTATTTAAATCGTAGACTTCATTTCTCGATTCTATTTCATGGGCACTTTTTGAACTATCATGAATATTTTTTAATTTCATGGACACTCGATCTCGATCCGCCTCCATCTCGATCGCTATCCCACCTCGCCAGATCCGGTCCACCGGCCGCCGCCGCCGACCGCCCGCACCCTCTCGATTCCCCTACTCAACCGCCGCCGCCGACCCCCCGCACCCCTCCCCTACTCAACCGCCGCCGCCGACCCCCCGCACCCTCCCCCGCTCCACCGGCATTACTGTTTGATGATATTTTTTAAAAAATTATTACTGTCTTATAAAAAAATATTACTGTTATGATTTAAACAAGTTTGAACATATTTAAACACAAATAAGTATCAAACAGCATTTTAAATGCATAAAAAAAATTGTGGAGCCTGGGATTCGAACCCAGGACCTCCTGGTGTGAGAACTAGCTGCTGACCAGTCAAGCTAGTAGAGAAGACTTGACGTGTATCAGGTACGGTGGAAGATAACCTATTGGCTCGAGCAGAAATAAAAAAAAATGGCGCACCAGGGTGAGGTGCGCCATTAGCATGTATGTACTTATGGCGCACCGAGGTGTGGTGCGCCATTAGTATTGTGCCGCCCCTACTTCGTACCGATCCCCTCTCTGTCCCTCGCCCTCGCCCGCGATCCCCTTCCCCGATCTCCTCTCCCGACGCCACCGTCGCCCCGCCCCGACACCACCGTCGCCCCGCCGCCCTCGACGCCACCGTCGCCCCGCCGCCCCAGCGCCGCCCCGACACCACCGTCGCCCCGCCGCCCTCGAC
>NC_041381.1:4034400-4064854 GCF_002162155.2 Triticum dicoccoides
CCCTCGACGCCGCCCCGACACCAGCGCCGCCCCGTCCACACCACCGTCGCTAGCGCCGCCCCGACACCACCGTCGCCCCGCCGCCCTCGACGCCGCCCCGACACCAGCGCCGCCCCATCCACACCACCGACACCAGCGCCGCCCCGACACCAGCGCCGCCCCGTCCAGCGACGTCCTGCCTGTTTGGCCAAGTGTAGGTAAATTTCAGCCACTGTTTGTTAATTTCAGTCAGATTCAGACAAATTAAAGAAATTATCTCTATGTGTGTGTGTGTGATTGGGGAGGAGAAATTGTGAAGAATGTGATTCCTATCTGTTCTTACATATATATGGTCAATATCATGCCCAAACATGATTATGTATCCGTCCTTAAGCATGAAACCTGTTTGGTTTCTGCTGCCTAGTAGAATTGCGACATGTAAACAACCTCTGGTGAATTGTGGTAAGCTGTTTGTTTGTGCAGTTATCGTCGCCGAATTTGCAGAATTTTCACCCCTCACAGGGGTATCAGTCGAGTGATGTGTCTATGTCGATGGGATCGGGGCCTGGTTTAGATAATCCTGGAGTGATCAGTCATTTGTCTGCATAGCGACACCTCATATAGTCATGTTTGTATCATTTCCCACTAAAACCTTATCCCTGAGTGCGACTCTGGAACCTCCCTGGCTGTATGCATGACTTCCAATTAGGCAAAGTTAGGTACAGAAGTGCAGTGCACCGACTAACTAACGCTCTGGTTTCTAGTAATAAACTGATTTCTAATCCCCTTGATTTTTGCTATGTCTACATTATGGTCAATTTAAAAGCAAAAGCTCAGCCTAGGCAGACTGCATTTTGGTCAAGTGTCTTTCTGGATAAGATGCTGCCAGATTATTTAACTTGGACAGCTGCCTCAGAGTTTTCCACTTTGTTTCCTTGTCCGTAGCATGACAATGATGATCATTCAAGAGACCTTTATCCGAATTCTTGCATGGGGCTGGAGCATCACAAACAAAACAGTAGCACTGCATTTTGGAAAACAACAACAAAATTGCATTAAAAACCTCCATTTTCATCTTACTGTAAACACTGTATTATTGAGATATTGTCAAGAGCATGAATGTCGTGCGTGAGGGAAGTCCCTGCTTGCTATCTGCAGAAACATAGCCAATGCCATCAAATAAATGATCGAGGGAATGCTACTGCAGGCAAACTGTAGTAGTATAATCTCTATGAAAAAGCTCCAAAATTATCTTTGTCGAATTTGAAATGAAGTCAAAAACCACAGAAACTCGTACTGTATACAGTAAGAGCAGGTTGACATGGAACAGTGCATCTATTTAAGCAGACATCGTTTACTACATTAGACAAAAAATACAGACATCTTTTTGGATGAATCCAATGATGCATCTTTAACAACTTTGATACTATTTGGATCAAAGTTAAATGAGCACATAGATGACAAAAAAAAGTTCAGATTGTAAAATGTTCATTTTGCTGCTAGTGCCCATTTTGAGTAATTGCTTAGAGGGATGATCCTGTGTGAGCTAGTGGAGTGATTTGTTTTCTACATAAAGCTCTTTAGTCAGGCTGGTTTTCGTGAAATACACATGAAGCTTCACCAGCTCCTGTGGGTGTGGGATCCATGTGACATGTGACATTGCATCCATGTCCACCTGGGATAATGATTTTGCAGGTACCCCGAGAGGCCCTTGTGTTTGCCGGAATGTCGATTAACTTCCGTTCCGGCAAATTCGGGTACTCCATATGTCCTATTTTCAGCAAAGGTCATGCTGAAATTTTCCGTGAATTTTAGCATGACTTTGCTAAAAATAGGACATATGGGGTACTTGTGACTAATGCATGGGCCGGGGTATCGTAGTAGTTAATTAAGTAGGATCAAGTGCCCCGGTGTACTTGTGACTAATGCATGGCTTTTAGGGTGCCTCGGTGTCGATAAAAACCAAAATGATGAAAGCTTAGGCTTTTAGGGTGCCTCGGCGTCGAAAAACCCTCAATGATAAAAGCTTAGATTTTAGGATGCCTCGGTGTCGACAAACCCTAAATGATGAGACCATGATCTTGTTCCTTGACAATAACCAACTTTGTGACCAAACTTTGTTTCTATTTAGAGAGAAACATGGCCCACAACGATGAGGCCGGGGGTTCGGGCGGCAAGGCATTTTGGGAGCTGTCCCAGGAGATGGAGGAACAACCTCACTTGTATGAGGCCTCCGCCTTCCCCACCGATCCTGAGACCACTGATGGTGCCGCCGAGGATGACCACACTGATGGTGCCGCCGAGGATGCCACCACTGATGATGGCGGCGCACACACAGATGGCAGCCAACCGAAGAGGCAACGGAAGGACCGGCGCCCGATCGTGTTCCTCACCCTCAAGGAGGAAGTTACTGAAGTGGACTCCAACGGGAATCCAACGGCGCCCGAATGAATAGTCAAGGGGTACTCGCTTCAGCTCGGGTGCATTGTCCGGAGCATCGTCTCGATCAACACCGAGAACCTGAGGCATCCTGACCGAGGGAATTTGCGCAACCTCCTCTTCACGAAGCTGCACGAACGATACAAGTTCCCCGCTGAATTTGCAAACACAAGCCTCAAAGGGAATAAAGTGAACAATGCTGCCCTCACGAAGATGAGCAAGGCCCTGTCTACTTGGAAAAGCAATGTGAAGAGAATGATTGAGAAAGGTGCGAGTTATCAGAAGATCAAGGAGAAAAATCCTTCGATCACCGAAGATGACTACAATGACTTCAAGATCAATTGCTCGAGCATCGCAAACTCCCAATCAAGTGAGTGGGGGAAACAAATGCGGGAGCTGAACATAGGGGAACACACACTCGGTCCCGGTGGTTACAGAGTGGCGGAGCCTATATGGGACAAGGAGGAGGCAGACCGTGCCGAGCAAGGCCTACCGCCCCTCTTTGATAAATACGGTGACAAGCAGACCAGGAACTTTGTCAGGGCCCGGTACAAGAAGGACCCGAAAACAAAGGAGCTTACCACGGATCCGAAGACCAGGCAGCTTGAGCTTGTTCTGGTAAGGAATACACCCCCGCGTAATTAGCTCCATATGGTTGCATTCTAATTAATGAAGACAAATTTCTAAATGGTTCCCATTCCTTCCGCAGGCGACTGAAAGCAGTAGCTCGGGGTCGACTAAGAGCAACCCTTGGGACACCACTCTAAATAGGGTGTTGAATGTAATGAAGAACAAGGATAAGCTCAGTAAGCCGACGTCAGCTGGTCGTGTGGCCGGCAAAGGCTTGTCGACAAAATGGGGGTCATACTATACCGCTGGTGTGCGGAAGGAGAAAAAGACCAGCTCGGAAAGCCAGGCGTGAGAGGTTCAAGAACTCAAGGCACAGATGGCGCGGATTCCGGAGATTGTCCAAGAGCAAGTGGAACAACGACTCGGAGCGACGATCACCACCATTGTGCCTACCTTGATCTCGGGGTTGAGTGCGTGGATTGCGGGCGGCTAACAGGGGCCGCCCCCGATTCCTAGCTTCATGGCCAGCAACTCGCATAATGCGATGGCGGGGCCATTGGTGCCTCCGGCGGAGGCGGCATTGGTGTCTCCGACGCCGGCACGGGAGCTTAATGCACCCGGGTGTACGCCGGCCGGCACCTCTGCAACAAGCGGCCCCTCCGTCAACTGCACGCCCGTAGTTGGCGGTGCCTCGACATTAGCCGAGCTCGATGCCATCATCACGGTAACTAATTAAGCCTCTCTCGGCCGAGGACTTCATCTCCTTGCCTTTGACTGGGCATCCCTGACGCCCTACATGTTTTCGCAGGGCGCCGCCGACGTTCCGTGCACTCTCCTCCACTTCGTGAACAACGAGTTGGTCGATGTCGCCAAGGGCAAAATCGTTCAACCGGGCAACCCCTTGTTCCACGGTACCCAGATGCCACCCAACTTGTTTAGGGTTCAACTGGTTCGGGTGCTGCCAGGCTGCGACGACTTGTTACCTCCGATTCGACCCGTCGGGGCCGACGATGATGACGTGATGACCCTCAGCGCCTGCCTGAGCTGGCCCCTGCTTTGGCCGAAGGGCCAGATTCGTTTGGGGGCGGGGGACACCACCCCAAAGACAACACCGCCAGTCATGTCGGCGCCAAGTCGGCCCCATGGCAAGACCGCCGCAACGGTGCCGGACATCCCTATGCCACTGGATCCAAACATGCATATGGCACAGGATCAGAACGACGATGACGACGACGATGATACATTTGGCAACGTCGATCAGTACTTTGCTGATCATTCGTACGATGGCGACTTCATGGGGCCTCCTTCTCAAGAACCAAACCCAACAAAACACGTGTGCGATCTAGCTGGTACCGCGGAGAAGCCAAGTTGCAACAGGCGCCGTCTGGCGTTCAGCTCTCAGGAGACGCCTCCAGCTGCCGACTTCACCGAGCCTCAGATAGGCGAGGCGCGAAATATTATCAGCCCCAACACACTCAAGAAGGCGGTCTGTGAGCAGAACTCGGTCCCATTATAGGAGAAGAAGAAGGCACGCAAAAGAAAGACTAAGAAGGGTGCGAGCCAGCTGGCACCGAGTACGATCCGTGCTCAGGACGGGCCACCTTCACCGCAGGATATCTCGAGGAGGGTGCATGTGGCGGGTAGGGCGATGCTACCGACAAATATGCTCAATGCTGCAACCTGTGCTATGCGGAGTCTGCATGACAATGTTCTTTCTTTGGAGAAGCGGCGTCTCAGAGAGAAGGATGTGGCATACCCGGTTTTCGCGGCCAAGGTGCCAGAGGGCAAGGGCTTTGTGAATAACTCCATCGGGCGTACGATCGTCCTGCGTTTTGATGACATCCACGCTATGTTGAACCTTCATCCGCTGCACTACACCTTCGTTCGGCTATTTTCGCTGAGTATGGAGATGCGGATCATTCGCGACAAGACCCCGGACATCGTGATAGTCGACCCCTTCTACATGCGTGCCAAGATCTTGGGCAGCGCTGGGGACCGGAAAGTCGCGAGTTCTTACCTTGAAGGCGTCATTCTGGCAAACCAAGATAAGTATAACTTCCTCGTGCCTTACTTTCCCGAGTAAGTCCTCCCCTCAACCGGCCCGTAACATATGAATTCTTACATATCGATCTTTTTTCTTTTAACATTCCGTGTTTTCTGCAGTGACACACGTTGCACGCTCATCCTCCTAAGCCCCAAATATTCCATGGCCACGTATTTCGACCCGGACCGTCAGTCAAACGTAGACTACACAAATGTCAAGAAGGTTCTTGATGATGTTCTCCCCGGCTACGCCAAATCTGGAGGCACCTTCACCGAGCCTATTCGTAAGTACGGCAAGCACGTGTTCTCCCACAATACGACGTTCTGCTGCGTCAAGCAGCCGCCTGGCGGTCAGAAGGGTGCCTACTACGCCATCCATCACATGCGGGCGATCTTACGGGACCATCATCAACTTCTGCTACCGAGTAAACTCAAAGATTGGGCAAAGAGCGTGTCGGCAATCCAGGACGCGGACCTCCGACAAGAATTCTTTTGCATTCAGTCGGAGTTTGCGGAAATCATCCATCAAGATGTCCTTCGTACCTCGGGGCAGTTCTACCTCAACAATCAACCGTCCAACAGTGGCATCGACACAATGCTACAAATGCAGGCTGACAACGACCGTTATTTCATGACTCCCACGATAGACGGCGGCTTCATGCACGCTCCGGTCCCTTGAGTCGAGTTGAAAGCAGTGATGCTGTGTCTAGTTCTGAAACATCGATTGGCTCATGTTGTAATTAAACTTTAATGAACTTGTAGTATGTCTCTTTGGTTTTGAGAGTCGTTCAACTTAGATGTAATCGATGCTATTAGTGTCTTGCTTTTCTCTTCCGAACGTTCTGTTGCATACTTATATATTGCTTATGTATTGTCTGTGAATTGGTACTAACGTTTCGTTTGGCTAGTGCATAGCGATGCCGACGTATGTCGTGTACAAGGGTAAGGTTCCCGGAGTCTACGATGACTGGGAGGAGTGTCGGAGACAGGTTCACCGATTCAGCGGTAACAGTTACAAAGGGTACACCACTAGGGCTGAGGCCGAATCTAGATACACCCGCTATCTAGCGGGAGAGGGGAGGGAGCGTTGGAGGAACCGGATGAAGACGAGTTTCATCGTGATGATGCTCATCATGATGACCGCAGCTCTCTTCTATGTGATGGTAGTTTAGATGATCGATATCGACTTGTAATGTGAAGACAAACTAGCTACTCACGGTCTCGAGACTTGTAATATAATGTTCTATCTTTGTTCGGTCTTTTCAATTCGGAGACTAATATGATGAATTGTATTCGGAGACTAATATGATGAATTGTATTCAAAGACTAATCTTCTATTGTATTCGATGAATCTGTTGTTGATGTGTGTTGTCTATATTTTGTCAAATTACACATTTTGTAACCTGTGCAAAAAACAGAAAATAAAAAATAAAAAGAAACCTAATATTCATACTAATGGCGCATCACATGACAGTGCGCCATTAGTATGACAAAGCATACTAATGGCGCATCACTGGACAGTGCGCCATTAGTATGACGCGGTTACTAATGGCGCATCCCGTTGTCGTGTGCCATTAGTATGCCAAAGCACCTGGGTATACATGGCCCTGGGAGGCATACTAATGGCGCACCGTGGCCTATATTAATGGCGCACCAGTGGTGCGCCATTAGTATACCAGATACTAATGGCGCACCAGTGGTGTGCCATTAGTAAAAATTACTAATGGCGTGCTAGTAATGGTGCACCAGTGATGCGCCATTAATGGCCAAATTAGGTGCGCCATTAGTAGCGGTTTTTCTAGTAGTGATAACAGAGAGTTGCCCCAGATCATACAATGTGGTTCTCTACTTTTGGTTGGCTGGCAGATCAGCGTATTTATATGAAAGAGTAGACAAAGGTTCTGACAGGGGTAACTACTACCAAGAAGCGAACTCAGAGAGATGAAGAGAGAGAAGTTTACCGCAACCGATCATCGGAGGAAGCAGGCTTACAAGAAACTGATGGGACGATCGGAAGAAGAGAGTGATATCAGGTTTCTAGTTGACAACCTTCCGCATTTCTTATTGGGATAGATTTCATACATTTCGATTTCCTTTACCCTCCCATGAGGAAAAGCTGGTGTGATTAAGGTTATCTGAAGAAAAGCTCATAGTGTTATGCCTTGTAGCTTATTCCACTCTCTATAGTAGTTCCCTTCGATTCAACACAGTGAAGACAGTTTCAATCGGGTCGATGGACCCTTGGTTGTTTTTGTGATAAGTCGCTATTATCAAATAAATAGTCATTTCTTGCTCGATTCGAGAGGTGATTTCATTCCACAGTGACAATTCATGTTGAATGCGTCCTCCGGCATTTACGATTCTTCCTACAGAGGGCACTACTGGCAAAGAATAACCTTTCCACCCAGCGAGTAAAAGAGACAGAGGTTTGCACTTGGTCCTCTTGGTTAGGATGTAGAGGGGATCTATCAACAACCCCGTCGTCTTCTTCCAGCTTTTTCCTCTGAATTTGATATACTTCAAAAACGAATCACTCTTTTCAGTATGAATGGCTCACTCTCCCATTCTTTCCGGCTAGGGCAGCAGCTAGACCCATATCTTTTGATGGCGAGCATCGATCGAGATCCTTCGGTGAAAGCTAGAACCAACTCTCCGAGGAAAGCAGAAGCAAACAGTTATGATGTGATTGATAGTGTTTTTAGGGATAACCTAAGTCGGCGTTACCCGACATAGTCAACGGGGTACCTTCATTCTTTAACAATTCCGGACATAGGAACAATGAGCTGTCTCCACGGCTTCTCTTCCAAACCAATATCGCAATGGATCTATCTTCAGCTTATTCTCTCAATCAATGAATGCGGGTCATCATGGAGAATCAGGGGAAGTGTAGACTACAAGTAGCCAATTTGCAATTCATTTCCTTGGCAATGACGAGTGATGGTATCTCGAAGCCATTCATCTTATCTCTGCAGCAGGAGATTCTTCACCGGACAAAAGATAAGGAAAAGACAAAGAAATCCCATGGGTAGTTTTTGGAAAAACCTATTCTGTAGGAGAGAGAGGCCCACCTATGAAAACTAGTATGTAACTTTTTCTTGGTTTAAGCAGTGCAGGAAATTGTCGGTCCTAAAAACAATGTGTCCCCATGATCATTTTACATCACGATATCCTTTTCTTCTGGTTATGCGTTTTCCTCTGCACTTTTCTTTCTATTTATTTAAAGGAATCGTCTGGGCAGAAACGGGCAAGAATCTCTTCTGTCGTAGAGGCCTCGTCGAGTGCTTCCGCTACGCCAGGAGATGATGGTCCAAGAAAAAACAAAGTGGAACGTCAAGACGCCGATGGAAAAGATGGGTTTCGATCAGAGCCATCCGCAAGCCGCACCCCGCCCAACCCAGAAGTACCCTCCATTTCGTTGTTGAAAAAGCAAATAAAGAATGTTGAAAAAGAAAATAAAGAATGTTCACGCAAGATCTATCTAGGAGATGCATAGCAACGAGAGGGAATAGTGTTGTCTACGTACCCTCGTAGACCTAAAGCAGAAGCGTTATGACAACGCGGTTGATGTAGTCGTATGTCTTCACGATCCGACCGATCCTAGCACCGAAGGTACGGCATCTCTGCGATCTTCACACGTTCAGCTTGGTGACGTCCCACGAACTCTAGATCCAGTTGAGGTCGAGGGAGAGTTTCGTCAGCACGACGGCGTGGTGACGGTGATGATGAAGTTACCGGCGTAGGGCTTTGCCTAGGCACTACGATGATATGACCTAGGTGGAAATCTGTGGAGGGGGGCACCGCACATGGCTAAACAATCAACTTGTGTGTTCTAGGGTGCCCCCTGCCCCGTATATAAAGGAGCAAGGGGGAGGCCGGCCGGCCCCTGTAGGCGCACCCCAAGAGGGGAGTCCTTCTAGGACTACTAGTCCTAGTAGGATTCCACCAAGAGTGGAAGAGGGCGAAGGAAGGAGATGGAGAGGGGGGAGGAAAGGGCCCCCCCTCATTGTCCTATTTGGACTCAAGGGTAGGGGGCACACGGCCTATTCGGACGATATGAGCAACAGAACCAGTATCAAATACCCAGGCGCTACCGCGAGCATTAGTTAAGTACACATCAATAACATGTATATCAAATATACCTTTCACTTTGCCATCCTTCTTATCCTCCAAATACTTGGGGTAGTTCTGCTTCCAGTGACCAGTCCCTTTGCAGTAGAAGCACTCAGTTTCAGGCTTAGATCCAAACTTGGGATTCTTCTCTTGAGCAGCAACCGTTTTGCCGTTCTTCTTGAAGTTCCCCTTCTTCCCTTTGCCCTTTTTCTTGAAACTAGTGGTCTTGTTGACCATCAACACTTGATGCTCCTTTTTAATTTCTACCTCCGCGGCCTTTAGCATTGCGAAGAGCTCGGGAATATTCTTGTTCATCCCTTGCATATTATAGTTCATCACAAAGCCTTTATAGCTTGGTGGCAGTGATTGAAGAACTCTATTAATGACAAAACCAACTGGAAGATCAACTCCCAGCTGAGTCAAGTGGTTATGGTACCCAGACATTCTGAGTATGTGTTCACTGACAGAACTATTCTCCTCCATTTTGCAGCTGTAGAACTTGTTGGAGACTTCATATCTCTCAACTCGGGCATTTGCTTGAAATATTAACATCAACTCTTGGAACATCTCATATGCTCCATGACGGTCAAAACGTCTTTGAAGTCCAAATTCTAAGCCATAGAGCATGGCACACTGAACTATCGAGTAGTCATCAACACGCGTCTACCAGGCATTCACAATGTCTGCAGTTGCAGGCGCGGGTGGTACACCTAACGGTGTTTCTAGGACGTAATTCTTCTGTGCACCAATGAGGATAATCCACAAGTTACGGACCCAGTCCGTGTAGTTGCTGCCATCATCTTTCAACTTAGCTTTCTGTAGGAACGCATTAAAATTCAAAGGAACGGTAGCACGGGCCATTGATCTACAACAACATAGACATGCAAAATACTATCAGGTACTAAGTTCATGATAAATTAAAGTTCAATTAATCATATTACTTAAGAACTCCCACTTAGATAGACATCCATCTAATCATCTAAGTGATCACGTGATCCAAATCAACTAAACCATGTCCGATCATCACCTGAGATGGAGTAGTTTTCAATGGTGAACATCACTATGTTGATCATATCTACTATATGATTCACGCTCGACCTTTTGGTTTCAGTGTTCCGAGGCCATATCTGCACATGCTAGGCTCGTCAAGTTTAACCCGAGTATTCTGCATGCAAAACTGGCTTGCACCCATTGTATGTGAACGTAGAGCTTATCGCACCTGATCATCACGTGGTGTCTCGGCACGACGAACTGTACCAACGGTGCATACTCAGGAGAACAAAACTTGTACCTTGAAATTTAGCAAGGGGTCATCTTATAATGCTACCGACGTTCTAAATAAAATAAGATGCATAAAGGATAAAAATCACATGCAACCAAAATATGTGACATGATATGGCCATCATCATCTTGTGCTCATGATCTCCATCACCGAAGCATCGTCATGATCTCCATCGTCACCGGCGCGACAACTAGATCTCCATCATAGCATCGTTGCCGTCTCAGAAACTATTGTTACTACGAATATCGATACCGCTTAGTGATAAAGTAAAACAATTACATGGCGATTGCATTGCATATAATAAAGTGACAACCATATGGCTCCTGCCAGTTGCCGACAACCATATCATATCATACAACAAATTATATCACATCATGTCTTGACCATATCACATCACAGCAAGCCCTGCAAAAACAAGTTAGACGTCCTCTACTTTATTGTTGAAAGTTTTACGTGGCTGCTACGGGCTTCTAGCAAGAACCGTTATTACCTACGCATAATAACCACAACGATTTTTTGTCAAGTGTGTTGTTTTAACCTTCAACAAGGACCGGGCGTAGCCACACTCGATTCAACTAAAGTTGGAGAAAAAAACACTCACCAGCCACCTATGTGCGAAGCACGTCGGTAGAACCAGTCTCGTGTAAGCGTATGTGTAATGTCGGTCTTAGCCTCTTCATACAACAATACCTTCGAATCAAAGTATGACATGCTGGTAAGCAGTATGACTATTATCGCCCACAACTCTTTGTATTCTACTCGTGCATATAACATCTATGCATAGACCTGGCTCGGATGCCACTGTTGGGGAACGCGGTAATTTCAAAAAAAATCCTACGATCAAGCAAGATCTATCTAGAAGATGCATAGCAACGAGAGGGGAGAGTGTTGTCTACGTACCCTCGTAGACCGAAAGCGAAGCGTTATCACAGCGCAGTTGATGTAGTTGTACGTCTTCACGATCCGACCGATCCTAGCACCGAAGGTACGACACCTCCGCGATCTGCACACTTTCAGCTCGGTGACGTTCCACGAACTCTAGATCCAGCTAAGATCGAGGGAGAGTTTCGTCAGCACGAGGGCGTGGTGATGGTGATGATGAAGTTACCGATGCAGGGCTTCGCCTAAGCACTACGACGATATGACCGAGGTGGAAATCTGTGGAGGAGGGTACCGCACACGGCTAAACAATCAACTTGTGTGTTCTAGGGTGCCCCCCTGCCCCGTATATAAAGGAGCAATGGGGGAGGCCGGCTGGCCCTTGTAGGCGTGCCCCAATAGGGGAGTCCTACTAGGACTACGAGTCCTAGTAGGATTCCACCAAGAGCGGAAGAGGGGGAAGGAAGGAGAGGGAGAGGGGGAAGGAAAGGGGGGCGCCCCCCCCCCCTTCCTTGTCCTATTCGGACTCAAGGAGAGGGGGCATGCGGCCTGCCCTGGCCGCCCCTCTCTCTCTCTCTCTCCACTAAGGCCCATCGAGGCCCATTAGTTCCCCCGGGGGTTCCGATAACCCTCCGGCACTCCGGTTTTATATGAAACTTTCACGGAACACTTTTGGTGTCTGAATATAGCTGTCCAATATATCAATCTTTATGTCTCGACCATTTCAAGACTCCTCGTCATGTCCGTGATCACATCCGGGACTCCGAACAATCTTCGGTACATCATATCACATAAACTCATAATACCAATCGTCATTGAACGTTAAGCGTGCGGACCCTACGGGTTCGAGAACTATGTAGACATGACTGAGACACGTCTCCGGTTGATAACCAATAGCAGAACCTGGATGCTCATATTGGTTCCTACATATTCTACAAAGATCTTTATCGGTCAAACCGCATAACAACATACATTGATCCCTTTGTTATTGGTATGTTACTTGCCCCAGATTCGATCGTCGGTATCATCATACCTAGCTCAATCTCATTATCGGCAAGTCTCTTTACTCACTCCATAATACTTCATCCCACAACTAACTCATTAGTCACAATGCTTGCAAGGCTTATAGTGATGAGTATTACCGAGAGGGCCAGAGATACCTCTCCGAAACACGGAGTGACAAATCATAATCTCGATATATGCCAACCCAAAAAACACCCTCGGAGACACATGTAGAGCACCTTTATAATCACCCATTTACGTTGTGACGTTTGGTAGCACACAAAGTGTTCCTTCTGTATTCAGGAGTTGCATAATCTCATAGTCTGAGGAACTTGTATAAGTCATGAAGAAAGCAGTAGCAATGAAACTGACACGATCATAATGCTAAGCTAACGGATGGGTCATGTCCATCACATCATTCTCCTAATGATGTGATCCAGTTCATCCAACGACAACATATGTCTATGGTTAGGAAACATAACCATTTTTGATTGACGAGCTAGTTAAGTAGAGGCATACTAGGGACTATATGTTTTGTCTATGTATTCACACATGTACCAAGTTTCCGGTTAGTACAATTATAGCATGAATAATAAACATTTATCACAAATTAAGGAAATAAATAATAACTTTATTATTGCCTCTAGGGCATATTTCCTTCAATGCTATGTTAAAATTAATGTGTTCTTGTCAATTCTATCTTATATTTGTGTCTTGCAATCCTGTTCTAATTAATGTGTATACTACAAGCCCTTGTTTTCCTATCTAAAAGCGTGCATAGAAGTTGAGTTACCTTCTAAAAAATTGTTCGTGCATTTCTCAGTTTCTCAAATACAAGATAGCTTGCTGGGTGTCCTAGATACAGAAATATACCAAGTGCAAGTGGGTGCTTGTGTTGTGCATAGTAGCAGGTCTATTTATGTGAGCTATACAATGGCCTATTTCTTCCTAATGATATGAACACTATCTCATGATCGACCAGGTCCCTGCTTTGTTTCTTCTTCTTTCGCTTCCTGTATATTTTATGTGTTTGACGACGAAGGTGGTTTCTTCAGAATTGATCGAGTCTAACAAAGTTGTTCTGAACATTTCTTGAAACAGGGCGAGGCCGGTGATGTCCGTGCGGTGATGTCCCTGGGGTGGGGCCACTGTACCCGGTGCTTTCCCTGGTCGCCGCGGTGGTGCTTTGGAGGCTTCCAGACCCTCTCCTGGATGTGGTGATGGTCACACCATAGCCGTGGTGTGGCTGAGCCTCTGCTAGGGCTACAACCTCCCTCTGGTGAGCTCCTCCCTGCTCCTTCTTCTCTGATGTATCTCCTGCATGTCCTTGGCCATGATTTTGTTGGATGTGGGGCTCTACTAGTTGTTGTTAGATGTTGTAACCCATCATCAACTCCTATTGGAGCTCTCTGGTGATAAATTCATGAGGTTCTAGGGTCTGTCAGTAGCTGCCTATGTGTAGTTGCTTTATATATGTGCTCTGGTGATATGGGGTTGCTCTGGATTTGCTAAGTTGGTTAGGAGTAGTGCTTAAGCTGTTGTTTGATCCTATGTGGCTCTGTTGGACTCATGCTCTGCTCCTACACCAGCAGGTTGATTGGTTCTATTTACACTAGAAGCAGTACCTCATGTACATGTAATTGGACTCATAGGATGTTGTTCTTGTAAATTCTTCCATGTCTTGCTCTTTTGCTGGTGCTACTATACATGTTAGATTGTTAGTTGTACTTGTTTCCATCTCAAATTATTTATCTTCTTGAACATATGCCTGATGCTTGGTGCATGTAGGATGTGCTCCGTGTGGCCTCAAAGATTGTTTATTTTATTTTCGTTCATACATGAGCACAATTTTTTATTGCCATCAAGGGGTGAATCGATTTGATCATTAATATGTGGCTGGATGTGATGCTTTGCAGGTTTAAGGCGCTAAGGTGTTGGAGATGTGCCTGTACTTGTTGAGTGTTTTATCTGTAGAGTGCTCTATTGTGATTGGTGTAATATTGTATGGTTGTATTGCGATTGGTGGAATGTAATAAACTTGATTGGTACATCGGTAATTTGGCTCTTATTTGAATATATTTTAAATTTCTTCTCTGATTGGTATATCGTTGAGTTAATTGGTATATCGTTGAGTTACAAGTTGTGAAAAATTAAAACCTGATGTTTGGGACCTAGTGCCTAGAAGAATCTGACAATGTGCACCCAGTTGACTACAATAATATGAAAATTGAATGTAACAGAAAACAAAAAACGCGAAAACTGAAATTATATAGAATGTGAAAAGGCTGCATCTCAGAAAGCAAAAAAGGCCAAATCAATGGCCCAAGCCCATGTAGCTAGAGAAAATTATCAGGAAAAATAAATATTAAAAAGAATGAATTAATGGGCTCGGCCCATGTAAAACACCGAATTGGATAGGGTTGATTCTTATCCACGTTAGCTTGGCACCCTGGATCCTACGTGGCCTGGGGAGGCTGCCAGTGACCAAAAATTTGGTCGTAGAACCAACGACCTTTTACATATCACAAAGAAGGTCGTTAATTTGAGTTTGCGACGGCCAGCTTTTGACCATCTGTTGTTGGTCGCAAAAAGGTCTCACATGAAAAACAGTGACCATTCAGCGACCAATAGTGATGGTCGCAAGTTGACATATTTCTTGTAGTGTCTGCTGACCCTAATCCCAACACTATAAAATCCTATATTTGGAGAAAAAAAATAGGAGGGTAAGTTTCATCGCGTCTCACGATATGGAACCACCGCCACGTCCTGTTCTTCATCGGGAGGCCAGATCTGGAGTTCGTTTGGGGCCCTGGATAGGGCAATGTTAAGTCTTCGTCATCACCAACCCTCCTTCATCGCCAATTCCATGATCCTCCCCATCGGGAGTGAGTAATTCCTTCGTAGGCTTGCTGGTCGGTGAGGAGTTGGATGAGATTATCATGTAATCAAGTTAGTTTTGTTAGGGCTTGATCCCTAGTATCCACTATGTTCGGAGATTGATGTTGCTATGACTTTGCCATGCTCAATGCTTGTCACTAGGGCCCGAGTGCCATGATTTCAGATCTGAACCGTTTATGTTTTGACCATTATATCTAAGTTCTTGATCCGATCTTGCAAGTTATATGCACCTACTACGTGTTAGGATCCGCATACCCCAAAGTGACAATAATTGGGATTCTTTCCGGTGATTACCGTAGTATGAGGAGTTCATGTATTCACAATGTGTTAATGCTTTGTTTCGGTTCTCTATTAAAAGGATGCCTTAATATCCCTTAGTTTCCTTATGGACCCCGCTGCCACGAGAAGGTTGATCAAAAGATGTCATGCAAGTTCTTTTCCATAAGCACGTATGACTATTTACATAATACATGCCTACAGTGTATCGATGAATGAGAGTTATTTCTGTGTCGCCCTAGGTTATGACTGATACATGATGAATATTATCCAACAATATCTTCTATCCATTGCCTACGAGTTTTCCACATATTGTTCCTGCTACGATACTACCGTTGCTACTATTGTTACAACTGCTGCAAAAGTGCTATGACTATTACCGTTACTATTGCTACTCTTACCACTGCTATCAAAACTATCATATTACTGTGCAACTGAACATTGCTCCAGATATTAAATCTCCAAGTCTGGTTGAATTGAAAACTCGTCTGCTAATACCTACAAATGTTATTTGGCTCCCCTTGTGTCAAAATCTATTAATTTGGGTTGAATACTCTACCCCCGAAAACTATTGCGATCCCATATAGTTGTGGGTTATCAAGGACGTTTTCTGGCGCCGTTGCCGGGTGCATAGCTATATTTGTTGAGTTACTTGAGATATCTATTTATTGATTAGTATGAGGAATCTGAAAGATACAGGAACTAAGATCGTTCCCTCTAAAACGAGGGGAGGTAAGGAACTGCCATGTAGCTCTACACTTGATTCACCTTCTGTTTTGAAAAGGCTTGCAACACCACCACCACATGCTATTAATCGTCATATGTCGCAAGTTATTGATAATGCTACCTCTGCTATGAATGATGCTAATGATGATGCTAGTACCTTGCTTGATGATAATGTGCGACTAGGTGAATTTCTTGATGAACAACTTGCTAGAGCTAAAGAAATTGAGCATGCTCAAACTGATGATATTATTGAACTGAAAATATTGAAAAGCCTAAAGCTCCTGAATGTTATGTTATGTGTGAAGAAATATCTAGAGACATTCTTGCTTGTGTGGATAGAGAAGATCTTAAGAATCTACTATGCAAGTTGAAAGGAAAATCCTTGACTGCTAGAATGAAATATGATCATAAGTTTGCTACTTCACCTATCTTTTTATCGATAAGGAATATGAATTCTCTGTCAGCCCAGAGTTAATTATTTTGGTTGATCCTGATCCTTTCCATGGCTATGAAAATGAAACTGTTGTGGCACATCTCACTAAATTAAATGATATAGCCACCCTATATGCTCATGATGAGAAAATTCGCTGCTACTATATTCTCAAATTATTTCCGTTCTAATTAAAGGTTGATGCGAAGACTTGGTACAATACTCTTGCTCCTGCTGGTTGTGTGCGTAGTCTCAAGGATATGCTTTATTACTTCTCTGAAAAATATTTTCCTGCTCATAAGAAACAAGCTTCCTTACAGGAAATATTTAAGTTTGTGCAAATCGAAGAAGAGAGTCTCCCACAAGCTTGGGGGAGGCTTCTTCAGTTACTTAATGCACTAACCGATGCTTCTAGGGACCGCCTAGATAGTTGTACTGGTTGTGTTTTCAGGGAACGGACTGTCGAACGAGCTGAAGATTTATTGACTAATATATTGAAGAATCATGATGAATGGACACTTTCTGAACCACCGCCTAAACCTACTCCAAAGAAGAGGGTATCTTATTCCTTAGTCCTGAAACAATGCAAGGGGCAAAGAGATGTATGAAGGAAAAAGGCATCAAAGTTGAAGATGTTCAGAATTTACCACGTAGCGAAGAAATACATAATCTCAACACACCACCACACGTGGTGGAGGTAAATTCTATTTTTAATGTTTGATGAAGGTGATATCCCTTACAATAAACATCCTAGTCAATGCTTATATGAGTTTGATAATTATATTAGAAAGCAAGATTATTTCGACTCCTATGTTATGAAACAATTAAAACAAAAATCTAATATGATTACTTGCTTAACTGACTTGTTATTTAGAATCACCAATGATGTAAGAGGTGTAGGGAAGCATGCTTCTATGGTCGAAAATCCATTATAACAAGTTGTTAAATCTCAAACAGAGTTACTTCATGAAATGAAAAATAATATGAATGATCATGCTGCTAGAATAATGACGGGAGGAGGTACAATGACTCAAGATCCACCTTATCCAGAAGGTCATCCTAAAAGAACTGAACAGTATTCACAAAGAATTAATATTGATGCACCTAGTCCTTCTACAAATAAAAAGAAAAAGAAAAAGAAAAATGATAAGACCTTGCATACTTCTAGTGAACCATAAATAGAAAACCTTTCAGTTAAAGCTAACGATTATCTCTATCTCTTATGCTGAAACACAACCTGGTAGTGAGCATTCACCTAGTGATAATGAAAATGATAATGATAATGCTCATAATGATGCTCAACCTGACATTGATAAGGAACGAGATAATGATGTTGAGACAGAACCTGCTATTGATCTTGATAACCCACGACCTAAGATTAAATGCTATGATAAAATATATTTTATTGCTAGAAAACATGGAAAATAAAGAGAGCCATGGGTTGAGAAACCCATGCCATATCCACCCAAACCAACTAAGAAAAAAGATGATGAAGATTTTGAATGCTTTTGCTGAAATGCTTAGGCTAGTCTTTTTGCATACTCATTTGGCTGATCTTTTAAAGATGGCCCCTTGTGCTAAGTATATGAAAGACATCATCACTAATAAAAGAAAAATACCTGAATCTAAAATCTCCACCATGCTTTCTAATAATTTTTTGAGGATGGAGTACCTAGAAAACAAGGAGATCCTGGAATATACCAACTATCACTAGTAGAAAAACAACTATTAGTCCTGGTTGGTGAGGGCCTTTTGTCCTGGTTCTTGAACCGGGACTAAAGGGTCGTTACTAATGCCCTAGACCTTTAGTCCCGGTTCTAACACGAACCGGGACAGATGGGCCTCCACGTGGCCGGTGCGCCGAGCCCAGGCAAAAGGGCCTTTGGTCCCGGTTGGTGGCACCAACCGGGACCAAAAGGCATCCACGCATTAGCATTTCAGTGGCTGGGGTTTTTGTTTTTTTTTGAAGGGGGGTTTGGGGGGTTAATTTAGGTGTTGGATATATTGTGTTAGCTAGCTAATTAATAGAGAGAAGTATCCTCTCTTATGTCCGTGCTTGGTCGATGCTACGTACTATACATAGAGAGGCCCTCGACACGCTAGCTAGTAAGAAAATGAAGGGAACCATTAAGTACAGAAGTTCGTCATGCATACTGAGAGAAGTGATCGATCAACCTCTCCTTCTCCGAGAGATTTGTCGAACAACAAGTTTTCGTATTATCTATCCGACGCTACTAGCTACATACATATACAATATGTAAGATCTCTTAATTACAATCCCCAAGCAATTGAAATCAACTTCCACATGGTATTCTCCGGCTTTGTTGAAATCAACTTGTTCTAGGAGTTCACTCCGCATCTGCCAAGTCTAATTTGAAGAAGGGGGTTAATTAATACATATATATGAATGAAACTCAACATAAATGATGGTGTAATAAAATGAAATTGTGAATATTATTGCTTACGCACTTCATATTGTCTTTTAGAGTAGCCCCACTTATTTTTCAAAGTTGCGTTGTAGATGAACTCGCACCCGTAGTATCCACAGAAATCATTCCCTTGCTCCTGCCACAAGCACTTTACGAGAAATAGAGGTCAATCAAACTGATAATGAAGCATTATAAATGGCATTGATGAAAGTATAGCTATAGAATCAACAGGAGATGCGCGCAACTAGCTAGCCAGTAGTACTTACTTTCGGGGATGTATATCGCAGCTCCTTCGGCAGTCCCGGAGCTTGTGCGGTGAACTGTTTCCAAACCCTGCAAGACAAAGAAAATAATTATTATTACTTGAGATATCAGGAAATGAACAAAAAGTTTCCTATATGGCGCGATAATGATTGATTGAACTTCCTTGTTGAGCATTTTAGTCATGTCCGCATAGGTTTCGGGAGCTTTTCGTCTCGAGTCTAAGACGGTTACTAGTCCCCGCTCAAGCTTAATCTCCAGAAGAACATAGTGGAAGCTGCGCACGCATGCATAACTCATCAATTACATTACTATAACCTCGCTCGAGTAATAAGGGAAACCGAATATGCACACGACAGTAACACTCATTCGAAGTTGTAAGGAAAGAGTATGGTATCTTTGTTTTGATTTTTGATCAACGATTCTAGCAAGTTGGCCTCGGCCTCTTCGGCGTGCTTTTTAACCTGAATTTCATCTATGATATTTGGGTTAATGAACCCGATATCATACATTTCTTGTTTTCTGCACTCGACGATCTTCAATCTGCATAATATATTGAGGATAATTAATTATAAATACATGCAATGAAAGAGCCGAGCTATATATAGAGACTTAATGACAGAAATAGTACTTACAGACAGTAGCAAAAGACCGTTAATTTATCGAGGGCCTTTTGGTTGAAGAACACGTAGAACTCCTAAAATGAAATAGGCAACAGATCAGTTCCAACGAGGTCGTGCTCCTCTTTAATTCTCAGATACAAACTATTCGTCCCCCCAGACTCTCTGCAGGTTTTCATGTACCAATTATGGAATCTTCGCATCATCGTTTTTAGAGATTTTTCATCTTTGACGAGAGGCTTCCCGTACTCGTATCCGTGTTCGTCCACCTACATGAAATCAGGAAGTTGATCGTCAGGCAGGTAATCTGCAAGATTGCCATAACCGGCCACCGTCCCCAGAGCATTAGCGACGATGTTGCCGCTAGACACATTGAGCGGGGGGCATGATTGATTTGCTTGTTTGCCGAGCTGGGCAATATTTTTCGCAGCTGCTCGTTCTTTTGACCTTTGATGTCTGACAGTACTTCCCGACCGCTCCGCTTGGAGATATGTCTGTTCAGTAATGTGCTCATAGTTGGTTCTAGGCGGAGACTTTGCTAGTTTCCTCAGGGCATCGAGAGTGCGCTTTTCTTTCACCGGATCTACCTTCTCCTCCAGAGGTGGATGTCTCTTTGCTTTCAACCATTCAAAGAAGTCGTCCACTTTGGCTCGCACGATCTTCGTGTTTTCCTCCTCGGTCCTCTCGTACAGTAACTTCTCTAGAGGCTTGAGAGAAGGACCATATCTGTATTGCCTCCCGCCTCTGGCTGTACTGCTAGACGCCGGAGCAGACGGAGCGGTTGCGGCGTCTGTCTTCTTTCGTGCTTGCTTACGAGGCGGAGGAGAAGGACTACGACGCGCCAGAGCAGCCGGGGCAGCGGCGGGTCTCTTCCGCCCTTGCTGGCGAGGCGGAGAAGGAGGAGGTTGCTGGCTGCTCGGGCGCGCCGGCGCAGGCGGAGAAGGAGGCGGAGTGTCGCCACGCGCCGGACAAGGAGGCCCAGTGCCCTGACCGTCACTCGCCGTAGGAGGAGGCGGTGGAGGAGGCGGAGTGCCCTGACTCGCGGGAGGAGGAGGAGGAGGCGGAGGCGGCCAGTTCGGAAGGTTGATGAGCTCCTTCCGCCATAGACATGGAGTCTTCAGAGCAGAACCCAGCCTAGTCTCCCCTTCACCGGTAGGGTGGTCAAGCTGGAGGTCCTCAAATCCCTCCGTTATTTCATCCACCATCACCCTAGCATATCCTTCTGGAATCGGCCGGCAGTGAAAAGTTGCGCCGAGTTTAGTAGGATAAACAGAGCCAACAGCCGCCTTAACCTTCAAATTCATCCATTGCAACATAATGTGGCAATTTTGAGACTCCGTGATAGCATCCACGGGATAGCTGGCAGGAGCCGTCAAGACATGCTCCGGCTGAAGCAGCTCGGTGGAAGCCACGCTGCTTCTCCACTGAGATGGCGGGGTAGCTTCGGGGAAGCTTCGGCAGGTCGTTTGCTGTGATCTGCTTCTCGTTCCTCTAGCCCATTACCCTTTCGTGAAGCGCCTGCAGTTGGCTCTGCTCCAGTTTCTTCCTCCTCTCCTGGGTTTTGTAACCCCCTGCGTCCGGAAAACCAACCATCCACGGAATGGAGCCTGGCGTGCCTCGTGCCCGTCAAGGGTGCTCAGGATTCCCGAGGGCCATTGTGAGCTCGTCCTTCTTCTTGTCTGGAACGAACGTCCCTTGCTGCGCTGCATCGATATAGTGCCGAAGCCTCTTGACTGGTATTTTCAGTTGCTCGTCCGTCCAACGGCGCTTCCCTGATACAGGGTCCAAGGTTCCGCCAGCCCCGAAGAACCAAGTCCAGCAACGGTCTGGCCAGTTCATTGTCTCTGGTTCGATCCCTTTATCAAGTAGACCATTCTCAGCCTTGGACCACTTGGGCCGGGCTTTGAGGTAGCCACCTGACCCCGTGCAATGGTGAAACTGCTTATTTGCAGCATTTTGCTTGTTTGTCACCGACATCTTCTTACTCTTTTCCGATGTCTTGTGGGCCACAAATGCGGGCCAGTGATCTTTGATCTTCTCATATTTGTCGATGAATTCTGGTGTCTCTTCTTTGTCGACAAACTTGTTCAGCTCTTTCCTCCAGCTCCTGAATAGGCTTGCCATCTTCTTAAGAGCACAAGACTTGATTAATTGCTCTTTAAATGCCTTCTCTGGATCCTCCTCTGGCGGTAGGGTGAAATTTGCCTTCAGCTCAGTCCAAAGATCATCTTTCTGCATATCATTGACATAAGACACCTCAGGGTCTTCCTCCTTAGGCTTATGGCATTGGTGGATGCTGATCGGGATCTTGTCCCTAACAAGAACCCCACACTGAGCAGAAAATGCATTCTTTATCCGGATGGGTTCAATCGGTTCGCCGTCGGGCGCAATTGCTGTGATGTCAAACCTTTCATCCAAGCTCAACTTTTTCTTCGGGCCTCGTCTCCTTACCGAAGTTGTGCTCGATCCGGTGGGCTAGAAAAAGGAAGAAAGACGAGAGTTAATTAATATGTGTACATATACCAAAACAATGAATGCATCAATTAACTAGTCAGCACGGGCTTAACTAATATATATATATATATATATATATATATATATATATATATATATATATATATATACTGTTTTGGACTATATTGGGCTTTATTTTCCACTTTTATATTATTTTTGGGACTAACCTATTAACCGGAGGCCCAACCCAGAATTGCTGTTTTTTTTGCCTATTTCAGTGTTTTGAAGAAACAGAATATCAAACGGACTCCAAACGTAATGAAACCTTCGGGAATGTGATCTTCTCACCGAACGTGATCCAGGAGACTTGGACCCTACTCCAAGAAGCTTCCGAGGAGGTCACGAGGGTGGAGGGCGCCCCCCCTGGGCGCGGCCCCCTGCCTCGTGGGCCCCTCGGAGCTCCACCGACGTACTCCTTCCTCCTATATATACCTACGTACCCCCAATAGACCAAATACGGAGCCAAAAACCTAATTCCACCGCCGCAACTTCCTATATCCACGAGATCCCATCTTGGGGCCTGTTCCGGAGCTCCGCCGGAGAGGGCATCCACCACGGAGGGCTTCTACATCAACACCATAGCCTCTCCGATGAAGTGTGAGTAGTTTACTTCAGACCTTCGGGTCCATAGCTAGTAGCTAGATGGCTTCTTCGCTCTTTTTGGATCTCAATACAATGTTCTCCCCCTCTCTCGTGGAGATCTATTCGATGTAATCTTCTTTTTGCGGTGTGTTTGTTGAGAACGATGAATTGTGGGTTTATGATCCAACTTATCTATTAATAATATTTGAATCTTTTCTGAATTCTTTTATGTATGATTGAGTTATCTTTGCAAGTCTCTTCGAATTATCCGTTTGGTTTGGCCAACTAGATTGGTAGTTCTTGCAATGGGAGAAGTGCATGGCTTTGGGTTCAATCTTGCGGTGTCCTTACTCAGTGACAGAAAGAGTTGCAAGGCACGTATTGTATTGTTGCCATCGAGGATAACATGATGGGGTATTTATCATATTGCATGAATTTATTCCTCTACATCATGTCATCTTGCTTAAGGCGTTACTCTGTTTTTAACTTAATACTCTAGATGCATGCTGGATAGCGGTTGATGAGTGGAGTAATAGTAGTAGATGCAGAATCGTTTCGATCTACTTGTCTCGGATGTGATGCCTATATACATGATCATACCTAGATAACCTCACAACTATGCTCAATTCTATCAATTGCTCAACAGTAATTTGTTCACCCACCGTAGAATACTTATGCTCTTGAGACAAGCCACTAGTGAAACCTATGGCCCCCGGGTCTATTCTCATCATATCAATCTCCATCACTTTATTTACTTGTTTTGCTTTTACTTTTTACTTTGCATCTTTATATCAAAAATACCAAAAATATTATCTCTATCAGATCTCACTCTCGTAAGTGACAGTGAAGGGATTGACAACCCCTAAGAGTTTGTTGCGAGTTGCTTTCGTTTTGTGCAGGTACGAGGGACTTGCGCGTGACCTCCTACTGGATTGATACCTTGGTTCTCAAAAACTGAGGGAAATACTTATGCTACTGTGCTGCATCACCCCCTCCTCTTCAGGGAAAACCAACGCAAGCTCGAGACGTAGCAAGAAGGATTTCTGGCGCCGTTGCCGGGGAGGCTTACGCAAAAGTCAACATACCAAGTACCCATCACAATCCCTATCTCTCGCATTACATTATTTGCCATTTGCCTCTCGTTTTCCTCTCCCTCACTTCACCCTTGCCGTTTTATTCGCCCTCTCTTTTCCGTTCGTCTTGCCTTGATGTCTTTCTTGGCTCGTTTGCTTGAAATAGTTGGGTATTTATTCCTAAACAATGAAGCCAATATCTTTGGATTCTGATCCGCTTGTCAATCTTTTTAAGAGATCCAATTATGATGAACTAATTCCTAGTAATTTGGATGCACTAGATTATCTTTATAAGGTTTTGCCTGAAATCCGTGAAGTGACTCACGATAGATCTTTGAATAAAAAGCATGATTGGAATGATTTTATTATAAATTCTTTTGTTGTCAATTGTGCTAATAAGATGCATAACCCTAAGCTTGGGGATGCTAGTTTTTCTATGTCTACTACTTGTTGCAATGATCATGATTGGGGTGATTCTTCTTATGATCTTGAAAATTTATTTAAGCCCCATGATGAATATGAGATTGATAATATTGTTTGCAATAATATCGAAAGTGGGTTTGGAAGAGTGTCAACTTCAGATCCCACATATTTCGATAACATTCAATCTTATGAAATTTTTGATAAAAGTGGGCTTGGAGAAATCATGACTTTAGTTAATGATAATCCCACTATTTTGGAAGAGTGTCAGCTTTGCATACATGTGGATCATGTTAAGAATATGTTTTGTGATAGCTATTTTGTTGAATTTGCTTATGATCCTACATGTAATTATTATGAGAGAGGGATATATGGTTGCAGAAGTTTTCATGTTACAAAATTACCTCTCTTCATGTTGAGATTGCTATCGTCACCTTCTTCTTCCTTGCATATGCTAGTTTTTGCTTGCCTTGCAAATTTGTTTGCCTATAATATGCCTATGCATAGGAAGTATGTTAGACTTAGATGTGTTGGTCACATGCTATATGATGCTCTATTTGTGCTTCAATTCTTGTCTTTCATGTGAGCATCATCGAAATCTCAATGCCTAGCTAAAAAGGCTTTAAAGAAAAGCGCTTGTTGGGAGACAACCCAATGTTTATCCTTTCTGCCTAGGAATAAATAATCCATCTAGATTCTGTTTAGATGTGGTTTTATCTTTTAATTAGTGTTTGTGCCAAGTTAAACCTATTAGATCTTCTTGGAAGATAGTTATTTGATCTTGCTGTAATTTCCAGAATCTTTGCGCTCAGTGCCCGAATTGTTAAATATCACCAGAACGTGATAAAATAGTGATTCCAATTGCTGCTGATCAATAAACAAATTTCCCAGGTCTTCTAATTTTGGTAGAATTTTTTGGGTTCCAGAAGTTTGCGTTAGTTACAGATTAATACAGACTGTTCTGTTTTTGACAGATTCTGTTTTTGCGTGTGTTGTTTGCCTATTTTGATGAATCTATGGCTAGTAAAATAGTTTATGATCCATAGAGAAGTTGGAATACAGTAGGTTTAACACAAATACAAATAAAGAATGAGTTCATTACAGTACCTTGAAGTAGTATTTTGTTTTCTTTCTCTAACGGAGCTCACGAGATTTCTATTGAGTTTTGTGTTGTGAAGTTTTCAAGTTTTGGGTGAATTCTTTTGATGGATTATGGAACAAGGAGTGGCAAGAGCCTAAGCTTGGGGATGCCCATGGCACCCCCAAGATAATCCAAGGACACCAAAAAGTCAAAGCTTGGGGATGCCCCGGAAGGCATCCCCTCTTTCGTCCACTTCCATCGGTAATTTACTTGGAGCTATATTTTTATTCACCAACATGATATATATTTTGCTTGGAGCGTCCTGTATTATTTGTGTCTTTGCTTGTTAGTCTACCACAATCATCCTTGCTGCACACACCTTTTGAGAGAGCCATACATGATTTGGAATTTGTTAGAATACTCTATGTGCTTCACTTATATCTTTTGAGCTTGATAGTTTTGCTCATAGTGCTTCACTTATATCTTTTTTGAGCGTGATAATTTTTGCTCTAGTGCTTCACTTAGATCTTTTAGAGCACGGTGGTGGATTTATTTTAAAGAAACTTGATCCCTTATGCTTCACTTAGATTATTTTGAGAGTCATTAATAGCATGGTAATTTGCTTAATGTTAATATACTTGGTGTTCAAGATATGTGAAACTTTCTTTTGAGTGAATTAAATAGTAAGATAAATTCAATGCTTAATAGTTGTTTTTGAGATATGGAGGTAATAATATCAAAGTCGTGCTAGTTGAGTAGTTGTGAATTTGAGAAATACTTGTGTTGAAGTTTGCAAGTCCCGTAGCATGCACGTATGGGTAAAGTTGTGTAACAAATTTGAAGCATGAAGTGTACCAGGCTTGTGCATCCTTATGAGTGGCGGTCAGGGACGAGCGATGGTCTTTTCCTACCAATGTATCCCCTAGGAGCATTGTGCCTAGTACTTGATTTTTGATGACTTCTAAATTTTTGCAATAAGTATATGAGTTCTTTTGACTAATGTTGAGTCCATGGATTATATGCACTTTTACCTTTCCGCATTTGCTAGCCTCTTCGGTACCGTGCATTGCCCTTTCTCACATTGAGAGTTGGTGCAAACCTCGCCAGTGCATCCAAACCCCGTGATATGATACGCTCTTTCACACATAAACCTCCTTATATCTTCCTCAAAACTGCCACCATACCTACCTATTATGGCATTTCCATAGCCATTCCGAGATATATTGCCATGCAACTTTGCACCGTTCCGTTCATGATGACATACTTTAGTTTTGTCATATTGCCATTGCATGATCATGTAGTTGACATCGTATTTGTGGCAAAGCCACCATGCATTATTTTTCATACATGTCACTCTTGATTCATTGCACCATCCCGGTACACCGCCGGAGGCATTCATATAGAGTCATATCTTTGTTCTAGATATCGACTTGTAATATCAAGTTGTAAGTAAATAAAAGTGTGATGATCATCATTATTAGAGCATTGCCCTAGTGAGGAAAAGGATGATGGAGACTATGATTCCCCCACAAGTCGGGATGAGACTCCGGACGAAAAAAAAGAGAGAGAAAGGCCAAATGAAAAAAAAGAGAAGGCCCAAAAAAATGAGAGAAAAAGAGAGAAGGGGCATTGTTACTATCCTTTTACCACACATGTGCTTCAAAGTAGCACCTTGTTCTTAATGTAGTGAGTCTCATATTTTTGTGCTTCAAAGTAGCACCATGTTTTTCATATAGTGAGTCTCATATATTGTCTTGTTCATACTAGTGGGAATTTTTCATTATAGAACTTGGCTTGTATATTCCTACGATGGGCTTCCTCAAATGCCCTAGGTCTTCATGAGCAAGCAAGTTGGATGCACACCCACTAGTTTTCTTTTTGTTGAGCATTCATAGCTCTAGTGCATCCGTTGCATGGCAATCCCTACTCCTCATGATGACATCAATTGATGGGCATCTCCATAGACCGTTGATTATCCTCGTCAATACGAGACTTTCTCCCTTTTTGTCTTCTCCACACAATCCCCATCATCATATTCTATTCCACCCATAGTGCTATATCCATGGCTCGCGCTCATGTATTGCGTGAAGGTTGAAAAAGTTTGAGATTATTTGAGTATGAAACAATTGCTTGGCTTGTCATCGGGGGTATAGAAGTTGGGAACGTCTTTGTGTGACGAAAATGAAGCATGGCCTAACTATATGATTTTGTAGGGATGAACTTTCTTTGGCCATGTTATTTTGAGATGACATAATTGCTTAGTTAGCATGCTTCAAGTATTATTATTTTTATGTCAATATGAACTTTTGTCTTAAGTCTTTCGGATCTGAATATTCATATCACAAGTAAGAAGATTTATATTGAAATTATGCCAAAGTATCACTCCGCATCAAAAATTCTTCTTTTTATCATTTACCTACTCGAGGACGAGTAGGAATTAAGCTTGGGGATGCCTGATACGTCTCCAACATATCTATAATTTTTGATTGCTCCATGCTACTTTATCTACTGTTTTGGACTATATTGGGCTTTATTTTCCACTTTTATATTATTTTTGGGACTAACCTATTAACCGGAGGCCCAGCCCAGAATTGTTGTTTTTTTTCCTATTTCAGTGTTTTGAAGAAACGGAATATCAAACGGAGTCCAAACGGAATGAAACCTTCGGGAACGTGATCTTCTAACCGAATGTGATCCAGGAGAGTTGGACCCTACTCCAAGAAGCTTCCGAGGAGGTCACGAGGGTGGAGGGCGCCCCCCTGGGTGCGCCCCCTGCCTCGTGGGCCCCTCGGAGCTCCACCGACGTACTCCTTCCTCCTATATATACCTACGTACCCCCAATAGACCAGATACGGAGCCAAAAACCTAATTCCACCTCCGCAACTTCCTGTATCCACGAGATCCCATCCTGGGGCCTATTCCGGAGCTCCGCCGGAGAGGGCATCCACCACGGAGGGCTTCTACATCAAAACCATAGCCTCTCTGATGAAGTGTGAGTAGTTTACTTCAGACCTTCGGGTCCATAGCTAGTAGCTAGATGGCTTCCTCTCTCTTTTTGGATCTCAATACAATGTTCTCCCCTCTCTCGTGGAGATCTATTCGATGTAATCTTCTTTTTGCGGTGTGTTTGTTGAGACCGATGAATTGTGGGTTTATGATCCAACTTATCTATGAATAATATTTGAATCTTCTCGGAATTCTTTTATGTATGATTGAGTTATCTTTGCAAGTCTCTTCGAATTATCCGTTTGGTTTGGCCAACTAGATTGGTAGTTCTTGCAATGGGAGAAGTGCATGGCTTTGGGTTCAATCTTGCGGTGTCCTTACTCAGTGACAGAAAGAGTTGCAAGGCACGTATTGTATTGTTGCCATCGAGGATAACATGATGGGGTATTTATCATATTGCATGAATTTATTCCTCTACATCATGTCATCTTGCTTAAGGCGTTACTCTGTTTTTAACTTAATACTCTAGATGCATGCTGGATAGCGGTTGATGAGTGGAGTAATAGTAGTAGATGCAGAATCGTTTCGATCTACTTGTCTCGGATGTGATGCCTATATACATGATCATACCTAGATAACCTCACAACTATGCTCAATTCTATCAATTGCTCAACAGTAATTTGTTCACCCACCGTAGAATACTTATGCTCTTGAGACAAGCCACTAGTGAAACCTATGGCCCCCGGGTCTATTCTCATCATATCAATCTCCATCACTTTATTTACTTGTTTTGCTTTTACTTTTTACTTTGCATCTTTATATCAAAAATACCAAAAATATTATCTCTATCAGATCTTACTCTCGTAAGTGACCGTGAAGGGATTGACAACCCCTAAGCGTTGGTTGCGAGTTGCTATCGTTTTGTGCAGGTACGAGGGACTTGCGCGTGACCTCCTACTGGATTGATACCTTGGTTCTCAAAAACTGAGGGAAATACTTACGCTACTGTGCTACATCACCCCCTCCTCTTCAAGGAAAACCAACGCAAGCTCGAGACGTAGCAATATACCTGGCCGAACTCGGTTCGGTCACCGGAGCAGTCAGCACGGTCTCCTTCTTGTACCTCCATTGGGTCACCGGAGCCATCATGAACATAGCCCTCTTCTTGTACAGGAATTAATCGGCCGGAGCCATCATGAACATAGCCCTCTTCTTCACCCAGTCCTTCCTGACCATCAGTGCCGTTGAGAAATGACGCAACGACATCACTTCCTTGTGCGCTTATGTCCCCCAACATCGCTTCTGTTACAACATGTCAATTATTATTCAAACATGGTACAGATGGATATATATTAGTGGCAAACATAGAACTAGCTAGCTAATCACAATAAGGAATCATGTTAGTGGCCTCGACGCTGCTTCTCTAGGGTTTGGGGTGGCCTAGACAACGCTTCAAGGGTTTCGGGTGGCCTCGACACAATGCTTCAAGGGTTTGGGGTGGCCTCGACGACAAGGCTCTTTTAACTTGGTAAATTTGGGTGGCCTCGAGAGAGTTTGTCGGGTAGGGGCACGGCGGGAGGGGGTAGGAGACCAACGTCATTTTTTCTTTAGGGTTTGGGTGTCCTCGAGAGTTTTGGTCAAGCGAGAGGGGCGAGGGGGGTGCTGCCGTGGTATAAGTTATCACGGTCGAGAGGGGTATATATATCGACCGCCCCTCATGTCGAAGTTATCCGGGAGGGGGTTATATCGACAATGATGCGACATACATATACATGGGAAAATAATGTTATCGAGGAGGGGGCATATCGACCCCCCACATGTTGAAGTTATCGGGAGGGGGTATATCGACCCCGGCCCCCTCGTGTTCAAGTTATCGGGAGGGGGTATGTCGACC
>NC_041381.1:4066029-4066892 GCF_002162155.2 Triticum dicoccoides
GGGCACGGGCGATGTCGGCGGTGGCGGCGGGGGCGGCGGGCGGCGTCGGGGCAGCCTGGCGCCGTCGGGGCAACTGCGAGATGAGAGTGAAAATTTCCCAAGTGTGAACTTATATAGCAAAGCCTTTAGTCCCGGTTCGTGGCACCAACCGGGACTAATGCACACTTTGGTCTCGGTTGGTGCCACCAACCGGGACCAAAGGCCTCTTTTCAGCAGCCCAAAGGGCGGGAAGCGGCACCCTTTGGTCCCGGTTGGTCCCGGTTCGTGCCACCAACCGGGACCAATGGCCTTGCACAGCGACGTGGTGGTGGGAGTTTAGTCCCACCTCGCTAGTTGGGAGTGTCGATGACCTATTTATAAGCTCTGCTGCCTCCTCTCTCTCTCGAACTCCTCTGAACTGCAGACCTATGGGCCTAATCCGACACTGCTTTGCCTGTGGGCCTGCTGGGCCTTCTGCGGGCCTGAATCCTGGCTCATGGTAGGGTTTCTAGTCGTATTCAGGCCGTGGGGGCCCAGTAGGAGGCACTTTTTTTGTTTTTTTGTTTTCTTTACTTATTGTTGCTATTTTTATTTTTTCCAGTTTTTTTGTTTTGTTTTCTGCATTATTTATTTTCTTTTTTGCTTTATTTTTTTAATTCTTTTTGCTCTTAGTTTTAGAAAAATTATAAACATTCTGTTAGTGCCATTAGTTTTCAAATTTGAAAACACTTTTTTGTTTTTTGTTTTCTTTCTTGCTTTATTTGTTTTATTTTGTTTCTACTTACAACAAAATACTTATTGTTGCTATTTTTATTTTTTTCAGTTTTTTTGTTTTGTTTTCTGCATTATTTATTTTCTTTTGTTTTTTGCTTTATTTTTTAATT
>NC_041381.1:4067029-4070303 GCF_002162155.2 Triticum dicoccoides
GAAAACACTTTTTTTGTTTTTTTGTTTTCTTTGCTGCTTTATTTATTTTATTTTGTTTCTACTTACAACAAAATACTTATTGTTGCTATTTCTATTTTGTTTGAAGTTTTTTTGTTTTGTTTTCTGCATTATTTATTTTCTTTTTTTTTGCTTTATTTTTATTTTTTTTTGCTTTTAGGTCAGCAAAATTATAAACTTTCTGTTAGTGCCATTAGTTTTAGAAAAATTATAAACTTTCTGTTAGTGCCATTAGTTTTCAAATTTGAATAGTTAAAATTTGAATTCTTTGAAGGATTGGTCATGGGCAAGGGGCGAGGCGCATTGGTCCCGGTTCGTGCATGGAACCGGGACGAAAAGGTCCAGACGAACCGGGACCAATGGCCCACGTGGCTGCCCTCTTGAGAGTGTTCTTCGTGAGAACATAGTTGACAAGGTGCGAACCGGGGTTAATGGTATTACAAGGGCCCACTACTAGGGAAAAGCCTAGCAGCAGCGCGAGTTTTGGGCCTATCAGTAGCGCGGCCAGGAGCGCTACTGATAAGGCGCTACAGCTAATGCTTAGCAATAGCGCATCTTGACCCACGCTACTGCTAAATTGACTTAGTAGCAACGGTTCTTTAGAACATCGCTACTGGTAATTAGTAGTAGCGCTTCTGTATTTTATTTCTTTTCTTTTTCATGTTGTATTCATACACCTTTACACAAGTTTTCATACAACAGGAATTTAGAGATTGTTTTTACATCATAATGAGTTATTATATCATGGGGTGAAAGAACCGTGGACTAGTTTCAAGTGGATGTCCATCCACTTGAAACTAATCCGCGGTTCTTTCACCCAATGATATAATAATATCATCATCATCATCATATCATTAACAACTTAGCATCATAATACATCATTGTCATATAACACCTCCTCAATATCATCGTTTTCATCATTGACATCACATAACACCTCCTCAAGATCATCATTATCAACTCTAACACATTACCACATAATAAACATATTGTACCTCATAGGACCTATTACATTCGATTAAGACCTACTACATTTTCTAAGGTAAAATAACAAAAAACAAGATAGCCCCTGACTCTCCATTATGGAGAATGGAGATTAGCCTGTCTCCCATTCTTGCCTTTCGCTGAATGTTACTTCCAAGAACCTCCTTGCGAATGTCCATACATTTCTTCCATTCTCAGATGATCATGTGTTCACGGGTTTTAGAAATCCGATATGCACATGTGAGCTCCGTAGATTTACCTGGCAGTATGTTCAGAACTGAAAGGCGACCATGCAGAGACATCAGATGAGGCACACAATCCATCGGGAGTTTCTGTTGAAAAACATAATAATAACTTCATAGTTAGCAATGATGTGCTAGTTTTAGAAGTATGCAAAAAATGCACGGATGTCGTAATATTAAAAAATCTTACCAGGGTATCTCCAGAGAAGTTATCGTTGTTCAACACATGCACTAGTGGCACGTATTCACCATAATTTGGAGGAGTTCGATAATAGTCATTGTAATTCTCAAGAAGAGTACAAAATGCGATCAGATGATTTTTCTCCTTATACGTTAATTGGGTGCCTTCGGTGTAGTGGGTTTTATCTACCATCTTCCGCACAGTCTTTGAAGAATCAAAATAAGCTGTCAATGGAAATAAGCTATTAACTATTTTGAAATAAACAATATAAATTAGTTAATAACTATGTTTGAGAAACTCACACAGCGGTACAATCGGAAGCGTATCAACAAGGACTCAAATGTCCATATTGTCTTCCTCGCTGTCAGGATCACCAAGATCCATGGTGACAATCATACCCTCATAAAAACCATACATTTTGCAAAGTGCTTCCCAATTTTGGCAACCAAAATGGGTTACGCTCTGAGCATTATACATATCATGATGGGTCCTTAGGTGTATTTTCTTTGTTTCGAAATTTTCATGGTCTTCAAAACCCATCCTCTCCAAGACATAGCGTCTTGCATGGCATGGTATAAGCTAGTCGAATTGTAAAATATGAAAATTAGACGTTGAAATAGTTGAAGTCATGCTTAATGGAGAAAAAACACTTGTCGTTGTTGCGTACCGTTTCACAATCGAAGGTCTCCTCGAGCTTAATGCTGAAGCGCCGATCGTCGTCCAGTCGAACGAACCCGTCGCACATAACTCGATCGTCGTGGCACCAGCTACACTCCCCCGGGAGACCGTCGTCGTCCGAGTACGACATTTCCTACAATCATAATTCAAAGATTAAACTTGTACATATTCTAGCACAAGTCATGCCAGAATTCACGACAAAATCCGGCATGACCTTTGCTAAAAAAGGACATATCGAGCGCCTGAAATTTGCCGGAATGGAAATTAATCAACACTCCGGCAAAACATAGGCCACTCGGAGATGTAAACTGAACATGAACGGCCACTTGGGCAACCACATCCAATTTGAGCAACAACACAAGATATACAAGGATATTTGGCTGGTCTCATCTCGATGTCGGAGGGGATCGGTGACTGGGACGACGGCGGGGATGTCGGAGGGGGTCGGTGACGGGGACGACGGAGGTCACCTGAAACCATATAAGTTATCACTAACAACAAACATGACATGTTCAACTAGTTTTATTAATTCAACTAGTTCTTACTAAATATAAACTTACTATAAATAGAAAAAAACTAGTTCTTTCTAAAAATAAAGTAGTTCAACTAGTTATATTAATTATCTTACTAAAAATAGATTAGTTTTGTTAATTCAACTAGTTCAACTAGTTTATTAATTTACTTACTAAACTAGTTCAACTACAACTAAAGTAGTTCAACTACCAATACTACTGCTAAAAATCTAGTACTAACTAAGCAACATCTAGTACTAGCTAACCCTAAATTAACATCTACTACTACTAAATCTAGTACTAACTAGTGGCAGGGGGTGGGGGCGACTGAGAGGTAGCTAGGGGCGGCGAGGTCGAGGGCGGTGGGAGGAGGGCTGCCGGCGGAGGAGGGAGGAGGGGCGGCCGCAGGCGGAGGGAGGAGGGCGGCGGCGGAGTAGGGAGGGGCGGCCGCAGGCGGAGGGAGGATGTGCGAGGAGGATGGAGGAGGGACAGAAGGAGGGGAGTACCTCGGCGGCGGACGGACGAAGGCGGCGGCGGCGGTGACGGACGACGACGGTTGACGCGGGCGAGAGTGAGAGTGTGAGTGAGAGGGCCGGTCGTGCGTGGGGATAAGGTAGGGATAGTTGTAGCGCGTTTGTCAAAATGCGCTACAGCTAACC
>NC_041381.1:4070775-4090696 GCF_002162155.2 Triticum dicoccoides
AGTGGCAGGGGGTGGGGGCGACTGAGAGGTAGCTAGGGGCGGCGAGGTCGAGGGCGGTGGGAGGAGGGCTGCCGGCGGAGGAGGGAGGAGGGGCGGCCGCAGGCGGAGGGAGGAGGGCGGCGGCGGAGTAGGGAGGGGCGGCCGCAGGCGGAGGGAGGATGTGCGAGGAGGAGGGAGGAGGGACAGAAGGAGGGGAGTACCTCGGCGGCGGACGGACGAAGGCGGCGGCGGCGGTGACGGACGACGACGGTTGACGCGGGCGAGAGTGAGAGTGTGAGTGAGAGGGCCGGTCGTGCGTGGGGATAAGGTAGGGATAGTTGTAGCGCGTTTGTCAAAATGCGCTACAGCTAACCTGACTAGCAGTAGCGCTCTACAGTAAAGTGCGCTACTGCTATAGCTAACGGGGGGGGGGGCAAGGTCATGGCAACTATAGCAGTAGCGCTGCAGGCTACACACGCGCTACTGCTACTTCCAAGTCAGTAGCGCGTTTGGCAAACACGCGCTGCTGCTAAGTAGCAGTAGCGTGGTATTTTGAAGAGCGCAGCTGGTAAGATTCTGTGTATAGGCTTTTCCCTAGTACTGGCCGAACCATAATACATTAAAGCATTTCAAATGTACTCTGAAAAACTTGAAAGTTGGCATGGTATCATAATTTCACCCACATAGCATGTGCATGTACAAAACGGACAATGGTATCATACTCGTCTGTTACAAAGTTGGCATGGTATCATCATAATAGTTGCGTGAGAAAGTCTTCACTTTTTCTTCGCTTGTTTCATTTGCTTATTGAGCCGTAACCATGGATAATCTTCATCGTTTATCAGGATGCTGGGGTCAGCCTTGACTTTGAAGGGAGGAATTTCATGAAACTTTTCATAATCTTCAGACATGTCTGTCTTGCGCTCCACTCCCATGATGTCCCTTTTTCCTGAAAGAACTATGTGGCGCTTTGGCTCATCGTATGATGTATTCGCTTCCTTATCTTTTCTCTTTCTCGGTCTGGTAGACATGTCCTTCACATAGATAACCTGTGCCACATCATTGGCTAGGACGAACGGTTCATCAGTGTACCCAAGATTTTTCAGATCCACTATTGTCATTCCGTACTGTGGGTCTACCTGTACCCCGCCTCCTGACAGATTGACCCATTTGCACTTAAACAAAGGGACCTTAAAATCATGTCCGTAGTCAAGTTCCCATATGTCCACTATGTAACCATAATATGTGTCATTTCCCCTCTCGGTTGTTGCATCAAAGCGGACACTGCTGTTTTGGTTGGTGCTCTTTTGATCTTGGTCAATCGTGTATAAGTATTCCCATTTATCTCGTATCCTTTGTAAGTCAATACAGTCAAAGATGGTCCCCTGGACAACAAGTACAGCTCATCGCAAACAGTGTTGTCAACTCGGAGATGTGTTTCCAACCAACTGCTGAAAGTCCTGATATGTTCACATGTAATCCAGTCGTCGCACTGCTCCGGGTGTTTGGAGCGCAGACTGTTCTTGTGTACATCGACATACGGGGTCACCAAGGTAGAGTTCTGTACAACTGTGTAGTGTGCTTGAGAACAAGAATATCCGTCCCTGCATATTATTGAGTCCCTTCCAAGCGTGCCTTTTCCAGTCAGTCTCCCCCCATACCGCGATTTAGGGAGACCTATCTTCTTAAGGCCAGGGATGAAGTCAACACAAAACCCGATGACATCCTCTGTTTGATGGCCCATGGAGATGCTTCCTTCTGGCCTAGCGCGGTTACAGACATATTTCTTTAGGACTCCCATGAACCTCTCAAAGGGGAACATATTGTGTAGAAATATGGGCCCCAGAATGACAATCTCGTCGACTAGATGAACTAGGACGTGCGTCATGATATTAAAGAAGGATGGTGGGAACACCAGCTCGAAACTGACAAGACATTGCACCACATCACTCCTTAGCCTTGGTACGATTTATGGATCGATCAACTTCTGAGAGATTGCATTGAGGAATGCACATAGCTTCACAATGGCTAATCGGACGTTTTCCGGTAGAAGCCCCCTCAATGCAACCGGAAGCAGTTGCGTCATAATAAAGTGGCAGTCATGAGACTTTAGGTTCTGGAACTTTTCTGGCATATTTATTGTTCCCTTTATATTCGACGAGAAGCCAGTCGGGACCTTCATACTGAGCAGGCATTCAAAGAAGATTTCTTTCTCTTCTTTCGTCAGAGCGTAGCTGGCAGGACCTTCATACTGCTATGGAGGCATGCCGTCTTTTTCGTGCAAACGTTGCAGGTCCTCCCGTGCCTCAGGTGTATCTTTTGTCTTTCCATACACGCCCAAGAAGCCTAGCAGGTTCACGCAAAGGTTCTTCGTCACGTGCATCACGTCGATTGAAGAGCGGACCTCTAGGTCTTTCCAGTAGGGTAGGTCTCAAAATATAGATTTCTTCTTCCACATGGGTGCGTGTCCCTCAGCGTCATTCGGAACAGCTAGTGCGCCGGTACCCTTTCCAAAGATTACGTGTAAATCATTGACCATAGCAAGTACGTGACCACTGGTACGCATGGCGGGCTTCTTCCGGTGATCTGCCTCGCCTTTGAAATGATTGCCTTTCTTTCGACATTGATGGTTGGTCGGAAGAAATCGACGATGGACCAGGTACACATTCTTCCTGCAGCTTCCCAGGTATATACTATCGGTCTCAAGTAAACAGTGCGTGCATGCGTGATATCCCTTGTTTGTCTGTCCTGAAAGGTTACTGAGAGCGGGCCAATCGTTGATGGTCACGAACAGAATGCCTTTAGGTCAAATTCCTCCTGTTTTTGCTCATCCCACGTACGTACACCATTTCCATTCCACAGCTGTAAAAGTTGTTCAACTAATGGCCTTAGGTACACATCAATGTCGTTGTCGGGTTGCTTACGACCTTGGATGAGAACTGACATCATAATTAACTTCCACTTCATGCACATCCAAGGAGGAAGGTTATACATACATAGAGTCACGGGCCAGGTGATGTGATTGCTGCTCTGCTCCCTGAAAGTATTAATGCCATCCGCGCTTAAAGAAAACCATACATTCCCTGGGTCACTTGGAAACTCATCCCAGTACTTTCTCTCGATTTTTCTCCACTACGACCCGTCAGCGGGTGCTCTCAACTTCCCCTATTTCTTACGGTCCTCACTGTGCCATCGCATCAACTTGGCATGCTCTCTGTTTCTGAACAGATGTTTCAACTGTGGTATTATAGGAGCATACCACATCACCTTCACAGGAACCCTCTTCCTGGGGGGCTTGCCGTCAACATCACCAGGGTCATCTCGTCTGATCTTATATCGTAATGCACCGCATACCGGGCATGCGTTCAGATCCTTGTACGCACCGTGGTACAGGATACAGTCATTAGGGCATGCATGTATCTTTTGCACCTCCAATCCTAGAGGGCATACGACCTTCTTTGTTGCGTATGTACTGTCGGGCAATTCGTTATCCTTTGGAAGCTTCTTCTTCAATATTTTCAGTAGCTTCTCAAATCCTTTGTCAGGCACAGCATTCTCGGCCTTCCACTGCAGCAATTCCAGTACGGTACCGAGCTTTGTGTTTCCATCTATGCAATTGGGGTACAACCCTTTTTTGTGATTCTCTAACATGCGATCGAACTTCAGCTTCTCCTTTTGACTTTCGCATTGCGTCCTTGCATCGACAATGACCCGGCGGAGATCATCATCATCGGGCACATCATCTGGTTCCTCTTGATCTTCAGCAGCTTCGCCCGTTGCAGCATCATCGTGCACATCGTCTGGTTCCTCTTGATCTTCAGTAGCATCATCGTATTCAGGGGGCACATAGTTGTCATCGTACTCTTCTTCTTCGCCGTCTTCCATCATAACCCCTATTTCTCCGTGCCTCGTCCAAACATTATAGTGTGGCATGAAACCCTTGTAAAGCAGGTGGGTGTGAAGGATTTTCCGGTCAGAGTAAGACTTCGTATTCCCACATATAGGGCATGGACAACACATAAAACCATTCTGCTTGTTTGCCTCAACCACTTCAAGAAAATCATGCACGCCCTTAATATACTCGGAGGTGTGTCTTTCACCGTACATCCATCGCCGGTTCATCTGCGTGCATTATATATAATTAAGTGTGTCAAAAATCATTACAAAACATCATGAATAGATAATTAAGTGACCAAATTAATAGAAGTTCATCATCACATTAAAACCAAAGTACATACATAGTTCTCATCTAACAACATAAAGCTCTGCAGAGCATCTAAATTAATTAAAACATACATTGAAACTATGTAAAACATTTCAATGTGAAAACAAATGCGATCATAATCGCAACCAAGGTAACAACTGATCCAACGGCAATAATGATACCAAGCCTCGGTATGAATGGCATATTTTCTAATCTTTCTAATCTTCAAGCGCATTGCATCCATCTTGATCTTGTGATCATCGACGACATCCGCAACATGCAACTCCAATATCATCTTCTCCTCAATTTTTCTTATTTTTTCCTTCAAGAAATTGTTTTCTTGTTCAACTAAATTTAACCTCTCGACAATAGGGTAGGTTGGAATTTCCGGTTCAACAACCTCCTAGATAAATAAAATCTATGTCACTAGTTATGAAAAGATAATATATACCACATCCGAATCATAGATAGGACGAGGGCCGACGGGGGCGGATACCAAAACCATCGCACTATATAAGATGCAATAATAAAAGTAAGAAAATTATACAAGTATCTATATAAACATACAAGTAATAATTTTTTCCTTTCAGAAAGAAGATAAGAACAAGAGGCTCACCACGGTGGTGCCGACGATGAGATCGTCACGGGCGATTGATGGCGGTGAAGACGGGGACGGGACGTGACGGACTGCTAAACCTAGACAAATATTGAGGAAAATGGAGCTTGAAGGTCGAGCTTGGAGAGGAGAAAGCTTAAGTAGTGTGGCTCGGGCATTCCATCGAACACCTCGTGTGAATAGGAGGTGAGCCAGAGCACCACAAAGCTCTCCCCTCGCCGGCCAGAAAAAATAGAGCAGTGGGAGTGCTCTGCTCAGGGGCGAGGGGTATGTATAGGCAATTCATTGGTCCCGGTTCGTGGTTTGATCCGGGACTAAAGGGCAGCCTTTGGTCCCGGTTCAAGCAACCAACCGGGACCAATGGTGGTGGGCCTGGAGCGAGGCCCATTGGTCCCGATTCGTCCCACCAACCGGGACCAAAAGTTCCAGACGAACCGGAACCAATGGCCCACGTGGCCCGGCCGGCCCCCGGGGCTCACGAACCGGGTCCAATGCCCCCATGGGTCCCGGTTCTGGACTGAACCTGGACTAATGGGCTAACCCGGCCTAGACCATTGCCCCCTTTTCTACTAGTGTATATCATGTTCCATCAAAAGAAACTATGTGAAAACAGCTTTATGTGATCTAGGAGCTAGTGTTAGTGTTATTCCTTTCTCCTTATACAAAATACTTGACTTGAATAAACTCACACCTACTGAAATATCTTTGCAAATGGCTGACAAATCAACTGCCATACCTATCGGTATTTTTGAGGATGTACCCGTTGTTGTTGCAAATATTACTATCTTGACAGACTTTGTTATACTTGATGTGCCTGAGGATGACAACATGTCGATTATCCTTGGTAGACCTTTCTTAAATACTGCAGGGGCTGTTATTTATTGAAATAAAAGCAAAGTCACTTTTTATGTCAATGGTGAACAACATACGGTGAATTTTCCGAAGAAACAATTTCAAGTGAATGGTGTTAATGTTATTGAAAAATCTCCAACTATCACTATTGAAAGTTTTCAACTACCTCTATTTACTGGCAAAAAAGAAATATGAAATACTTATTGATGGGGATATGCACATCCCGTTGAGGTAACTTAGTGTTTTACGAAAAATCTTCGGGTACATGTTAATTGGAAGTGGTTGTTAATAAGATTTGATCAACCTTCTTAATGAATCATTCTCAAGAGGCGTGAGGTTGATGAATTTAGTAGGCACAACTTTCTGTACCCACTTTATTTTTTATGTTGTTTTCATGTTATATAATTTTTCAGAAAAGCCGACACCATTGTGTTCTATGTTAAGGAGATAGACCGTTACTATGAATCCTTAACAAAGGATATAATGGTGTCAGAAACTTATCCCTTCTGGACAACCCGGATATTTAAGGTGGTCAACTAGCTCGTCACTTGGCGAGGTGGGACTAAATACTGGTGAAAATATGCGGCATGTCTTTAGTCCCGGTTGGTGCCACCAACGGGGACTAAAGCTAGGTTTTAGTTTTGTATTTTCTGTTAACCTAATAATGTTATATTTTTCAACCATTTTCTGACTTCATTTACTATTTTTCATGCATTTGATAAAAATTTTGAGCTAAATGACCTTGAAATTGAAAAGCACTAGAAATGAACTCTGAAAACGTTGAAACTTGGCACGGTATCATAATTTCACCCACATAAACTATGCTAAAAAGTTTTAGAGGGTTACGGCAAAAATTAGATGCACTTCGTGTACAAACTGGACAATTTCTTTCGAAGTGTCAGGGTTTCGGATGAGAACTCGTCTATTACAGAGGGATTTCATTTTTGACATGTAACTGGAGTGATATTCTAGATCAAAGCCATCATTAGAATAGTTGTGGCGCATAACACTATGGCTTTCAACCCAGAATCAAAGGTGCAAAATATTTAGTTATCTTCACTTTTTCTTCGCGTGTATCCCTTGCTTATTGCGTTGTAACTATGGATAAGCTTCATCGTTTAACATGATGCATGGGTCAGCCTTCACTTTGAAGGAAGGAATTTCATGAAAGTTTTCATAATCTTCAGACATGTCGGTCTTGTCCTCCACTCCTACGATGTTCCTTTTTCCTGGAAGAAGTATGTGGCACTTTGACTCATCATATGATGTATTCACTTCCTTATCTTTTCTTTTTCTCGGTTGGGTAGACATGTCCTTCACATAGAAAACCCGCGCCACATCATTGGCTAGGACGAATGGTTCTTCTGTGTATCCAAGATTGTTGAGATCCACTGTTGTCATTCTGTTGAAATGTTAAACCGGTGGAAACCCCATGACTCGAGTTCGAATCCTTGCACGTGTGCTATATTGTTTTTTGCCCACGACACATATGTGCAGGAAAAAATCATGAGAGAGAGAATCGTTGCGAGGACTCTTTCCGATCCGGTTTTGTCACAAGATTGGAGCGTTCGCCCATTAACTTTATCATTGTTTCTACCATTATTGTCAACACCACTGTGGACAGAGACAAAATGTTCTCGACCATGTGCAGAACAAAGTTATGAGGGATGTACAGTACTCCCTCCGTCTAGGTGAGTAAGTCACCTTATGAAAATTAGATTTTCCAAAATGTTTAGGTGCCGTTCATTAACTTTCCATCTCGATGCCCGCCCTGCCTTGTTCGCCAGCGAGCGCTTTCACCTCTGCCTCGTTGTCTCCCGTGGAAACCCCTTTCCTCCTTTTTTTTGCTCGCGCAAGGACCAATGCATGCAGCACGCCCATGCGGTTATTAGGCAAGAAATAAAAGCGCTTTGCATGCTATGAATTACGAGGGCCTGCATGGGTAGCTAATAAGGCATCCTCTTAACTACTGTGATTAAATGTTATGTTTAGAAGAGAGAAGTATTCTTTTTTTCCATCAATCTGCTTGCACCTAGGTCGTGATGCACCTTCTAATATGACTTATCCACCTAGACGGAGGGAGTACAAGTTATCAGGAGTGTATAATTCTAGTACAAGTCATCCAGGCGGGCCGAAGCTTCCCAAGGCATCAATTTGGGCAGCCAAGTTGCTGCAATTGGAGCAATCGCATCCTAGAACAACTGATTCACAAGGAAACAAGAAGGGTCAACCGAGGGAGGACTTGATGTGTTGCTGCCCATACCTTTGGTGCAAAGTGGAACTCATTCTGGTTGAAGGCGTCCGCGCCGCAGGCCCCCACGCCGAGCACGTACAGCACCACGCCCCTTCACGGAGCACGAAGACGAAGGAAGAAGGGGTTCATGGCTGATGCACTTGCCGCCCAATCCACCGCCGCTGGTCGCCTCCTTCAGCCGCCACTGCCGCCTGCAGGTGCTCCGGTTGCCTAGCGCCACCTCCTGCTGGTTCGCCGGTGCCCTAGTCGAGGTCCTACCCGCTTCCTAATGCCGGAGACGAGGGAGAGATGGGAGGCGGCTGAGCGGGAGAGACGAGAGGAAGAGGGCGCGCGGGTAAGGTTTGCAGGGTGAGACACGTCTCAACTGCCGGATGAAGCGCGACCGCGCGATGGAAATCGGAGGGTGCGTGAGTCATTCGGCACTGTTGCAAAAGAAGTGTGGTTCACCGGTAAACTATTTCGTTTGCATAAAACTAAAATGTTCACTCAACTCCCGAGAGTTGTTTCAACAAAAAAAAGGTCTTATCTTTCACCTTATAAGGGAAACATACGGTAATTGCCTTTGGCTCCTAGGTGCATATGCACTCATTGTCGAAATACACATTTTGAAAAGTTGAAAAATTTGGAACAAAAATCCGGCGTGTATATCCGGATATTTTATGTGCGTGCACAAGGTTTCATTGAAAAACGACGTTTTTTGTGGCTTGTGTAAAAAAGACAATTTCTGATGCTTCATTTTAACTATTCACGAGGCATTTCTTTATCTTTTTTACACAAGCCACAAAAAACGTTGTTTTTCACCGAAACCTTGTGAACGCACATAAAATGTCCGGATATACATGTGGGATTTTTGTTCCGAATTTTTCAACTTTTCAAAATGTGTATTTCAAGAATGGATACATATGCACCTAGGAGCCAAAACGCCTACATTTGAAACGGAATGTTCTCGCATTTTCTAAAATTTATATGACTAAAAATATTTTGTACGGACAAAAATATTGTCCGTAGAATATTTCATGTATTCAACAAAAATGTTGACGTAACTTGGTAAAAATATCCGGTCCAAACAAAGATGGTAAATAACTCAATTTGGCTAACAATTATTTTATTTTCTTCAAAAGAAATGATTACCGAAACAAATTACATAGATCTGTTAACACAAAAAGTTACACCGGTGAATATATACATTTTTTCAAAATAATACATTGGATGGTGGCGTGAGCGGGTGTCTTCCCGTCAGATCGATGGTTGGAACTGGTGTGGATGCGGCGATTACTCCGGTGCCAACGACGGCGGCTTGAAGGGGCTCGATCAATGCTCAGATGGCACCAACATCAGTACTTTCAGTGTTGGTGAGTGCTCCAAGTGTCACCATGAGGACGCGGAGGTCTGGCGTGACACTGGGTGCAGGAGGAGCCGGCAATTTCGATGGTGCGACGACCTCGTCCACTTGGCAGTTTTGGGTCGGCAGCGTGACAGAGGTCTCGGCGCCCGTTGTAGTGTCTTGCAGCTGACAACGGTGGCTTCACCAATAAAACAATTAAAATAAACACTCAAAATCAAAGAAGAAAATCTTTTTTGAATATTTTTTTAGGAACGTCTCAATAATGCGAGCACCAGGAATTGAACCCTGATTGGCTGGGCATACCACTGTTCCTCCAACCATCCAACCACAGGTTGGTTCGCGGAGAAATTTGTTGATGGCTCAAATAATTGTCTTTTTTAGTTTCAGTAAACTCATGTAAAACACAGGATGTGACAGTTGCTCTAAGACATCACTGGACGAACAACGTTGGCAATGCCAACTACGCAAGGAAAGTAAGGCGTGACATGATCCGCACGACACTGCTAGCTATGCTATCATGCATCATCCATCGCACTCATGATCAGACGACTTCGATTTCGCCGCAACAATGCCACCGAGAAAAACACCTACCCATCTGCTATGCAGAAGCCATGCTCATCCTAGCTATGCGGCAGATTCGGTGATTTTCTTGAGGACTAAGATGCATGTCTAAGTTTCCACATTGTCATTTTTATAAAAGTGGACAATTGCGATGCATATAGATATTTCCATTGCACTAGTTTTCCGTAATCAGAGGAACAATCTATGATTGGATGGCTAGAAAGGTAGTTATGTCCCCAACCCACCATGGATCAGAGCGTCTGCGTGTGCACTGTGTTTCTAACAAAAAAGTTCTGTAATTAATTTTATCCAAATATTACTGTCCACAAAAAGTTTCGCCCCTATCATACCTAAAACAGTGTTTTTGGACTCTGGCTGAACAACTAACTATAGCAAGACCAAATAAATAAATAATCAAGAGCCTCTATTTTTTTCAATTGCTGACATGGAAGACATTTCCACATCCGCAAGAAATCGCCGCCCTCGCCAACGCGCTGTCGACCTACTTCCTCCTCACGCGGTCGTGATGCCCTTTACTGATCGTTGTCGCCCATGACACACACACTATTCCACTTGTCTCCAGTTGTGTGGCTAGTTAGCTATGCAGCTGTATGAGCTAAGGTGAGATGATATGGATGAGACATGGCGCGTCAGCTTTGAGCAGTGAGCGCAGAGTTCCTGGCTACAAGGATACAAGTTCCATCACATAGTAACAAGCTCAGGAGAGCGTAAGCAAGTCATTTTTTTAAAACTAAAACCAAGTGTCTTACTACACACTACTGATCAACAGCACAAACCTAAAAGAAGAACTAAAATGCCAAACAACAGATTTAATTGCCAGCATAGCACTGGTACCATCTTGTATTGTATCCCAAAATGGCGATTTTCGTTTTTAGCTGTACGGTACAAAATGATCTTCTCACCAGGCTGAATTCCAGATGCCAGCATTGGAAACATGCAGCGTCCTTCACTTCCAAACAAAGACAATCCTAAAAGAAGAACTAAACGAGAGAAAACGGACTACACATTCAGGGCATTCACATCAGTTGAATCCTCTAAAATGCAGAGCAGCCTATCTAAGTGGAAAAGTAAGCAGGTTTTTAATATCATACACCACTTCAAATGAGGTAAAGAAGGAGAAACGTGAGACAACATTCATGAAACAGCAACACATCCTGTCGATGGAAAAAGAGAAAGCACCAGGACCTGCAGTTCCGCTGGGCATTCCAACCAACTTGATCAAATGTCCTTCACTGTCTTGCCATGCCTAAAGCCTCTCCTGACTGATGCAACAACATCAGACGTCCTTCACTGCCTCTGAAACGTCAACCAGTAGCAAATGGATTAACTAAAATAAGCCGAGTTAGTACCAGACCGTCCATTATACACACAAGAGGCAATGTTCACACGTACAAAATGGCAAAGCAAGGCAGCAAAAGGGATTACATTCTTACTTGTTGGATCACCAAAAATGTTTTCCTCGGGATGTGCTTAATCTTTTGCCAGTTTGGATGTCCGGCTGTTTTACAAGACTTCATCAACTCATGGTTGCAGAATTCAAGATGCAAAACCTGAATAGACTCGGGCAGTGTTGGAAGAGACCGGATATTCTCGCATCCCATGATTTTCAGTTTCTTGAGCAACGTCAGGTGCTCCATGTTGCCTGGCAAGGAGTCCCAGCTGCAGAACCAAATCTGGAGCACACGAAGATGAGGGAAAGCCTCAAATTGAGGACCTGGTCCCAGTTGGCTGCATCCTTCGAGATAAAGATTTCGCAGGCCCTCTGAGCCACCGCTCTGCTTACCCACCATCCAATCTGGGTACCTTGAACCTCTGTATCCTCGTATTTCAAGTTTTTGAAGCCCCACGGGAGGGCACAGGCCCGCAAGTACCTCTGCTTCAACTTCTGGACTGCACCTTGTACCCCCACCCCATTCCAACGTCAGTTTTGTGAGCCGTTCCTTGGCAGCTAGATTGGCTTCAAGAGCTTCCTCCTTGCTTTTAACATTTTCAAGGCCTCTGATCACCAGTCTACGAAGCTTTTTCAGGTCCCTCAGCTGCCTTATCTCATAACCCTGTTCATTGCTTACTGTCAAGCATGGTAGCGTTTGGAGTGATATCGGCCTGCCCAAGTTAGGGAATTTCGAGTCTCCACTGCAGAACATGTGTCGCAAGTTGACAAGGTCAGCTAAGGGGAATTCCAACATTTTGCCATGGTAAAAATCTAGGAGCTGTATATGGTGAAGTTTAGTTAGTGCGCTTGGTAAAGTTACAGAGCATGAGTAGTCTGTCCTGAAAGCAAGATAGCGTAGGTGCTTTAACTGAGCAATAGATTTTGGTACCGAGAACTTTTTGGGTTCCTTGATTCCAAACTGTTTCGCGCTGAAAGCAACCGCTAGTACCCGCAATTTTGGAAGCCTCTTGCATATACTCTCAATGACTTTTCCCTCAACCAGTGCATCCTTTTCAACAACATCAATGATAAGAGTGCGTAAATTTTCCAATCCAAGGATCTTCTTACTAATCAATTCTGCATCATAATTCTGAACAAATAGATGGCGGACATCTCGAGGGACATCCCCTTTCCATCCTTCTCCTCTCTGGCTCCTTTCATTCTGGATTATGAAGAAATCACTTCCAGCGACCTTGTCTACTAAATCATGCAGCAGATCATGAATTGTAAAGCAATTAGTATTAGAACTAGTTCCTTCTCGTTGCAGAAATGAGTATGACACTAACTCATGAATGTAGCCCTCGGCTACATCTTCCATCTCCTCTGTTGCACAACTGGTCTTTACAAACCCTTGTGCTATCCACAGACGGACTAATTGGTCTTTTTCCAATTTGAATCTTCTGGGGAAAATATTGCAGAATTCAAAGCAACGCCTGATGTCCGGATTAAGATGCTGATAGCTCCACCAAAGAGCATCCATGGTGTCATTCAACATGTCAAGCTTTGCAACATTTTTCCAAAAATTGATATTTGGGTTTGCCCCAAGCCTTCCTGCAACTGTTACTGCTGCAATAGGTGATTGGTGTAGCTTTTTGGCAATCTCTCTCCCAACTGAGATAAATCCTTCATGAGCAAAACTTGTACCATCCAATGCATAATGCATAAACATGTTCAAGTAATGTTCCTTTTCAAAATCAGGCATTTTAATAGGTCTATCGGCACATAGCATTGTATCTTTTGTTCGAGCCGTCACCAGGACTTTGCTTCCTTTCATCCCCACATTTAGCGGAGAGAGTAGCTCCTCCAGCTGTTGGTCATTCTTGTTCTTCACCCATACATCATCCAATATCAAGAAGAAACGTTTGTCATGCAATGCTTCCTTCAGTTTGTCTTCAAGTTCCACACAATCTGAAATACTGGAGTGTCGATCTCCGGTAATATCGTTCAACATATCATGAAATATATCGCCCACACTGAAAGTTTCTGTCACATGAATGCACATGATGGTGTCGAAAAGTTTCTCCTCCCTGCATTCCTCCTTTATGTAATCTCGAATATATCCTGCAAATGTAGTCTTCCCTGACCCTGCAACACCATATATACCTATCACTGAGTAACATGGATTAGCACTCGAGCTTGCTGCATCACGCTTTGGTGTCTCACGGAGCCTTGCCATGATATAATCACGCAACAACTCTCGACCAAATACCTTCCGCTTGCTAGCAGTTCTAATCCTGCTCCTGTTCCTGTTGGCAATATCATCTGGTGCGTTGTTGCTTGCCACACCCAAGAGTGGAGACTTCTTCACTTCACTGACGGTGTTTCCTAACTTCTCTATTCTTTTCTTCAATTTCCATCTCGAGATAGCAGTAAGGACAAAATCTAATATGCTAGCATTCTCCTGCAAGAAGTGAAACCTCAAATGAGTATACCAGTCAAATTTATATTCTACTCCTATTAGCCATAGGTGACTATGACGAGGAACAAATTAGATATCACTGGTGCAACAAAAATGGCCTTGCAGAAAAAAATAAAGAAATAATTGTTTTAACAAAATTGACCATGAGAAAAACATCAAATGCCTATTAATCATTCCGTATTATTAATATGGAATCAGTGCTACATACAAACAAGGGAAGTAGAAGCGAACACAGTACTAGAACAAACGATAAACAAAGAAAGATCTGATATAGATAACTAATACTGCTTATATTCAAATTCTGAGGTGGCGCACAACACATGCCAAATAAAACAATTTTATGAATTACGTAAAATGAGGCAGACCGGTGGGCCTTGATTGTTGTGCCTTATAGACCAACCATGGAATTTGTAATCATGCATGTTTAATTGTTTAATTGTAATCATGTATTCAACTGTCGGTCGGCGAGAAACAAAAAGCTACGCAGAAGAAAAAACTCTCGCGACCGAGCCGCCCCCGCGGGCGGCCGGCCGCGCCCAGCCTTCCCCCCGCGCGCCTCTCCCTCCCTCTTCCTCTCTGCCGCCGTCGCCGGCGCCCGCTGCGGGCCTGGCCCGGGCGACGCTGGTGGCGGCGGCCCCCTGGCTTTTCCCCTCTCGGGTGTCCGCCGGCGCGGGACGGGGTGACCCCGGGCGGTGCTTCTCGGCGGCGGCGGTCCAGCGCGGCGGCGGGGGCTCCTGGCGCGAGCGGGGGCGGGCTTCTGGACGGCGGCATCACCGTTGGCGACGGGGCGACGCGGCGGCGCGATCTGGCGGCGCCCGCTCGGCCCAGATCTGGGCCCTTCGGGCCCCATTTGGGCCTGGGCGGGCTGGCGGCAGTGTGGGTTTGCTTCGTGGCTTCCGGGAGGCGGGGGAGAGGCGATGCGCGCCAGGGTGTTGGCGGCGCCATCGCCGGCTTGCTACAGCGTGGCGGCGGGGCTTAGCGGGCCCGTTTCGGGCCTGGCCAGGCCAGGGGTGGCCTGGCATGCCCTGCTGCTGCGTCCGGACGGCTACCGCGACAGTGCCGGAGGCTCTGGCCTCCCGCACGACGGCGGTGGAGGTGGTTCCCTCCCGTTCGGTTTCGGTGCTGCTTCTCCCTCCGCGGGGCGCTTCTCTCCGGTCCTCTTGGCCTCGTGTTGGTGTCCGCAGTGAGGCGGCGTGGGTGACGGTGCAACCGCGATGACGCATGGTGGTGGGCGGCGGTCTGGCTGGTCGGCTCCGGTCCGTTGGGCGGCGGGGATTGGAGTACGGGAGAAATCCTTAGCGGTCTTCGGCCCCGATGCGGTGACACCTACGGGTGCCACCATTCCTTCCTGGAGGGTGTCGGTGATATCCATCCCCCACCTCCCTCCGCGTGCCGGGGAAACCCTAGGACTTGTCAGGGCAGTAGCGTCGTCGGCGTCGCTTTCCTTCTTGGAGGTGCTGTTTTGTATGAGGTGGTCCGGAGCCTCGGGTTGTAGTGGTTTGTCTTTGGTGGGCGTAGCGGTGGCGGGTCATCCGTGCTCTGTCGAGCTGCCGTTGTTGGCATTTGCTTCTTCTTCTTTTTCTTTTGGGCTTGTTGTGCTGATCGCCCCAACGTTCATGTATCGGTGTTGGTTGCTTTGGAATACAAAGCGGGGGGAAACCCTTTTTCGGTAAATACAAGTTTGTAGCATGGGTTGTCTTATTTCCCTTTTTGACCTCAGTGACTAACGTGAAATAAGATGATTACACTGATTATCATGCTTGTCCCCAGAACATAAATGTATAATTCCAGTTTGCATGCTGAAACATGATTGGGAGGAAAATATGGGTGTGCGAAATGGCTCCCAAGTGCACATGCTTCCGTGAGTAACACAAATTTGAAAAAGGAAACTGTTTTTACACATGTTCATAGACGGAATATTAGATTTGGGGTACCTTGTAACCTGTGATGCCAACCACGTCATAGGACCAGTCCCGATAATTGTGGGTGGCCTCAATTGCATGAACTAACCAGCAGAATATGGACCTACAACAATTCTTGAGGAACTCGAAGGAGCTGCACCAGAAAGAGAGCCGCCATCCCGAGGATTCTGAGGGTGCAGTCACCGAAACTGTCAATCCATCTGAGGCGGCAGCATTGGTAGCCAGTGGATCCGGTCCAACTAAGACCGAGGAACAACTGGTAGTCAGTGAAACTAATTCGTCTGTGACAGCACCATTTGTAGCCATCAGAGCTGGTCCCTCCGAGTCTGCAACACCGGTAGTCACCGGAAGTACATCCTCTGACCCAGGCAAGGATATCTTCCGCGCCCAATGCAATAGCCGAGCTGATCCGCTCCGGACGATGCCAATCACTTGGGTAAGTCCATCCTCTGACCTACGCAAGGAGAACTCCCGCGCCGACTGCAATAGCGGAGCTGAGCCACTTTGGGCGATGCATGAAATCCAGACGCAGCTACTTTTGCAGCGACCGATGCATGTGGCCAATACGCGGTACAGGCGATGCCAAAACCTGTTGCGATACAACTTGATCTCCTGGTCATCATCGAATATGTCTTCCGCATCCTCCCGGGCGTGCCTTAGCATGACGGAAATTTTGTCCAGTGAGGCCACATCGCCTTTTACTTTCTTCCCTCTCTCCAGCATCCTCTCTTGATCTATGGCTCGCAGCGTGTTCTCTAGCTCCGGGATGATGTGGAACTCCAGCTCTTGGAGCTTCTGGGACGTGTCAAACCCAAACCCCAAGTATGAGAGGATCTTGGGCATGAGCAAGGTGATGATGGGGGACACCAACCAACCCAACACGATCATGGACCAACCAACAAAGGCAACGTCCCAAGCAGTGGCCATGTAATGCTGTGGATTTCTCCGAAGAATCTTCTTGCTGGGAAATAAGATTAAAGGGAGTGAAATGGGGAATTGTTTTACACGAGGTAGCAACTAGCAAGGCAGGGACAAAGAGAATAGAGGTTTGGAAAAAGAAGAGATCTTTAGCTACCTCTAAGGACGACCGCTTTGATCCTCCCTGTTGGCTCTGTGCTGCGAGTTCTTCTGCTCGTTGCTGCTGCTGCTGCTGCTCTGCTTCTCTTCTTCCACCTACAAGCGATGCGGACAACAACTGCCAGCGAGGAGCTAGCGATTGTTATGATTGGAGTACAGAGCTCCCTGGCTTAGAGCGGTGGTGGGGAGGAAACAAACTAGTAGTTGCAGATGCGTGATACTTCTGTGCTTATGCCTCCTAATACTTATTTATGTGGATAAAAGTGAGTCATATCAATATGTTAAGCGTTTTCAACATCAACATCAGGGTCAGCTTCATCACTTTAACTGGTCATTTATTGGCAAGATGGACAACCATGCACCTCCCTGGACTTACTCACTCCTCCTAACTGGATATTTTGTTGAGTGGTTCAACATCCGATGAATTGAGCGATAGTGACTTACTCACTCCTCCCTGGACTAAGGGGTAGTAGGACTTGTCTAATCGCCTGGGACTTGGCTTTGGCACGGGTTCATCATCTCTGCTAAGTCGTCTACCCCGGTTTGGGCCCTAATTAGCAATATGAAAAATTATGTATCCTAATTTCATTGAATAATTCAACATCCGATTAATTGGCAATACGGAAAATAATGCAGCTTAATTCCGTTAATTAGTTCAACATCCGATTAATTGTCAATATGGAAAATGATACATCATGATTTCGTTGAATAGTTAAAACATCAGATTAATTGGCAATACGTAAAATGATGCATCCTAATTTCGTTGAATAGTTCAACATTGGATTAATTTAGTGAGAGTGAAGTCTTATCTTACTCGCGCCTTACGGGACAGCGCGCCGAGTAGTAGGACTTGTGTGATCGCCTGGGAAACTGGCTTTCTCACAGTTTTGTTGAATGTAGTGCTAGTAGGCAGTTGTTGTTTCCGGTGCCATGCCAACATCATTGCCTTTTCCAAACAATTGCCTAGTTTGCAGATGTTTGAAATCTTCTCATCCTTCGAGCGGAGAAGCACAGTGGTATATGAAACAAGCGGAAGAATTAAATGTTCCCAAGGATAAATCAAATACGAAAATAATCTGCAGCAACAGTCTTGTACTCCGTCTGACGACAATTAGTTGCTCTATCACAAGTAGTCATATCTGCCAGAAGTTGGTTAGATCTCACATCTTTTGTCAACAAAAGAATACTGTATAGGACAAAGACCAGAGAAAGGTACGTACATATTAAATTATTGCTCACTAACAAGCTTAATTAATCCCTACACAAGAACAATAATATGAACTCGCCATCTACAGAATTGCAATTTCACTTTAGAGAAAGGAAAGATGAAAAAAGGTGAATGCATAATGACCAATCGTCTGTGTCAGATTGCATATATATACAGGAAAGGTGAAACATAATAACACACAAAAGGATCATTTCATTGAGTGGTTCAACATCCGATATATTGAGCAAAAGTGACTTACTCGCGCCTCCCTGGACCACAGAGTAGTAGGACTTTTCCAATCGCATGGGAATTGGCTTTCACAGAGGTTCATCATCTGCTGCTGAATGGCAATGTGAAAAATGATGCATCCTGATTTCATTGAATAGTTCAACATCTGATTAATAGGCAATATAGAAAATGATGCAGCCTAATTCTGTTAAATACTTCAACATGCGATTAATTGTCAATATGGAAAATGATGCATGCTGATTCTGTTGAATAGTTCAACATCCGATTAATTGGTAACATTGAAAATGGTGCAGCCTAATTTTATTGAATAGTTCAACATCCGATTACATGGAAATATGGAAAAAGATGCAGCCTAATTTCACTAAATACTTCAAAATGTGATTAATTGTCAATATGGAAAATGATGCATCCTGATTCCGTTGAATAGTTCAACATCCGATTAATTGTCAACATTGAAAATGGTGCAGCCTAATTTTATTGAATAGTTCAACGTCCGATTACATGGAAATATGGAAAATGATGCAGAATAATTTCCTTAAATAGTTCAGCATCTGATTAATTGTCAATATGGAAAATGATGCATCCTGATTTTGTTGAATAGTTCCACATCCGATTAATTGGCAATGTAGAAAATAATGCAGCCTAACTTAATTGAATAGTTCAACACCCGACTACTTGGCAGTATGGAAAATGACGCATCCTAATTTTGTAGAATAGGTCAACATCAGTTGGCAATACGGAAAATGATGCATCATAATTTCGTTGAATAGTTCAACACCCGATTAAATGAGTGAAAGTGAACTGGCTTTCTCATAATCTACTGTTGAATCTACCCGAAGTTTAAATCACCCGGGTATGCAGTTGTTGCAGTTGTTGCTTCCGGTGCCATGGCAACATCATTGCTTTTGCTATATATGTCCATACAGGTGTCCAGTGCGGTGCTTTCTTTAGCTTCCCTGCACATTTGCATACAATTGTTGTCTCCATCACATCCTCCTCCTATTTCCCGCACTCTTCCCTGCAAATTGCATCCCTCCCCTTCCCGTCTCTCGAGCGCGTCGCCTCTCATAGCACCCTTCACTACTAGGAAAATGCTTACCAGTAGCGCCGGTTTTTGTGCTACCAGTAGCGCGGGCACCAGCGCTACTGCTACGGCGCTACAGCTATTTTATAGCAGTAGCGTGTTTTTAGGCCAGCGCTACTGGTAAGTTCAACTACTCACTACTAGGAAAATGCCTATAGATAGAAGTTTACCAGTAGAGTTTGTTTGCAACCCAACGCTACTAGTATATAGTAGTAGCACTGTGTACAAACAGCGCTATTGGTATAACTTAGCAGCAGCGCTTGTTACCTGGGCCCATGCTAGTACTAAGTGTAACACATCACACCCCCGGTCAAAAAATAGCAGCAGCGCCTGTCCTCGAACCTGCGCTACTGCTAGTATAGTATCTATAGCGCCTGTTTTACAAAGCGCGCTACTGCTAATTTTTCTATGTATAACATTTTACCAGTAGCGTGTGTTTCTGGCCAGCGCTATAAGTAGTGCAACCCTAGCTGTAGATATTTTGCAAGCTGCCATAGCAGTAGCGCGTATGGGTGACCCGCGCTACTGCTATGCCTGCCGGCCACCTACCACCTTTCCCCTTCTTCCTCCCCTCTCTTCTTCCCCCTTCCTTTCTCCCCCTTTCCTTGCACCCTGCTTGTTCCTTTCAATGCTCCCCCACCACCACCCCTCCATTAGAGCCCCCCTCCATCCCCCTCTTCTTTGCCCCTCCACCACCCC
>NC_041381.1:4092561-4094626 GCF_002162155.2 Triticum dicoccoides
CTCCAACGCTCCCTCCTCTCTCCCGCTAGATAGCGGGCGTATCTAGATTCGGCCTCCGCCCTAGTGGTGTACCCTTTGTAACTGTTACCGCTGAAACGGTGAACCTGTCTCCGACACTCCTCCCAGTCATCGTAGACTCCGGGAACCTTACCCTTGTACACGACATACGACGGCATCTCTATGCACAAGCCAAACAACAGACAATACATAAGCAATGTGTAAGTATGCAACAAAAGGATCGGAAGAGAAAAGCAAGACATTAATAGCACGATTCATGGTCCTACTAATAAATAGCATCGATTACATCTAAGTTGAACAACCGTCCAAACCAAAGAGACATCCGAATTCATTAAAGTTTAATTACAACATGAGCCAATCAATGTTTCAGAACTACACGTCACTACTTTTGACTCAACTCATCGGACAGGAGCGTGGGTGAAGCCGCCGTCTGTCGTGATGGTCATGAAATCACGGTCGTTGTCACCCTGCATTTGTAGCGTTTCATCTATCTCACTGTTGGACGGTTGATATATGAGGAAGAACTGCCCCGCAGTATGAAGGACATCTTGATGGATGATGTCCGCAAACTCCGACTGGATGCGAAAGAATTCTTGTCTGAGGTCCGCGTCCTGGACTGCCGACAAGCTCGCGGCCCAATCTTTGAGATTATCTGGTAGCAGAAGGTGATGATGGTCCCTTACGATCGCCCGCATGTGATGGAGGGCGTAGTAGGCATCCTTCTGACCGCCAAGCGGCTGCTTGACGCAGCAGAACTTCGTATTTTGTGAGAAGATGTGCTTGCCGTACTTACGAACTGGCCTGGTGAAGGTGCCTCCAGATTGGGCGTAGCCGGGGAGAACATAATCAAGAACTTTCTTCACATTTGTGTAGTCTATCATGGAGTTACGGTTCGGGTCGAAATACGTGGCCATGGAATATTTCGGGCTTAAGAGGATGACTGTGCAATGTGTGTCACTGCACAGAACACGGAATGTTAGAAAAAAAAAGAACGATCGAAATCTAAGAAATCATATGTTACGGGGCGGTTAAGGGATGACTTACTCGGGAAAGTAAGGCACAAGGAAGTTATCCCTATCTGCGTTTGCCAGAATGACGCCTTCGAGGTGTGAACTCGCAACTTGGCGGTCCCCAGCGCTGCTCAAGTGCTTGGCACGCATGTAGAAGGGGTCGACTATCACGATGTCTGGGGTATTGTCTCTAATGATCCGCATCTGCATGCTCAGCGAAAACAGCCGAACGAAGGTGTAGTGCAACAGATGAAGGTTAAACATAGCAAAGATGTCATCAAACCGCAGGACGATCATACCCCCGATGTCGCCATCCACAAAGCCCTTGCTCTCTGGCACCTTGGCCACGAAAACCGGGTATGCCACATCCTTCTCTCTGAGACGCCACTTCTCCAAAATTAGAACACTGTCGTCCAGACTCCGCATAGCACCGGTTGCAGCATTCAGCATATTTGGCGGTAGCATCGCCCTACCCGCCACATGCACCCTCCTCGAGATATCCTTAGGTGAAGGTGGCCCGTCCTGAGCACGGATCGAACTCGGTGCCGGCTGGCTCGCACCGGCGCCCTTGTTAGTCTTTCGTTTCCGGCCCTTCTTCTTGATCTCCTGTAATGGGACCGAGTTCTGCTCACAGACCGCCTTCTTCAGCGTGTTGGGGCTGATAATATTTCGCGCCTCAGCTATCTGAGGCTCGGTGAAGGCGGGAGCTGGAGGCGTGTCCTGAGAACTGAACGCCAGACGACGCTTGTTGCAATTGGATTTCTCCGCCGTACCAGCTAGATCGCGGTGGTCTTGGTTGGGTTCTTGAGAAAGAGGCCTGCAGAACTCGTCAGCGTACCCATGTTCGGCAAAGTACTTATCAACTTTGGTAAATGTACCGTCGTCGTTGTCGTCGCCGTCCGGATCCTGTGCCATAGGGCTGTCCGGATCCTGTGCCATAGGGATGTCCGGCAGGTCCGGTAGCGTTGCGGCGTTCTTGCCATGGCTTGGCGCCGGCACGACTGGCGGTCTTGTCTGTGGGGTGGTGTCCCCCGCCC
>NC_041381.1:4094668-4104257 GCF_002162155.2 Triticum dicoccoides
TTTCCCTCCTCCCACTTCCATTAATGCCTTCCCTCTTCAACATTGTGGCCGGGCCGGATCGTGCCATCCACTTCACAGGTGGTGCTGGTATCCCCTTGCGCACAACGACCCGGAGTGCAACGGGCGATGGGCCCAGACCGGCGGGGACCTCTCTGCTGAGCCTAGGTCGGGCTGCGATGTGTTGATCTTCCGAGGCCGGGCATTGACCCTGAAAAGTGTGTCCGGCCAGAGTGATCTTGCATGTTGGGTAACGTGGTGCACCCCTGCAAGGAAGATCTTTATTCGAATGCCGTGTCTACGGTAATGGACGTTCAGACTTATATCTTGATCTAATACAACTAGAAATGGATACTTAAGATATGTGGCTCTGGGATCGCTTTATCGCAGGGAGTCGAGAAAGGATCTCTGGGCGTTTTTGTTACAACATGCTTGTTAATTATAAACTGCTATTCTTTACTCTTCTACATGCTGCAAGATGCTTGGAGCTGCGTGAAGATGCTAGTCTTCGATAGTCCAGGCCTTCCCCCTCTATTCTGGCATTCTATAGTTCAGTCCACAGATACAGCCCTTCCATTTGATACCAATGCATACTTAGTATAGATCAGATGCTTGCGAGTACTTTGGATGAGTACTCACGGTTGCTTTGCTACCCCTTTCCCCCTTCTTTCTTCTTTCCAGATAATGCAACCAGATGGTGGATCCTTGGAGCTAGATGCCACCACCGATGGATGTTGCTACGTGGAGACCGCCGACGACCAGGAGTAGTTACGAAGTCCCAGGCAGGAGGCCTTGCCTCTTCGATCGTGTTGCTTTTGTGCTAGCCTTCTTAAGGCATACTTGTCTAACTTATGTCTGTACTCAGATATTGTTGCTTCCGCTGACTCTTGTGTATCGAGGTTGTATTCGAGCCCTCGAGGCCCCTGGCTTGTAATATGAAGCTTGTGTTCACTACTAGGAAAAGGCATGCTAGTGGCGCACCGAATTTGCCTTCTAATGGCGCACTACTGGTGCGCCACTGGCATCACGCCATTAGAATTAAATTCTAATGGCGCACTACTGGTGCGCCATTAGTATCTGGTGTTCTAATGGCGCACCGCGTAGTGCGCCATTAGTATAGCCTGCAGTGCGCCATTAGAATGCCTCCCAGGGGCCATATGTACAAATGTGCTTTGGCATTCTAATGGCGCACCAGCAGCTAATGTGCCATTAGTGTGATGATCACAGTGCGCCATTAGTGTCTTGTGTGGTGCGCCATTAGTATGAATATTAGGTTTTATTTTTTTTGCTTTTCTGATTTTTGCACAGGTTACAAAATATATTATTGCATAGAATATAGACAGCAGCACACAGCAACATCAGATTCATCAAATACAATAGAAGATTAGTCTCCGAATACAATTCATCATATTAGTCTCCGGATTCAAAAGACCGGACAAAGATAAAACATTACAAGTCTCAAGACCGCGAGTATCGAGTTTGCCTTCACATTACAAGTCGATATCGATCATCTAAACTACCATCACATAGAAGAGAGCTGTGGTCATCACGATGAGCATCATCACGATCAAACTGGTCTTCATCCGGTTCCTCCAACGCTCCCTCCTCTCTCCCGCTAGATAGCGGGCGTATCTAGATTCGGCCTCCGCCCTAGTGGTGTACCCTTTGTAACTGTTACCGCTGAAACGGTGAACCTGTCTCCGACACTCCTCCCAGTCATCGTAGACTCCGGGAACCTTACCCTTGTACACGACATACGACGGCATCTCTATGCACAAGCCAAACAACAGACAATACATAAGCAATGTGTAAGTATGCAACAAAAGGATCGGAAGAGAAAAGCAAGACATTAATAGCACGATTCATGGTCCTACTAATAAATAGCATCGATTACATCTAAGTTGAACAACCGTCCAAACCAAAGAGACATCCGAATTCATTAAAGTTTAATTACAACATGAGCCAATCAATGTTTCAGAACTACACATCACTACTTTCGACTCAACTCATCGGACAGGAGCGTGGGTGAAGCCGCCGTCTGTCGTGATGGTCATGAAATCACGGTCGTTGTCACCCTGCATTTGTAGCATTTCATCTATCTCACTGTTGGACGGTTGATATCTGAGGAAGAACTGCCCCGCGGTATGAAGGACATCTTGATGGATGATGTCCGCAAACTCCGACTGGATGCGAAAGAATTCTTGTCTGAGGTCCGCGTCCTGGACTGCCGACAAGCTCGCGGCCCAACCTTTGAGATTATCTGGTAGCAGAAGGTGATGATGGTCCCTTACGATCGCCCGCATGTGATGGAGGGCGTAGTAGGCATCCTTCTGACCGCCAGGCGGCTGCTTGACGCAGCAGAACTTCGTATTGTGTGAGAAGATGTGCTTGCCGTACTTACGAACTGGCCTGGTGAAGGTGCCTCCAGATTGGGCGTAGCCGGGGAGAACATCATCAAGAACTTTCTTCACATTTGTGTAGTCTATCATGGAGTTACGGTTCGGGTCGAAATACGTGGCCATGGAATATTTCGGGCTTAAGAGGATGAGTGTGCAATGTGTGTCACTGCACAGAACACGGAATGTTAGAAAAAAAAGAATGATCGAAATCTAAGAAATCATATGTTACGGGGCGGTTAAGGGATGACTTACTCGGGAAAGTAAGGCACAAGGAAGTTATCCTTATCTGCGTTTGCCAGAATGACGCCTTCGAGGTGTGAACTCGCAATTTGGCGGTCCCCAGCGCTGCTCAAGTGCTTGGCACGCATGTAGAAGGGGTCGACTATCACGATGTCCGGGGTATTGTCTCTAATGATCCGCATCTGCATGCTCAGCGAAAACAGCCGAACGAAGGTGTAGTGCAACGGATGAAGGTTAAACATAGCAAAGATGTCATCAAACCGCAGGACGATCATACCCCCGATGTCGCCATCCACAAAGCCCTTGCTCTCTGGCACCTTGGCCATGAAAACCGGGTATGCCACATCCTTCTCTCTGAGACGCCGCTTCTCCAAAATCAGAACACTGTCGTGCAGACTCCGCATAGCACCGGTTGCAGCATTCAGCATATTTGGCGGTAGCATCGCCCTACCCGCCACATGCACCCTCCTCGAGATATCCTTAGGTGAAGGTGGCCCGTCCTGAGCATGGATCGAACTCGGTGCCGGCTGGCTCGCACCGGCGCCCTTGTTAGTCTTTCGTTTCCGGCCCTTCTTCTTGATCTCCTGTAATGGGACCGAGTTCTGCTCACAGACCGCCTTCTTCAGCGTGTTGGGGCTGATAATATTTCGCGCCTCAGCTATCTGAGGCTCGGTGAAGGCGGGAGCTGGAGGCGTGTCCTGAGAACTGAACGCCAGACGACGCTTGTTGCAATTGGATTTCTCCGCCGTACCAGCTAGATCGCGGTGGTCTTGGTTGGGTTCTTGAGAAAGAGGCCTGCAGAACTCGTCAGCGTACCCATGTTCGGCAAAGTACTTATCAACTTTGGTAAATGTACCGTCGTCGTTGTCGTCGCCGTCCGGATCCTGTGCCATAGGGCTGTCCGGATCCTGTGCCATAGGGATGTCCGGCAGGTCCGGTAGCGTTGCGGCGTTCTTGCCATGGCTTGGCGCCGGCACGACTGGCGGTCTTGTCTGTGGGGTGGTGTCCCCCGCCCTCAAACGAATCTGGCTCTTCGGCCATAGCAGGGGCCAGTTTACGCAGGTGCCGAGGGTCATCTCATCTTCTTCGTCGGCCCAGCGGGTCGAATCGGAGGTAATAGCTCGTCGCAGCCTGGCAGCACCCGGACCACTTCAACCCTATACATTGTGGTTGGCATCGGATTACCGTGGAACATGGGGTTGCCCGGTTGAACGATTCTGCCCTTGGCGACATCGACCAACTCGGCGCCCACGAAGTGCAGAAGAGTGCAAGGAACGTCGGCGGTGCCCTGGAAAAACATGTATAGGGCGTCAAGGATGCCCAGTCAAAGGCAAGGAGATGAAGTCATCGGCCGAGAGGCTTAGTTACCGTGATGCCGTCGAGCTCGGCTAATGTCGAGGCACCGCCAATGGCGGGCGTGCAACTGACGGAGGGGGCGCTTGCTGGCGAGGTGCCGGTCGGCGTACACCCGGGTGCATTAAGCTCCAATGCCCGTGCCGGTGCCGGAGACACGAATACCGCCTCCGTCAGAGACACCAATGGCGCCGCCGCCGGAGACACCAATGGCGCCGCCGCCGGAGACACCAATAGCGCCGCCGCCGGAGACACCAATGGCGCCGCCGCCGCGCTGTGCGAGTTGCTGGCCGTGAAGCTGGGAACCGGGGGAGGCCCCTTTTGGCCGCCCGCAATCCACGTCGTCAGCCCATGAATCAACGTAGGCACCATGGCGTTGAGCGTCGTTCCAAGTTGTTGTTGCACTTGCTCATGGACAAGCTCCGGAATCCGCGCCACTTGTGCCTTGAGTTCTTCAACCTCGCGCATCTGGCTTTCCGAGCTGGTCTTTTTCTCCTTCCGCACACCAGCGGTATAGTATGACCCCCATTTTGTGGACAAGCCTTTGCCGGCCACACGACCAGCTGACGTCGGCTTATCGAGCTTATGCTTCTTTTTCATTACGTTCAACACCCTATTTAAAGGGGTGTCGAAAGGGGAGCTCTTAGACGACCCCGCGCTACTGCTTTCATTGTCCTGCGAAAGGAACATGAACCATTTAGAAATATTGGGGATTAATTAGAGTGCAACCATATGGAGCTAATTACGCGGGGGTGTATTCCTTACCAGAACAAGCTCAAGCGCCCTGGTCTTCGGATCCGTGGTAAGCTCCTTTGTTATCGGGTCCTCCTTGTACCGGGCCCTGACATAGTTCCTGGTCTGCTTGTCACCGCTGTATTTCTCGAAGCGGGGCGGTAGGCCTTGCTCGGCACGCTCCGCGTCCTCCTTGTCCCATATAGGCTCCGCCACTCTATAACCGCCGGGACCGAGTTTGTGTTCCCCTAAGTTCAACTCCCGCATTTCTTTCCCCCACTGACTTGATTCGGAGGTTGCGGGGCTCTGGCACTTGATCTTGAACTCCTTGTACTCATCTTCGCTCATCAAAGGATATTTCGCCTTGATCTTGTCATAACTATCACCTTTATCAATCATTCTCTTCACCGCGCTTCTCCAAGTAGACAGGGCCGTGCTCATCTTCGTGAGGGCGGCATTGTTCACTTTATTCCCTGAGAGGCGTGTGTTTTCAAATTCGGCGGGGAACTTGTATCGTTCGTGCAGCTTCGTGAAGAGGAGGTTGCGCAAATTCCCTCGGTCCTTATGCATAAGGTTCTCGGTGTTGATCGAGACGGTGCTCCAGAGAATGCACCCGAGCTGAATCGAGTACCCCTTGACTATATGTTTGGGCTCCGTTGGATTCCCGCCGGAGTCCACTTGAGTGAATTCCCCCTTGACGGTGCGGAGCGCATTCGGGCGCCGGTCCTTCCTTTGCTTCTTCGGTTGGCTGCCATCTGTGTGTGCGCCGCCACCATCTGTGTGTGCGCCGCCATCATCAGTGGTGGCATCCTCGGCGGCACCATCAGTGGTGTCATCCCCGACGCCACTAGGGGTTGTGTAATCAGGATCGGTGTCTTCCGCGGCGTCATCATAGCGGTGAGGTTGTTCCTCCATCTCTTGGGACAACTCCCAGAATTGCTTGCCGCCCGAACCACCGGCCTCATCGTTGTGGGCCATGTTTCTCTCTAAATAGGAAAAAAGTTTGGTCAAAAAGATGGTTATTGTCAAGGAACAAGATCATGGTCTCATGATTTAGGGTTTGTCGACACCGAGGCACCCTAAAAGCCTAAGCTTTCATCATTTAGGTTCTCATCGACACCGAGGCATCCGGGGCAACCAAGTTAAGTTTTCATCATTTAGGGTTTATCGATGCCGAGGCACCCTAGGTTGGGCCTAATCTTGGCTCTATTGCCACCTATGTTGGGTTTATCATCTAGGGTTTATCGATGCTAAGGATAATTCTAAGTTGGGCCTAATCACTTGGCTCTATTGCCACCTATGATTTAATGCAGCAAGAATGGCAGGGCAGTTGATCCTACTTAACTAAGTACTAAGATAGCCCGGCCCATGCATTAGTCGCAAGTACCCCATATGTCCTATTTTTAGCAAAGTCATGCTAAAATTCACGGAAAATTTCAGCATGACCTTTGCTGAAAATAGGACATATGGAGTACCCGAATTTGCCAGAACGGAAGTTAATCGACATTCCGGCAAACTCAAGGGCCTCTCGGGGTACCTGCAAATTCAGCACAACACGATGGTCGGAGACAAAACCCAGCCACAGACCATATGGTCCTCTGCTTTCATATGGACAAAAATCAGCTCAACTTATGTGAGCTTCCATTCCAGATATAATATGTCTCCCAACAAAAAATCATCAATAGTTTAGCAAGTCTGTACAAACACAGAAAGAATGACAAATGTATTTTTACAGATCATGGCTCAGAGGTCTCTGTTTAACAGTGATAAGTCAACGACAAGGAACATCAAGCTTATTACAAAATCTCTTAGAACCTTATGAGAGTATGTACATATACAGATTTTGTTTACTAGCTTGGCACATGTCAAGTCTCACTTGCAGGTGCACATTTTTTCTTTCAAAGCACACCTCTTTCTTTCAGCTATCTATATATCTTGTTCTATGTTGCATTTTTAATTCCTGATGTTAACAAGAGTGTTTGTAAAAAGGAAAAACAAAGTTCATGGCAGTGTAGCTAGCTTCTCATGCATCCCTCTTATCATCTAGCTAGCTAACTCTTGAATCCATGGGTGTCCAAGATTTTCTTTATAATTATTAGTATATCATCGTATGAACAGATAAATCTTAAAAAAAATTATGAGCAGAGAGAAAAAGAAAGGAAAGAACAGTAGCAGTAGTACTACTACTAGCTAGCTAGCTAGCTGGTACTGATCTAGCTTCTGCATGCATTTCTCTGAATTTTGTTATACTTAAACACTAAAAGGAATTATACTTTGTCATAGCTATTAGTCTTTGGACTAAGGGGCACTAGCACACTAGTAAGTGATAGGCAACCATCCTACATGGAAATGTGAAGAGTTACATGGATGAGTACCAGCTCTAAGTGAAGGCTCAATGGATTCAAGATCAACCGACTGAAGTTGCCCAAACCTGCAAGGAAAAGAGAGAATAATGATTTCGAACTGCTTCTGATGGCATACATAAGCATAAGTTCAGTCCCCCAAATCAAGCATGGTTTCTTACTGCCCATCTAAACAACCACCACCACGAGGAGCATATGTAGATAACTCACTCAAAAAGACTAATAAACACCAGTTGCAGATGGATCACTTCCTTTTAACCTTACTAATGATATATATGTTCCCTTATTGCAACATTGCTAATAGAGGATGACATCAATTTGCTGAAATAGCTATAACAGAACACGCATAGTCAATCAGCTAGAGAGCTTTATGCCCTTTCACTCTCGGGGATAATTCAATGATCCAGTAAAACCATGAGGAGACTTACTTCTAGGCTAGCAACAACTAAAGGCAGAAGGGTCGACAACTCCCAGGAAACTTGTCACTAAATGGCCAGTAAAATGATCTAGTTTTGAAAACTCTACTGCTTTGACACTCCATCTAATTTGACACTCCATCAGAAACAGAACATCTCAAACTCGATTCAGTTGACTAACTAAAACATCTGTACATGGAAACATGAACTAAAACACCTGAGTCAAACAAACCCACAAGCAAACCATCACAACTAAAACTAGAACAATACCGGCATCTAATAGCACATACATATCATTACCAGCATCGGTCTGAGGGTGAGACCAACCTAATGCATAGCAAGTTAATTCAAGAAACTGCAGTTGGACAAAACAGGAAATTTAGAAGCATTCTACATAGAGCACAAGGAAGCAGAATGAAATCTCAATCTACTTCAGATGCATTTGCAACTGAACAATGTCCAGAGGTTGAGCAACTTGCATGCTTATAGCCTCCTGAAGAGTTGTATCACACACTGCCATGTAAACAGTTTAGATTCTTCCATGAAGCAATTGCAGCAAACCATCCGTGGTAGTTTAAGCTAGAAAAGAAAAAGCATTTGGAAGCAGCAACTTCCTGCCTACTCAACTGAACTCATCTTCACCATGCATAGGTTGGGGAGGGAGGAAGGATGGAGAGGGAGGAAGGAGGAAGGAGGAGAGGTACCTGGGCAGGCGCGGCCGGTCGCCGGAGGGGTCAGGGTCGGGGTTGGGGTCGGGGTCGGCGGCGTCGCCGTCGTCGAAGGGATGCCTCAGTTGGCCGTGGGAAGGCCGGCGGCCGCGGTCGTCGTCCTGCACCCCGTGCCCGGACTTAACAAAAATAAAGAAATGATATTACACAAGTATTAACAAAAACAATATGTATACATAAAAGTAACAGCAGCAATATAGTTAGGCTTTAACAGCACTGCAAGGAGTTCATCCTAAATAACACATAAACCCGATTCAACATGTCTTCAAACAGCCCAAAAGCAATCATATTACACAAGTATTGAGAGCTCATATAGTTAGATTTATTAATGCAGAGTACTACACGAACGCTGGCACCAAAATCCACTTGCATTTTACAAATCTGTATACTGTCCTGCCCAGAACTTGCATGGCATTACAGTTTTGCTATTTCTGTTGTTGTTTGTTAGCATCCACATAGAGGTCTTCATACCTAATATTACAAATTGAGCTTTTGGATATATCACTTTATTGCTACCTATCTGCATTTTTCCCGATAGTTTCAATAATTTTAGATGAAAACACCAAGTTCTAAGTTATATCTTATATATGCAACTATAGTCAGACTCCAGATCCTTGATTGTTTTGCTTTTCTCCTCTGCTACATGGATTCCCTTCTTAGAGAAGGGAGAAGACACTGGTTTGGAAATCTTTCTGTCATACACTTCTATTTGAAAATTGCAGTTACTGTCAGACCAAAGCCTTTGGAAGTTTCGTCAGCTTATAATGAACTGGCGTTTTCTTCGGTTAAAAGAGGTGACCTGCTTTTCTTTGGCCAATGCAATTGTATTTCTAAGTCCAATTCAATATCAAATCAATTTTCATTTCACATGAATCCAGTCCAGAATGTATCTGGACACAAACGTGGTGTGTACTAGAGTACTAAATCGGTTTGCTTGCCTGATATAATAAACCTTTTTTCCAGTGTTGAGATCACCCACTTTGTCTTTTATTTACCTATATTTGGTTGTTGCAGTTTTGCAAGGGTCTGCAATTATATAAATCTTAAACTCAAAACACACCATGGTACGCAGGCATCAAGCGATTGGTTGGCTAACAGCACCGGAAAGCCAGGCCTACCCTAGGGTTTGCAGGTGAGGGGATGGAGGAGAAGGGAGGAATCACCTGGGGGAGGGGATGAAGGAATGGAGGAAGACGCCGGCGTTGAAGCTCCGACAGCGGCTGGGCGTTGAAGCTCCGGTGACACGCGGTGGGCTCCTCCACTCGCCTGTCTCTGCGTCTCGGCTTGGGCGGAGGACGTCGAGGGCGCGGGCGCGGGCGGAGGGGGGACGGCGAGGTAGGCGGCGCTCGGCTCGGCGTCGC
>NC_041381.1:4105229-4120969 GCF_002162155.2 Triticum dicoccoides
GTGTTTAAATATGTTCAAACTTGTTTAAATCATAACAGTAATATTTTTTATGCATTTTAAATGCTGTTTTTTATATTTATTTGTGTTTAAATATGTTCAAACTTGTTTAAATTATAACAGTAATGTTTTTTATAAAAATAGTAAAAAAAAATTAAAAAATATGTTCAAAAAGTGCGGGTGCGGGGGGCCGGGTGCGGGGGAGGGTTGCGATGGGTGGAGCTAGGGGAGGGTGCGGGTGCGATCGAGATGGAGGGGGGTCGAGATCGAGATGGAGGGGGAATCGAGATCAAGTGTCCTCATGAATTCAAAAAGTGCCCATGAAATTTAAAAATATTCATGATATCAAAAAGTGCCCATGAAATACAATCGAGAAATGAAGACTACGATTTAAATACAATCGGTCTTAGCTAGCTATCTGTTCACAATCTTCTTGCCCTTGTTTTTCGCAAACGGAGTTCTTCTGTGGAACGAACGTCCTTTAGGTAGGGTGGTCCTGCTTCTTCTTGTGGTGTGTGCTGCTACTTCATCGTCGTTGTCATGTTCGATCTTCGGGTCGCCGTACTTGTCGAAGTCTTGCTCATTGGCTACTCCATCCATTCCGATGATCTTCCTTTTGCCTCTCCTCACGACAACACGACTGGGCTTTGGCAGGTCGGTAATGAAGAAGCATTGGTCCACTTGGGAAGCCAGTACCCATGGCTCATTTTTCGCGGTGACGTTTGCGCCCGCGGTCTTGGATTTCGCTTCGGGTATAACCATGGTGGTGAAATACCGGTCTTCTTTTATGACGTTTTTGGCCCATCTGACACGGAACATCGGGACCTTCTCTCCAGCGTAGCTCAGCTCCCAGATCTCCTCGATCCTTCCGTAGTATCTGTCCTTGTCGTTACCGGTGTAGGATTCCATCGTTACCCCGGAGTTCTGATAACCATCGCTCTTCATGTCCTTGTCCTCGGTGTAGAATGTGTAGCCGTTGATATCGTACGCCTCATAGGTCATCAGGTTGTGCTCGGCGCCCTGTGACAAGGCGAATATGAGTTGTTCTTCCGCGGAAGAATCCTCATGTAAAGGGTACGACAGAAGCTTCTGCTTGAACCAACGCGTGAAACATGAGTTGTGCTCTTTGAGTATATCTCCGTCCGTCCTCTGTTGGCCTCGGTCATTGTACGTCTTCTTAATAAAGGTTTTGTGCTCTACCACCCAAGGATCGACCACGTCTATGTGTTGTAGCGCGACTAGGTTTGCTCTTTCAAAGTCGGCGAGTCGACCCTCCAAGTCGACATGCATTTCGCGGCGACCCTCATGGTGACCCCATCCAGCGAGTCTGCCGAGGTGCCTGTTGACGGGCAGACCAACAGGGTTCTCGATGCCTAGATAATTCGTGCAGTAGGAGATGCACTCTTCGGTCAGAAAGCCCCTGGCTATGCTTCCCTCTGGACGTGACATGTTGCGAACGTATCCTTTGATGACACCATTCATCCTTTCGAACGGCATCATGCTGTGCAGGAACGTCGGCCCGAGTTGGATGATATCCTCCACTATATGGACCAGCAGATGCACCATAACGTTGAAGAATGCGGGCGGGAAGTACATCTCAAGCTCGCATAGTATCACCACGATCTCTTCCTGTAGCCTTCTGAGTTGCCTCACGCCAATCGACTTCCGAGAGATGACGTCGAAAAAGTTGCATAGGCCAAATAGCGTTTCACGGACGTGCGCGTCCATGATCCCACGGATTGCAACTGGAAGTATCTGCGTCATCAGCACGTGACAGTCGTGAGACTTCATCCCGCTGAACTTCTGCTTCGCTGGGTCTAGGTATCTGATTATCTTCCCCGCGTAACCGTAAGGAAGTTTTACTCCTAGGAGGCAGGTGAAAAACTGCTCGATCTCCTCCTGACTTAGAGTGAAGCACGCGGGAGGGTAGTCATTTCCGGTCTTCTTGGCCTTTTTGCCTTTGCGACGACTTACCGTATCCTGCTTCGCCTCATCATCATCATCATCATCATCATCATCATTAGCGTGAAGCTCCTGCCTGATGCCCATTGATTTCAACTCTGCCCTTGCTTTCGGCCCATCTTTGGTCCTCTCTGGCATGTTGAGCAGGGTAACAAGCAGACTCTCGCACACGTTCTTCGTGATATGCATGACATCAAGGCTGTGAGGCACACGGTGGATCTTCCAGTACGGCAAGTCCCAGAAAACAGACCTCGTTTTCCATACCTTCAGCAGCGGCTCTGGCGCCTTTCGCTTCTTTACCGGCAGTGGACAGTCTTTCCAATTTTTCAACAGCTTGTCTATTTCCTCGCCGCTCCTCGTACACGGGCGTTTTCGGGGTTCGGTTTCACCATCGAACAGATCCTTGCGTTTCCTCCACGGGTCATCGTCGCGAAGCCACCTTCGATGTCCCATGAACACGGTTTTCGAAGACCCGGGATCTCTATCTAGCTGGCGATACGTTGTGTCATCCATGCACCTTACGCATCCAGAAAATCCGTGGACTACCTGCCCCGCGAGATATCCGTAACCGAGATAGTCGTGCACCGTCGTGAGCAGTGCGGCTCTCATAGGGAAATATTCTTTCTCTGCAGCGTCCCACGTATTGGCTGGCGTTTTCCACAGCGTGTCAAGCTCCTCTTTCAGCAGCCCCAGATACAGATTGATGTCGTTCCCTGGTTGTTTCGGCCCTTCAATTAGCATACTCATGTGAATGTATTTCCTCTTCATGCACAACCAGGGGGGAAGGTTGTACATCCACACAAACACAGGCCAGGTGCTATGTGTGCTTCTCTGGCTGCCAAACGGATTGACTCCATCGGTGCTCGCGCCCAGCACGATGTTCCTTGGATCGTTCCCAAATTCTGGGTATTCGAAGTTCAACGCTTGCCACTGGCTCGCATCCTTAGGGTGACTCAGCATCTTGTCTTTTTTATCTATCTCCGGATCATTTGCGTCATCTTCTCGCTTCTTCTCCTTCCTATCCGCGTGCCAACGCAGGAGCTTTGCTACCTTAGGGTCCGCGAAATACCGCTGCAGACGAGGAGTGATCGGAAAGTACCACACCGATTTTCGAGGAGCTTTCTTCCTCTTCTTGTATCAAGTGACGCCGCACACCGGACATATGGTAGACTCCGCGTGCTCGTCCCGATAAATGATGCAATTGTTCATGCACACATGGTATTTCACGTGCGGTAAATCCAGAGGACACACGATTTTCTTCGCCTCCTCGAAACTGGTCGGGCACTTGTTCCCCTTGGGAAGACGTTCGTGCCAGAATGACATGTTCTCGTCGAAGCATGCGTCGGTCATTTTGTGTTTTACCTTCATCTCCAGAGCCATGAGCGTTACTTTCAGGCGGGTATCCTCGGGCCTGCATCCTTCATACAATGGAGTAACCGCGTCTATCTCCAGTTGATCCAGCTTGGCTTTCTCTCGGGCGGCAGCTCTTGCGTTATCCGTCCGCTTGAGAAGCAGCTCTTGAATATGAGGGTCCTGCACCCAGCCTCCATCGTCGTCTGCTCCGGCATCTTCGTCTTCATGATCATTCCCTTCGTCTTGATCTTCCTCATCATCATGTACGACATCTTCTACATGATGACTGTGTACAGCATCACCGTCGTGATCATGTCCTGGAGATTCTTCGTCTTCTCGCCCGCCCTCGCCGCGGTGGTACTTGTCTTGTTGCCCTTCCTCATTTCTTGCCCGGCCCCGGCCATGGACGACTTGATAGTCATCTTCATCACCTTGCCACCGATAGCCATCCATGAAACCACGCAAGAGCAGGTGGTCCCGCACCTGCCCGGAATCCGGGTCCGCAATAAGGCTCTTCAGCTTGCATCTTTGACATGGACATCTTATCTTCGTCTCGTTCTTTTGAAGCATCTCGGCCTTCGCGGAGCTCAAAAACCTATTCAAGATGCCTTCAGTCATCGTGCGGACCATGGTCGCCTGCGGGGTAGAGCAAAACGATATGTTAGAACCAAGAAAAAATTTGGCATGACCTTCCCTAAAAATAGGACCAAAAAGAATGCATAGTGCCAAAATTCTCGCCGAAACGGAAATGAATCAAAACATTCCGGCAAAATATTGGCAACTATCGCATATTTCAAATACCGGTACCTTCAAACACAAACATATATGCAACACCACAAACACATGCAACACCACAAACATACATAGATCTAGCTAGGCCACAAAAAGTGCATGTGTACGTTGTTGGAGCGAGCTAGGGAGAAAAAAAAGTGGATCTATATCTTGAAGGTAGCTTTCCCTTACTTACCTATCAAAAAAAGATAATTTCACCACTTAATTTTGTTGAATCTATGGTGGAAATGAGGTGAGGAGGAGGAGATGGCCGAAAGCTTGGAGAAGGAGGTGGATGGAATGAAGTGGGGAAAGTGAGTGGGTAGGTGTGGGCTGTCCAAAATATCTTGTTGGTCCCAGGTTACTAATGGCGCACCGTAGGAAAATGCGCCATTAGTAACCCTGGTTACTAATGGCGCATGAGCCTACAGTGCGCCATTAGTAGTTTTGCAAAAAAGTAAAAATAATAAGTATATATACTAATGGCGCATCTCCTCTGAGTGCGCCATTACTAGTTTAAACTAGTAATGGCGCACTGTGCCACGATGCGCCATTAGTAGTTTTGCAAAAAAAAGAATAAAACAAAATTTACAGTAATGGCGCACTGCCTGCTTGGTGCGCCATTAGTAGTTATAGATAGTAATGGCGCATTATGGACCCGATGCGCCATTAGTATGTATGGGAAAATGGAAAAAAATAATTCATACTAGTGGCGCACCCTGTTTACGGTGCGCCATTAGTGTCTTCCACACTAATGGCGTATCACAAACAGGTGCGCCATTAGTATATAGTAGTGGCGCACTGCTTCCACGGTGCGCCATTAGAATCAATCCTATCTATAGCCCTTTTCCTAGTAGTGGTTATTTCATTTTGTGTCTAGAGTTGTGTTGTGATATCTTTCCGTGAGTCCCTGATCTTGATCGTACACATTTGCGTGTATGATTAGTGCACGGTCGAATCGGGGGCGTCACAGAGGGATTATGATGGAAGACAATGAAGTAGAAGAGGACAACGACAGCTATTCTGGCCATGGGTTCCCTGAATACGATGGTACAACAATGGGGGAAGAAGCTGAGCTGGCAATGCGGGAAGAAACTGAAGAAGAGGCATCAGACTAGCCCGCCAATGATCTAGGTCGGGCCATTGTCAATGCAAAGAAAAACTGCGCAAGTGAGAAGGAGATGCTGAAGTTGCAGCGCATGTTAGAGGACCACAAGAAATTGTTGTACCCAAATTGCGAAGCTGACAAGAAAAAGCTGGGCACCACACTGAAATTGCTGCAATGGAAGGCAGAGAATGGTGTATCTGACAAGGGATTTGGAAAAGTTGTTGATAATATTAAAGAAGATGCTTCCAAAGGACAACGAATTGCCCGAGAGAGTACATACGAAGCAAAGAAGGTTGTCTGCCCTTTAGGATTAGAGGTGTAGAAGATACATGCATGCCCTAATGACTGCATCCTCTACCGCAGTGAGTACGAGGATTTGAATGCGTGTCCGGTATGCGGTGCATTGCGCTATAAGATCAGTCGCGATGACCATGGTGATGTCGAGGGCGAGCGCCCCAGGAAGAAGATTCCTGCCAAGGTGATGTGGTATGCTCCTATAATACCATGGTTGAAACTTTTGTTTCAAAACAAGAGCATGCCAAGTTGATGCGATGGCACAGAGAAGACCGTAAGAAAGACGGGAAGTTGAGAGTACCCGCTGACGGGTCGCAGTGTAGAAAAAGTACTGGGAAGACTTCACAGATGACACAAGGAACGTATGGTTTGGTCTAAACACAAATGGCATTAATCCTTTTGCCACGAAAGAAGAACCACAAAGTGAAGTAACAGGAATGTAACAGATATTCCATTAGGCTCTCAGCCTTACTAGTTACCTACTTTCACACCAAAGGATTGGCTGCTTAAGGGAATAAACTTGCACTTATATGAATTATGAGTGAACTTTGTCATTCTTCTTATTCTATTACAAATAGTCAATTGATTATAGGAAGACTGTATGCTATGCAGGGCGTTGTACAAGAATAGAACAACATGCACCCCAAAGGCCACCATCTGACGAAGCCTCGAGGAAGACCTTCCGGCCACCCAGCCGCTCGTCGACGCCAACACCACCTTCAACAGTAGCACCACGATGAGGCTGTCGAGCAAGTGGCCTGTTTCTCTGTCCTCCCAGCACTGCCCGTTCACTGGACTGGCGGACCTGCTGTGCTGGGACAACCCTGAGAAGAAAGACATCAGGACATGTCAAGCAACGGCAACATGACAAGAAATACCATCAGCAAGAAATACGCCGAAGAGTTCATCTTTTTTAGAAGAAAAGGGCTGCGCCGCTGTTCCATTTCATTGAAACAAAACGAAAGGTATCCGAAGTGTGATACAAAGTTGAAGCTCACGACGGATAGCATATAGGCTGCCCGTGGAAAGTGCAGAGAGACTGACATAGCAACAAAGCTAGAAGTGCTAGAGCACTATTACAAAACGAAAGAAATTACAGGCCCATCGGCCACTCGACAGATAGCTAGATCTAGAAGGAAAAGCCTCGCTTCAACCAGGGTCTGGCCACAGCAACAGTGGAGGACTTCTTGCTTTCGCCTCTAGCTCTCTTGCTGCCCACTTCAGCTTTGTATTGGCACCTCCCGAGGACAGGCATTCCCATGTAGACAGATTTAACGCTATTCTTCTCCAAATATCCTGCAAGCCAGGCCAACACACGTTATTAAAAAACATACTGTTGCGAGTTTTCCAGATCGCCCACAGGCGAGCCGCATGTACTATGTTAACAGCAGCGAACCTATCTCCCCTGAGCCAATATGAAGTAATGGACATTATATTAATGTCTTCATTCACTCCAGTAATGACACAGATGGCTTTCCAAAACTCAGCAGCAACAACACATGTGCTAATAAATGTGAACATGACTCTTGTTCAGAGCAAAACACACAGGTGGTATCTCTCACCTCCTGTCTCTTACTCAAGTTATCTCTGGTTAAAAGTTTATTATTAACCAACAGCCAAAGAAAATCTGAATCCTGGGGGGAATTTTTATATTCCACACAGCAGGAGTGGAAGTAGGTAAAACCCCTCTAAAATTTATAAACTTGTAGAAGGATTTGACAGTATATACCCTTTAGTATTCAGATTCCAAATTGGTGTGTCATCCTCATCCACAAAACTAATGGAGCTAGCTATGTCCACAAGTTCATGCCAGCCAGCTAATTGCTCCTGAGTAAAACACCTTCTGAAAGTAATCTTCAGATTGTGTCCATCCCAGATTTTGTCAATAGTGACATTATGTTCATAAGCTAAATTGTACAAGTCCCAATATTGGGTCGCTAAAGTAGCATTGCCGAACCAGTGATCTTCCCAAAACCTAGTTCTTTTGCCATTGCCTATTTTCCAGGAAAAGCCAAGCTTAGCAGCTTGTGCTGCCCAGATCACCCCTTTCCAAAAAGGGGAGGCTCCATTAGTAGAGCAAGCAAAGATGTTGCTATTCTGAGGGTTGTACTTGAAGTCAATAATATTCTTCCAAATTTTACCTTCAGCATTGTAGTATCTACTGACCCAAGAGGCTAACAGAGCCAGATTCATATCCCCTAGGTCAGTAATACCAAAACCCCCAAATTCTTTTCTCATATTAATAGAGTTCCAGGCAGTCAGATGATATTTATGATGGCCTTCATAATGGTCCCAAAAGCAATGAGCTAATTGGGAGTTAATGAGTTTGATGGCCCATTTAGGAAACTTAATAAAGCCCATGAGGTAAGTGGGGATACTGGCTAAACAGGCTTGGTCCAATATGAGTCTCTTGCCAAAAGAAAGCAGCCTCCCCCTCCACCCAGCCGCTTTCTTAATAATCTTATCTACAGTAGGTTGCAAGCCATCTTGTTGACTAAAACGGGGTACTTCACACAAAGGCCATTTGGAAACTGCTAAAACACAAGTCTGAGTTGAAAGCATAAAAAGGCGTAAAAAGACAGCTCTTTGGTGGTTCATCACCATGAATTAAATAGGCATGCTGCAGTTTCCACCATCAGCATCGGTCATTCCAGTTCACCACGACAAGTAAGAAATACTCAGGACGAGGACGGTGTGGTTCATCATTATCATCTGTGAAATGGAAAGTGGCAAGTTTGGGTTTCATGACTTTTTTTTTTCAAAAAGGAGGTTACCTGAATCTTCGAACCAACTCTGAGTGCAGATGACAGCTTCCACCATCTCATGACTTAGCTTTCGGTTAAACAGATGCACCCGGTCATCTGTTTCATCTCGTTATGGAATCCATCTGTGCAAGGTTTGGAAACGCCTTACTGAACTGCAATATGGCCTCCATTAGGAAGAAAGTCGAGCACCATCTTTGTGAACCGAAAGAAGGTCGATGTAGCACATCCGTGAAAGAATTTGCTGATATTTTTCCTTCCATAGTGGAGAGCATGTCATGTAACCAAACCATTTTTCACTTGTTCCCTGGATGACACAGAAATGGGATCCGATGAAGCGCATCGACTGAACATGGTATATCTGTTTACCTACATTTGGCAAGAAGATGTCAGAGTCTTCTCCAAGTCCAGTATCAGTTTATTGTCCACACTGAGTTAATGCAATTCCAATTTGGGACACTGTTGAGATCAGTGGACGAGAATCTTAATAAGCTTTTCCAATTTGGCAAGACACCGATGTACTTTTCAGGTTCGCCATCTAAAAGTCCTGAACAGGGATCAAAGCACCTTGCACAAAGAATCTGATAAAGTGAGCTCCCCTCACGACCCGGGAGGAACCCTAGCCGCCACCGCAGCAGTCCCCCTCCCTTCCTTCTCCTCCTCCCGCCGCTGCCGGAGGGCGTTGCCGGCAAAATCCCGCGATGCGCCGGCGGCGGAGTGGACGGCTCTCCTCCTCTCGCTAGGATGGCGCGGCGCGGGGACGCTCCACTGGCGGCGGGGGCTTGCGTGCGGCCTGGGGCGCGCGCCGGCAGCGGTGGCGCTTGGAGGCGCTATGGCGCGGGCGGCGTTGGTCCGGGTCAGCCGCATCGATCTGGGGGAGCTCCATGCCCAGATCTGGCTCCCCTTGAGCAGCGGCTCACTCGTTCTGCCGGTGCTCCGGGTGGCCGTGTCCGGAGGATGATGGCGGGGCGGAGATGCTGGGCGGTGCAGCTTGGTGCATGGACAGCTAGGTGGCGAAGGTGAGCTGCTCTGCTTGGTCTGTGAGGGTTCATGGCGTCCAGATCCGGCCTTTCTTGTGGCAGCAGCTGGCTCAGGCGTCGGTTTTTCGTGGCCACAGCCGGGGGGTCGGTGGTGGATGCTGCCGGCGAGGCATGATGTGGCGGTGGTGGAGACGTGTGGCCGGTGGTGGGAGGTTGGGTGCTGGTGGCAGCCAAGGTTGCTCTAACTCCTTTTTGTGCGGATGCTCGAGGTGAGCGGCCGTGTCTTCGGAGCTTCTTGCTGGACCTGTACCTAGCAGAGTATGTTTACAGCAGACTATACTCTGTTTTAATTACTGAATTTGTCAACAGCTGACCCTGATTCCTTTTAGATCGATGTAGATTGTACGCCAGTACTACATACAGTACTAAACATCACAGCAACAATGTTGACCAGCTAGCTAGCAGCTCTGTAAAATAGTGCGTACACATTGACACTAGGTGCATTACTCGTCTGACATGCTTTGCTGGACGTATCCATTGGAGTTAACCTTGTAATTTTGTATACTGGATTAGTGCGGTAATTGCCTTTGGAGCTCGGCCTCCATGTGGGCCTCAAAATTCAAAATTCAAAATTCATTGAAATTCATATTTCTACATTTCCAAAAATTATGAAAAAAGTACAGATATACATGAAGGCATAACACACATGTGTGTAAATTTTTCATGGCAAAATACATTGAAATGACGGCTGTGCAAAAAAGACAAACCTGGGGTTGTTTAACACATAATACTATTCATCCTTTCAGGCCATGAATTTGTCTTTTTTGTACAGGTCGCATTTTAGCGTATTTCATCATGAAATTTTACACACACATGGCCACATCCTTACATACACACATATTTGTTTTCAGAATTTTTTGAAACATAAAAGTTTGAATTTGAATTTTTCCAAAAAAAGGCCTTCATGGAGCTCGGCCTCCAAAACGCCTCTCTCGGATTAGTGTAGTTTGTACTATTTAGGTTTCTTGATATTTGTCTTATTACTAGTTGATATGAACGTATCCATTGTTTATCGATTTCGCTATTGGGGTTTCCTGATATGTTTGTTAGCTACCCCCTCTAAATATTAGATTTCTCCATTGGGGTTTCCTGATATGTTTCCTGATAGTGTAGTTTGTACTATTTAGGCTTCTTAGTATTACAGTTCTAAATAGGACACCACGATATGTCATTTACTGTCATTTAGCGCATTAAAGCTTCGACCACTATTTAAAACTGATTACCCCGTATGGAGTACTGAACAGAATCTTCTATATCTAAATAGCTAGTCTCCGGTATTAGATTTCTCTAGACATGTGTGCTTCCACATCACCTTAATTATTTACAGACTTCTGACCAAAATTGTGTGGCATCAAGAAGGCATGCGTGTGGTCATAGGTTTGCATTAATGTAAATCATGTCATCTCACTATTCATGCATGTCTTTTTTTCCCAATGCATGTATGCATTTCTGCACTTATCTACCAACTCAAACAACGCCACTTCATAAAACATGTCCTCTTTTTGGCGGGATTTTTTCTCCCTCTTTTCTACATCATTTTGTCACACACTTCTTTTATGTTTATCATTTTAAATATATAAATCTCTTACATTTGTTTTCCATTGGTTTTAACCACCTATTTATGCATTGGTTTTAACACGGTTCCGCTGCAACGCGCGGGGCATCATCTAGTACTAGCAAGAAGGATACCATCTTCTACTTACATAGAGGAGAGTGCAATTCCTCTCTTTTTTCTGGATTCTCTCTCTGAATGCAGTTAAGCTGAAGCTATTCCACAGAAACTGCTGGTGACCTTTCTGCTGAATCGAGAATATAAATAAATTCACTCAAGCAGAAGCCTATGATGCCAGACCATATTTTGTTAATCTAAGACACTAATGGTCACCTGTGGCCTGAATTTGCTCAGGTTGGTTAATAGGATGAAATGAAGGTGGCTAACTGGCTATACAAGTTCAAAAATACCATCAAAAGAAGCTTGAGAAACCAATTCTGAAGCGTCTGGGTCCTGAAAACTGCGGTAGCCCAGACAAGATCCATGCGCGCTGTTCAGCTTCCTGAAACAAAATTACCAGATTTTTTTTATCAGGATTGCAAACATAAAACCATGCACATTTATGCGCTATTCCACAGAAACTGCATGCCGCTGACGTTGTTAGAATATAAATAAATTTCACTCTAGCAGAAGACCATCATGCCATGCCACATTTCGTCAATATAATTCAGACACTAGTACATGCCTTTCGATACCTTGTGGCCTGATTTTGCCTAATATACTAGTACATGCCAAGTGACCACCGAAAAAAGTTTCAGAAAGCAATCCTGAAAAATGAGGGTAGCCTGAATCAGAACCTTGTGCGCAGTTTAGCTTCCTGATGACATAAAGTTACAATTTCTATTTTCCAGGAAGAAAACGCACAATAGTGCAAGGTTTCAGAATTCAGATTATCCGGCAAACATCAGCAAACACAATCAATATTATCATTTGCGGTCAATGACACCACTCATCAGAATGTGCTGATGAGCAACTGTGGGCGGTCGAGTGGACAACGGGGGCGAGGGCCTCGGTGCTCGGAGGAGGCGGGATGTGTGTCGCTGGCTGGACGAGACGTGTGCGGTGTGGTGGGAGTTGAAGACGAGAAACACTTCCCTGCTGGCTGCACATTTCCTTGGACCATCTTTGCTCACGCCTAAAGAACAGTAGGGCCAACAGTTCAGCCAACAAAGAAAACAGAGCTTCACATCACGGCAACAAAAGTGCTGGGCTGGGCTGGGAGCCTATGAGCCGTAAAAGAGAATTAAGCAGTCTAGAAGTATAGATAAGATGGTTAGACAACTGTTAATGCAGGGGGAGTACGTCTTTCATGAATCACCGTTGACTACAGTCACATTCCTTTGGTTTGACTCTTATAAAATTGCATGGCTACAGAGTTTACATGCATTTTCTTCCCAGAGAATGTAGGCTCAGTTTGCCAAGTGTTAGCTTATCAAGGTTCAGTTTCTCAGATAGTTTCTTCACTTAGTTCAGTTTCGTCAGTTAACACTGGCAGTGTTATTTATTCATCAAGTAACTTTGCAGCTGTGGGAAGCCAGAATGATTCTTGCGTTTCCTTGTAAAGCTACAAGGCATCTTAACTCCCAATGAAATTATGCAAAAAAATTGATAGTGGAGGCCATGGGTGGCATGGAAAGGTAACTACACATCTGACCATAGGAAGATATGATTTACTGTTGGGCTCGTCTCTTCAGAATTGCCAACACAATACCTTGTCGATGCATCAGGGACTCAACTGGTGTTGTCAACCTCGCAGGAATGCCCATCAGCACCAGGTGGTCACCAGAGGTTGGTACTAGTGCTAACAATCTACCTACTTCTAGTCTTGTCTTCAAATTCACTTGACCCATGCATTAGCTAGTTGATGGACACGACCTCATCATATATCTGCATCCAGGTTAAGAGGGAAATTCTGCAGAGCCGAGTCAGTGTCACCTCAAAGGTAGCTACTCTACTCTACTTCATCATATATCTGCATGCTTGAATTTAGTCTGTCCTCTCGTTTTTAATCACCTACTCCCTCTGTTCCCAAATACTTGTCTTTCTAGGCATTTCAAATGGATTCAACATACGGATGCATATAGACATATTTTAAAGTGTAGATTCACTCATTTTGCGCCGTATGTAGTCACTTGTTGAAATCTCTAGAAAGACAAGTATTTGAACGGAGGGAGTACTAATTTGGATGCATCTGAATAAACAATTGAACTGAATTTGATGGATGGGATTAAACTGAACCTAGGTTGTGGATCACAATCAATACTAGCACTAGTGCCAGCAGCAATGGCAATGGCAATGGCAATGGCAATGGTCCCTCTGTTTTCGTTAGTGCAACAGCCGTCGGCTACTACGGTACCTACTCTTTTTTCTTCTTCTTCTTCTTAAATTGATTTGATTTGATTTGATTTGATTAGGTTTGATCAAGCAAGCAGCTTAATCAATCAGTCAATTTTTTTAACCACAACAAGAATAGAAGAATCCTTAATAAATTGATTTGATTTGATTTGATGAAGCAAGCAAGCAAGCAAGCACAATCAATCTTTCTTTTTTTTAACCAAAAAAAATAAAAAAGAAGAATTGCAATTGCAGGCACCAGCGAGACGGACAGCTTCGATGAATCCAGCCCATCAGGCAATGACTACCTGGCACATGTATGCCGAGAATGGGAGGGCCGGGCACGGCAAGTGAAGCAGGAGCACGTCCGGCTGGTGCTCATTCGGATCGGAGTCGTCCTCGGCAAGGACGGCGGCGCTGTGGCCAAGATGATCCCCTTCTTCATGATGTTTGCCGGCGGGATGCTCGGCACAGGAACACAATGGTCTCTGCACTTTTTCTTCTTCTTCTTCTTCTTCTTCTTCTTCTTCTTCTTTGCTATATATATGTCACAACAATGTGATGTGAATGTGATGTACATATATATAGGTTCTGTTGGATTCATTTGGACGACCTGGTGGATCTCATCTAGAAGAAGACTGCCATGGTCTGATTCACACTAGCATGTTCGTCACCAGACCACTGTTTGTCACCTTGTCTTGGTCTTTGTGCTAGTCGACAGAAACTGCATGCAGTAACTGTCGCTGCAGAAGCTAGAATATAAACAGATTCACACTAGCAGAAGACTGCCATGCCAGACCACATTTTGTCAATCTGATTAATACGTACACTAGTGCAGGCCTTTTGATAACTTGTGGCCTGATTTTGCTCAGGCTAGTGAATGGACTGAAATGAAGGGACTTGTATGGGAATGTTTATAAATCAACCAAAATAAGCTTGAGAAGCCAATCATGTAACAAGGTTTCAGAATCTCCAGGAAACTCATTTAATGTTGCCGTTTGTGGTCAATGACACTCCATCCATCAGGGTGTGCTGATGAAGAGCTGCCGGCCGTTGAAACTTGAAAAAAAGGCACACTATTACAAGGTATCAGTTCTTATTTCACCAGGCAACGCTTTTGCAGGGTCTTGCTGTTGAAGACGAGCAACTAGTAACTGGAGCAAGCAGAGCGTGAACACACGCCTCATGGAGTCAGAAGTAGAGATGCCGGATGAAACCAGCTGATCCTCGTCGGAAGATCTTCAGACAAAGAGAGCCAAGACGCCAGGATCGTTTCCTGGGCAGCGCCTCAGCTCTGGTTATTCCTCTTCTATGGACAACTCTCCTGCTCCTGCAACTGCATTAGATAGCTCCCGTACAAACGAATTAAGTTGTATATTTCAATGTCTAGTTTACCTGTACTATTTTTTAAATTTGTCAATGTTCTGATGAATGATCATTTTGAATTCTATAATAATTCATCCCAACAGCCATGCTATGAGTAGAATAACTTAATCTACAAACCCCTAGTTATATGTCATTTTGTACGGAAATTTGCGATATTTTTCTACGATAGTTTACAACACAAGCATTTATGGCATCTTAATCAGAGATTTACTATATATCAACCACACTCATCAAAGCTATGAAACAATAGACACAATTATTCACTTAAACTGAATACAATGCCTTGAGGATTTGGTGCCATACCTTGTTTCACAAAAAAATGTATCCCGACTCTGTGAAGAATGCCTGCTATCAGCTGTGGAATAAACATGACATATCAGCAGGAAACATTTCTTGTGTTTCTAGTGTGTCTATATTTTCAAATTTCACTGATTAATAATTTGCAAAAAAGATCCAAAAACATTATGAGTTAGAAAGTACAACAGTGCAATTTATACATAAATTATTATAATACCAGTTAGAATACACCCTAAACTATTGCACATTTACATGGTGATTTTCCTGTGACCTTGCTTTGTAGTTGACCAGTCAATGTATGTGGCATTATAGTAACCATAAAATATTTTGAGGAAAGGCCATCATTGCTAGTTTTGTTGAACTTAAATACTAGGACTAGGAATTGCATCATTCAAAAGTTTGGAAATCTACAGAGGATTACACTAACCCAACTACCAAGGTGGAGCTTGGTGTCTCACCGGCGCTTTGAACACCGGCGAGCATGCACACGGCAGCGTCGCTCGGGACTGTGCAGGAGTGCGCGAGGGAGCTGCACAAGCATGCGGGAGAGTGTGCTAGAGTGGCTCTTGTCCGAGGAACCATGCAGGAAGAGCTAGGGCTGAAGGTGCCGCGCGGGCAAGGGCTCACAGGGAAGCTCGGGAGACGGACCACATCAGCATGGTATGGATTGCAGGGGAAACTCAGAGGCATGCATCTGCCAGAGCGAGGCATCACCACCGCCACCGGCAGTTCTGCTCTGGTTCACGGAGCTTCAAACGTACAGGAGTGGAAGCTTCATTATGGCTCCACAAAGCCTAGGAGGCCGAGATGTACCAGAGCAGGACACTAGTGCAGAACCGGGCATTAGCACCGGTTCGTAAGGCCCTATGGTACCGGTTACATAA
>NC_041381.1:4121438-4204053 GCF_002162155.2 Triticum dicoccoides
ATCATGCATATATATATATATATCACATCAATGTCTCACAAATTAAACCACCATATTAATTAATTCACACATACACACATGTATAGCTATATACAATTTCTTCTACATATGAATGTTGCCTTCGGAGCCAGTCTAATTGGTGCCTTCGAAGCACGATGACAATTGAAAGTGGTTGTCATGGGGGCGGTAGCGGGTAATAGAATTCTCCATTCGGATTTATGACCTGGTCGAGCAAAAATCCCGCTATTTCCTTTTGAAGTGCTTCTACGCGCTCCGTTTCTATGAGCTTCTCCCGCACCTCTTTGAACTGTTAAGAAGGAGATCAATATGCATGTGTATTAGTTGTGTGACTAGATATCGATAATGGTGTAAAAATTGTGAATAGTGTTCTGACAAGCGTACCCATTGTTGTCCTTGAGATCTGCTCCTTTCGGACGCCATCATGCGAATGTTCTCGCAAACGCAGAATGCACACAGATCAGTCCCCTGCGCCTGCTTCAGGGGGCCCACGAGTCAATATTCACTGTGAATGGAGCAATTTCATCAAACTTTTCATAATCTTCTGACTTGTCTGTCTTATCATCCACTCCCACGATGTTTCTCTTCCCAGAAAGAACTATGTGCCGCTTTGGCTCATCGTACGATGCATTCGCTTCCTTATCTTTTATTTTTCTTGACTTGGTAGACATGTCCTTCACATAGAAAACCTGTGCCACATCATTGACTAGGACGAATGGTTCGTCTGCATACGCAAGATTGTTGAGATCCACTGTTGTCATTCCGTACTGCAGGTCTTCCGTTACCCCGCCTCGTGTCATATTGACCCATTTGCACCGAAACAAAGGGACCTTTAAACCACGTCGATAGTCAAGTTCCCATATGTCTTGTATATAACCATAATATGTTTCCTTTCCCGTCTTGGTTTCTGCATCAAAGCGGACACCACTGTTTTGGTTGGTGCTCTTCTTATCTTGGGCGATTGTGTAAAATGTATTACCATTTATCTCGTACCCTTTGAAAGTCATTATATTCGAAGATGGTAACTGGGATAGCAAGTACAGGTCATCTTCAATAGAGGTGTCATGCATGGTACGTGTCTGCAACCAGTTGGCGAAACTCCTGGTTTGTTCACGTGTAATCCACTCATCAGACCGCTCCGGGTGTTTGGAGCGTAGCAAATTCTTGTGTTCATCCATATACGGAGCCACCAAGGTGGAATTCTGTAGAACTGTGTAGTGTGCTTCAGTGAGAGAATATCCGTCCATACATATTATTTGTTCCCCTCCTAGCGTGCCTTTTCCATCCAGTCTGCCCTTATGCCGCGATTCAGGAACACCAATCGGCTTAAGGTCAGGAATAAAATCAATACAAAACCCAATAACCTCCTCATTTTGATGGCCCTTGGAGATGCTTCCTTCTGGCCTAGCACGGTTATGAACATATTTCTTTAAGACTCCCATGAACCTCTCAAAGGGGAACATATTGTGTAGAAATACAGGACCCAAAACGTTAATCTCTTCGCATAGGTGAACTAGGACGTGCGTCATGATGTTGAAGAAGGATGGTGGGAACACCAACTCGAAACTGACAAGATATTGCACCAAATCATTCTGTAACCTTGGTATGATTTCTGGATCGATTACCTTCTGAGAGATTGCATTGAGAAATGCACATAGCTTCACAATGGCTAATCGAACATTTTCCGGTAGAAGCCCCCTCAATGCAACTGGAAGCAGTTGCGTCATAATCACGTGGCAGTCATGAGACTTTAGGTTCTGGCACTTTTTCTCTGCCATGTTTATTATTCCCTTTATATTCGACGAGAAGCCAGACGGTACCTTAATACTGAGCAGGCATTGAAAGAAGACTTCCTTCTCTTCTTTGGTAAGAGCGTAGCTTGCATGACCCTGATGTATGCCGTCTTCTCCGTGCATATGTTGCTGGTCCTCCTGTGCCTCAGGTGTATCTTTTGTCTTCCCATACACGCCCAAAAAGCCAAGCAGGGTCACGCAAAGATTCTTCGTGACGTGCATCACGTCGATTGCGGAGCGGACCTCTAGGTCTTTCCAATATGGCAGGTCCCAAAATATAGATTTCTTCTTCCACATGGGTGCGCGTCCGTCCGCGTCCTTCGGAACAAGTTGTCCGCCAGGACCCTTTCCAAATATCACCTTCAAATCCTTGACCATATCATGTACATCAGCACCAGTACGGTGGCGAGGCTTCGTCCGGTGATCCGCCTCACCTTTGAAATGCTTGCCTTTCTTTCTTACGGGATGCCTGCTCGGAAGAAATCGACGATGTCCCAGGTACACATTCTTCTTACAACTATTCAAATATATACTGTCGGTATCATCCAAACAGTGCGTGCATCCGCGGTATCCTTTGTTTGTCTGTCCTGAAAGGTTACTGAGAGCAGGCCAATCATTGATGGTCACGAACAGCAACGCCTTGAGGTCAAATTCTTCCCCCATGTGCTCATCCCACGCACGTACACCTGTTCCATTCCACATCTGTAAAAGTTCTTCAACTAATGGCCTTAGGTACACATCAATGTCGTTGTCGGGTTGCTTAGGGCCTTGGATGAGCACTGGCATCATAATGAACTTCCGCTTCATGCACAACCAAGGAGGAAGGTTATACAAACATAGAGTCACAGGCCAGGTGCTATGGTTGCTGCTCTGCTCCCCAAAAGGATTAATGCCATCTGCGCTTAGACCAAACCATACGCTCCTTGCGTCATCTGCAAACTCCTTCCCGTACTTTCTTTTGATTTTTCTCCACTGCGACCCGTCAGCGGGTACTCTCAACTTTCCGTCTTTCTTACGGTCTTCTCTGTGCCATCGCATCGCCTTGGCATGCTCTTTGTTTTGGAACAAACGTTTCAACCGTGGTATTATAGGAGAATACCACATCACCTTGGCAGGAATCTTCTTCCTGGGGCGCTCGCCCTCGACATCACCAGGCTCATCGCGGCTGATGTTATAGCGCAATGCACCACATACCGGGCAAGCGTTCAAATCCTCGTACTCACCGCGGTAGAGGATGCAATCATTAGGGCATGCATGTATCTTTTTCACCTCTAACCCTAGAGGGCAGACAGCCTTCTTTGCTTCGTACGTACTCTCGCGCAATTCGTTGTCCTTTGGAAGCATATCCTTTATCATTACCAGCAACTTTCCAAATCCTTTGTCAGATACACCATTCTCTGCCTTCCATTGCAGCAATTCCAGTGTGGTGCCCAGCTTTTTCTTGTCACCTACGCAATTCGGGTACAACAATTTTTTGTGATCCTCTAACATGCGCTGCAACTTCTTCTTCTCCAAATCACTTGCGCAGTTTCTATTTGCATCGGCAATGGCCCGACCTAGATCATCAACGGGCTCATCTGATGCCTCTTCTTCAGCTTCTTCCCGCATTGCCGGCTTAGCTTCTTCCCGCATTACCGGCTTAGCTTCTTCCTCCATTGTTGTATCATCGTATTCAGGGAACCCATGGCCAGGATAGTTGTCGTCGTCCTCTTCTTCTTCATTGTCTTCCATCATAACCCCTCTTTCTCCGTGATTGGTCCAAACATTATAGTGGGGCATGAAACCGGACTCAAACAGGTGGACGTGAATGGTTCTTGACGTAGAGTAATTGTGACCATTCTTACAGACACCACATGGACAAGGCATAAAACCATCCGCCCGCTTGTTTGCCTCAGCCGCAAGCAGAAAAGTATGCACGCCCTCAACGAACTGGTGAGAGCATCGGTCATCGTACATCCATTGCCGGCTCATCTTCATTACACAACACCGAATAGACCAAATTAATACAAGTTCATACATAAAGTTTATACAACACTTAAATGCAACAAACAAATAACTCTCTAGCTAAAGCATTTAAATGCAACAACAAATGCGATCAAGATTGCAACTAAGGTAACAATTGATCCAACAGCATAATGATACCAAGCCTCACTATCGATGGCATATTTTCTAATCTTTCTATTCTTCAAGCGCATTTTCTCCATCTTGATCTTGTGATCATCGACGACATCGGCAACATGCAACTCCAATTCCATCTTCTCCCCCTCAATTCTTTTCAATTTTTCTTTCAAGTACTCGTTTTCTCTTTCAACTAAATTTAACCTCTCGACAATAGGGTCGGTTGGAATTTCCGGTTCACATACATCCTAGATAAAAATATCTATGTCAACTTGATGGGCATAATTTGTCATAAACACGAAATGCAACTAATAGTTTTAAAAGAGAATATACCACATCCGAATCATAACAAGGACGAGGGCCGACGAGGACGGATATCAAAACCATGGCACTATGTATAACAAACAACGTACGGGTAAGATAATTATTACATGATTAACTATATATCCAAATCACACAAACATTAATTTTTTATATAAAATTACATGAACAAGAGGCTCACCACAAGGTGGTGCCGATGACGGGACGGTGCGGGCGATCGACGGTGGTTACGACGGAGATTTAGAAGGCACTAAGTAAACCACACCTACATATGCAAACTAAGTGTTATTTTTTACCTCAAATTGCATATAAATCAAATACTAGCACATATATATATTTCCTCCCAAATTACTAAACTCACAAATTAGTAACTATACAAAGCATGGGAAGAGCTAATCTAGCAATGAGAGTTGAAAGGACAAAGTTGCTAACCTTTGTGGTCATTTGAATGGATGGGGGCCTTCAAATCTTGACAAATTTTGGGCAAAATTTGTGAGGAGCTCGAGGGGAAAGGGGAAGAACAGAGGAGAAGTGAGGGGAAAGGGGAAGAACAGAGTGGCTCGGGTGGACGAAGGGTTTATGTACATCGACCTATAGTACCGGTTCGTGGCACGAACCGGTACTAAAGGTGCTGGAGGGGGCCCAGACTGACAACATCCTGCCACCACCCTCATTAGTACCGGTTCGTGGCACGAACCGGTGCTAAAGGTTAGCCACGAACCGGTACTAATGAGAGCGGCCCGGCTAGCCGTTGGAACTGGCACTAATGTATGCATTAGTGCCGACTCTAATACAAACCGGCACTAATGTGCTTCACGTTTGACCCTTTTTCTACTAGTGGGAGATCGCATCGCGGCGGTGACTAGCCGGAGGCGGAGACGAAGGACGCTGTGGGGGTGATATAGAGCCTCCTGGGTGGATTCCTTCCACCCTAGACACCGAGAGACGAACCGAGGCTACTGGACAATGTTTTGTGTCGTATAGCAGACGTTGGCAGCGCAAAGGACGGGCAACGGCTGCACTCGGAGCTCTGGACATCAAGGTGGAGCGCGCGCCACGCCGCATGTTCCTATTGCTCGCCTTCATGTGGCTTCCCTTCCTCCAGCACCGCCGTTCGTTAGTCATCGGTGGCGGACGGATTCATTGTCGTCAGGGCCAGGTGCGGGGGTGGTTGCCTCGAGGCCGTCCGCTCCAGGCCGTCTCGAGGCCATCCGCTTTAGGTTGTCCCCGACTCCCCGTGGCTGCACCGACCCTTGCGCTGCCGCTACGTTGCCCTGGCGGTCCTTGCCATTGGCTCGTGAGTGTCCCGCGGTTGCCCTGTCGCTGCGTCGCCCCTTTGGGCCGTAGTGCCGCGGCCCACGGTCTACCGTCACCCCGAGGTTGTCTATTTCATTTCCTTCCCATGGTTGCACCGGCCCTCGCACTGCCGCTGCGTTGCCCCATTGGGCCGTAGCGAGCGTGGCACGCGGTCCCTGCCGCCGCCCTGAGGTCTTCCCCGCCGTTGCCCCGACCCACACGCTTTCGTTGCGTCACCCCTTCGAGCCGTAGCGCCGCGGCATACTGTCCACTTCGCCTTCCAAACATGTCGACTTTTGTGTGGTAGACGCTGCGTCGCCATTCTAGGCGCGGGAATGCCAACGTCCGCGCTGGTATTTATCATGCTCTTGGGGTTTTGCTCGCCTACTTCGAGCACAGTTGCCGTGCTTCTAACCTAGCCGCCGCCCCCTCAGGCCGCCGCCGCCACTCTTCTTCCTGGTCCACGGCGACTATCTTGATACCGGCCACCCCGACTCCACATCGATCATGGCGTCCCTCGCATGGCTACCTTGACCACGGGTATATACCACCCTATCCTCTCGGGTGCATCGACATCGTCACAAAGGGCTACCGCCTTGATTTAGCAACCTCGTCAGTTCTCACTGCAGCCACGACTTGCGTGATGATTCGACTGTTACAGCTGTGGGCTGATGTCTGTCTGCGTCGCTAGCATTATGACTGCGGGGATGTTGAGTATCGTGATTAGTTAGGAAATTTGAGATAGACTAAGATTTGTTCTGCCTTATGTTGTACTCTAAGTTGATCATGCACATACATGCCGACGAAGCTCAAACAATAGAACAACAATTCCACCATATCCCTCTTTATTCCCTCTAATAGTGGCGACTTTGTGGAGAGGGTTGGATCGCACACGTACACAGTGCAAAACACGCAGCAACGCACGCGCAACTCCGAGCACACACACAGCACGCACGGTTTTTTCAAGAAGCACAGAGATCGCACTTCGCTGCTCACGCGCTGGCTTTGCGGCCGCATGCATTTTAAACTCACTAGCCTATGAAGCTGCGCGGACTGAACTACTCGTAGTACTTGAAGCGTCAATAACCCAAATGGAGTAAGAATCCCTATACACGTACTCTAGTAAAGAGCAGACAAGTAACTCTAGTTAAGTTACTAAGGTACTGAACTAATAAGCATGCTGCTTGCAAGGGTGAACAAAGGTGAATCAGCGTGGACTTACCTTGTTCTTCTTCACCGTCAGTGTGGGCTTGTTGGGATTAATATCAATCTCTCTCTGAAGTGCATCGGTGAGCCCACCATCACTACCACGACACACCACATAGACATGCTCCAGTGAAGAGAGGTTCTCCAGCCCAAATTGGTCTTTTGTTCTCTTACCAGAAATCTCTAACTCCAGGATCTGGAGCTTTTGCAAGGTTCCTTGTGCAAACATGAAACCAATGAAGCCGCTATTCTCTATACTGAACCTTGTGAGAGATCGGAAGGGACAACCATTGTCAATGACTAGCATTTTATCTGCGACTTCTCCCTGACCCGCTAAGAATATAGAGAGGTCACTCAGAGATGGCATGCTCCCAAGTATCTCGAGGTCTTCCTTTGTCAGTTCTCTTAATCCAATTGCAAGGGAAGAGAGGGAGGGCAAGGTGGACATTGCTTTTAGAAGCAACGTAGAGACCATCCTATTACCCATGTCAATGAACACCAGTTGTCTTAGCTGAACAAACGTTGATGGCAATTTTTTCATTTTGGTGGACCTTATGTCTATCACTTGCAGAAGCTGTAGATTACTGATCTCTTTCGGGATCTCAGTGATATATGTCCCTTTTAGAGTCAGATACCTCAGATGAAATAAATTGCATATATCCTTCAAATGATGATCACCCACTTTCCTACAACCACTTAAATCCAATGCACGTAGGACAAAAAAACCTGAAAGTGCTGGCAACAAACTGAGGTCTTTACTGAACACAGTAAGTGATCTCACATGGGACAAGCTGCTCATGGTTGGCATTTGCTCCACATCCTCTTCATTACTTGTTTGGAGAGACAGTCGACGGATCTTACCGGGTAGGGACCTGGTCTGCTGACCATCCAATGTTGCGAGAAAGTTCTTCTCATTAGACAAGGAAGTGATAAGGTCAAGAACCATATCGTGTACACGACAAGATCTCGCCTTATCAGCAAATTTGATATCCGTCGATTGGATCAAGCGTTTGTTAATGAGCTCAGCAATGTAATCCTCTCCTATTTCATACAAGCTCCTTCCCTGCTCTGCACGAACCAATCCTTCACCTATCCATTTCCATATCAACTCTTTGGTCTTAATCAAATAATCCTCTGGGTACAAGCTGAGATACAGTAAACAAGCCTTAAGGTTTGGAGGTAGGTCATAATAACTGACATATAGTATCGTTCTCATGTCCTTCAGGTCAGGGTTATTTTCTAGTCCAGAACCCATAGATTGGTACACCTTGTACCAATACGTATATGTATTTTGATGTTCCTTTTTACTAGCCAACATACTAGCCAGTATAATGATAGCCAATGGCACTCCACCACATTTCGGCAAAATGTTCTCACTTACTTCAGCCAACTGAATATGAGGGCGCTTGTCCTCATCTCCAAATATTCTTTGGTAGAATAACTTTCTTGAGACAATAGTAGAAAGAGGTTTAAGCTGATAAACACCACCAACTTCTTTGGCAACATCCAGAATGCGAGTTGTTGCAATTACTCTACTACCGCATTCATTCTCAATCAGAGCACATCTAATAGTCTTCCATGCAGATTTATCCCATACGTCATCAATGAGAATGAAGTACCTGCGAGGGAATACCAAAAGGCCATACATTAGTAAAGCTAGGGTATGTCCTTTGAGCATTGTTCAGCTACCTAAGTGAAATATTACAACAGTGAATAACCAGAACATGACTAATCAAGTAACATTCCATCAATAACCTGACCCTATTGCAGGATTAACGGATTAAACATGGTTCTTGAGTAGGAATCTACAAATCGAAATCTAATTTAAAACCTAACCTGTGTTTGATGATCAGACTTGGTAGTTCTGTTCATTTCGTCGAAGTGACCAATTTAGACTAACTCTATAGATTGATCTAGGTTTTCACTAATTCAGACAGTTGATAATTTGAAACTTAATAAAGAAAACAGGGCTGGAGGAGCCATCGAGCACCATGGGGGCAAATACCACCTCGTGAGATCCATGCACTAGTTCAGATATATACTTGTGATTGTATTATGCATTTATGCTATTCAATTGACCGTCATGGATATTCTTGAGATAGGGGAGGTGCTACCGGATTTTATACTAGAATAGCATTGGAGTTGTGTGGTTACCAGTGTCAATACATCATTACTGTTAAGAGTACATGTTAACAATGTTACCATCATCAGACTTTTGGAGCAACTAGCTCGAGCATGAATTCAATACCAACATTTAAACTGCACCTAATTTTTGTAGAGAAAAGACTATAATGAGAAGAAGATCCAGAAGAGAGTAACATTATAAATAATAAAGACAGATACAAACATATAAGCAAGTACATGATATAGCAAAATTATTTAATTATTTTATTCACAATTATAATATTATAAAATTTATATTAGAGCCATACAGTTTTAAATGCAAAACGAGCATATTTATTTATATAACTTCAAAGATTATTTGACCATTTTCTGTCTACAAGAATTTAAGAACTGGATAGACTCTACTTTTTCATGATCTATTCATTATTTTTAGATATATTCTTGGTAATTTTATAATAAATCTTGTTTTTGGACAGAGGTATTTGCTCAACACTCATCAAAGCCGGATAACATGAAAAATATGGAAGTAAATGTAATGATAGATCAGCCGTAGGAAAACTTTCCTACATGAACTCCGGAACTAATAAGAACTAGTAGATAAAAGATCAGTCACAGGTACACCAGCATACATACCTCTTGCTTTGAAGGAAATCTCTTATCTCACTGATGAGTTGTGTTTCGCTCCATGCTAACTCATCCATGATATTCGTGTACTTGCCCTTGTCATGTTGATGGAGCAAACTCTTCAAAAGCTTCTTCATGTCAGGCTTAAGAGACACAGAAACAAAAGCTCCACAATTGAAGTCACCGCGAAGCTTCTTATACACCACATCAGCAAGAGTTGTCTTCCCTAAGCCTCCAAAGCCAACAAGAGAGATCGTGTTCAGCTAGTGAACACCTCGTCGCCCTCCATCAGCATCCTGACTATTTCAAGGCTCTTCTCTTTGGTGCCAATAAGCTCTGTCACCTTTTTGAATAAGGATAATTGGCGAAGGGTATCAGTACTTGTGCCAGTGGGCTTCGGCACAACACTGTCAACCTTGTACCTTTCACGCCTCTCACTGACCTCCTTGATCCGGCTCTTGATGTCTTTGATATCGACGCAAATTTTGTGTCGGATCTTGCCCTTTGTCAGCATGTCCATGCTTCTATGGATGAGACCCATAAAGTTGTGCGGTTTCTTTTGTTCCTGGAACTCAAGGCGCACCCGAAATCTGTCGACGTTGTCTTCAATCTCATAGGACAGGTCCTTGACATCCCTTGCCCAGAGCTTGACCTGGATGCCAGGTGGCTGATCCAGAGCTTGACCTTGCACTATGAGCATTTCCAAAAGTTATTATGTATTTTTATGAAATAGATGATGAACATTTTTTAAGACGCAATGGGCATTTTTAAAAACAAGATAAAAAATTCTAATATGAGAAAAATATTTTCAGAATACACGAGTTTTTTTTTAAAAAGTTACCCATAATCATTTTTTAAGTGTGCCTAAACCATTTTAAAATATAATGAGGGCCATTTCCAAATAGAAATGGAATATGCAAAGGTGAAGAAAATAGAAAATGAGAAAAGGAAAGCAAAAGAAAAAGAAGCATGGAAAAGTTTAAATAGAAAACTAACTAAAACATACAAGGAAAAAAAATAAAGGAATATAAAATAATAGAAGAAAAAATGGATAAAAAGTGAAGGAAAAAAGCATAAGCACATAAAAAGCATAAGCAGATGCATCCAACAGAGAATGCTGCACCTTTGTGGCCACCACTCTCCCGCACCGCCCGACGCAACCCGGTCATCGTCGCCGCCGGCTGCATTTAATATGTGGTTATCAACCACGAGTCTTCTTATTGTTCGATTTTGAGATTCAGTCTATGACGATTTCATTTTGTTTCTTGATGCATGGCGTCGTAGAAGTGCGCCTGAGATTGCTCCATGGTGAAGGCGGCATGCACAAGCACGAACTCCCGTGTGATCTCACCGGTGCCCGTCTCCGTCGTGGGGTTGTCGTCGTTGGAGACCTTAGGTGAGCTGGCCGGCATGCCGAGCTCGACCCGCCTGGCACGACGCCTCTGCCAACTGGCCTCCACGGCGGCGACCTCATGCTTCATCTTCGTCGATAGGCTCTCCCACAGAGTGTTGCCGACCGCGAGAGGATGGCGAATATGGTGCAAGGGCGGACGATGTGGACCGGATGTGTAGTGGCGTGGAGGTAGCCGGTTGTAGTCTCCCTTAAATGGGAGATTACAGTGAGAACAAGTGTCTGGGTGCATCAATGCGCGTCGCCGGAGTGGGTTTTGGCCGTTGGCGACCCTGCTTGATGGCGACATATGGATGGACGGTCATGGAAGATATCCGTCATGTCACATCCAGTAGCGCGTCTCCGGCATTGAACATGCGTCACCAGGAACACATCGCTGGCGGCGCCCTCGACCGATGCGCTACTTCAATGCTGGAGACAGTGAGAGGTCATGCCCGCTTTGGGCTGGCTTCAATACGGAGCGGCCTCGGTACAACGACATTAATGCGGACAGCTGACACTAGGCGGAAACACGCACGGGCACGGTTGGGGGTTTCGGTTGGGCCAGGGATGTGAGAAGCGGGCGCGGCAGCAGGCGTCCAATTTGTTTCCGATTTGCTGGAGAAAGTGCGTCCAAACCGCGCTGTGGATGGATACAAAATTGCGCTGGATGTCAAAACACATCCGGACGGCACGGTCCAGACGGTTTCGGGCGGTTTGAGAGTCAGCATTAGAGATGCACTAAGTGGGGAGACGTGCTTCCTATTATAATGCATTTTTTAATAAGAAATATATTTAGGTATGCACAATCTTTTCTTGGGCTGGCTGGACCTTTTTATTAATCCCCTGGCCCAGCTTTCCTTTGAGTGTTCTGGTTTTTTGGTTGTGTTCTTTTTTTTGGTGGTCTCCTATTTGGCACGCACGGGCAACCTGGCACGTACCCCCGCACCCGCTATATGCAGATTTTTTTTAATTGCAAATATTATTTCAATAGGTGTACATTTTTTCATATCAGGGTAAACATTTTTGAATTTTAAAATCTATTCATGGAAATAAAAAATTTCATCATATTTTCGAAATTGCAATTTTTTCAATTCATATACATTTTTTAACAGTTAAAGAATATTTTTTGAATTCAAAAACTGTTAGTGAAATTGCTTACATGTTCTTTGGAAGTTGTGAACAAGTTTCCCGCATAGGCGAACATTTTTTGAAATACCTGAAAAACCTTTGGATTTCAGAAACAATTTCTTTTCTGAACAAATTTTCACGAATATTTTGTAAATCAGCAAACGTATTTTCAAATTTTCGAAACAATATATTCAAATTACGAAAAATCGTGGAATAGGATTCACAGCAGATCTGTGATGGCAGACACAGTTCAGTCGGCTCACAGCCCAAGATTGCCTTCGAGGCGTGAGGGAGGTGGAGACCGGCGAGATCAGTAGAGAAATCGTGAGCAGTATGATCACCGACTAGACCACGATGACCGTCGTCGAGTGCCCACACCTCCCCCGAGAATTCAAGTCTCTCTCTCTCTCAAATTACCAAAAATCGCGGAGTAGGATTTTCTACAATAGCTTGCCACAGAACTAGTTAAGGTTTTCAACGGTGTAAAAGTTCTCAAAAATCCTGAAAAAAATACTAAACCAACACACCTACAATATAACATGATCCAACGGATGGATTAAAAAAATATGACTGCATGTGTCCTGAACAAAAAGAACAAATGTTTTAATATATATTGATCCTGCAGTGAGCTGAATTGCTTGTTTTTTTCACTGAGGACACATAAATGCATATTTTCATAATCACACCGTTGGATCATCTTATTATATTAGAGTGAGGCTTCCCTATTTATTTTATATTTTTTACTTACTTTTAAACCGTTAAATGTTTAGCAAGCCTTAACTAGTTCTATGGCAAGCTATGGTAGACACATTTTTACCTATATATATTAATGCAATTGGTTAAATAAGTTCAATATCTTCTAGTACAAATATACTCGTCAAAATTACATATAACGCCGACGTAAGATGTGAACTGGAAATAACTTTTAGGTAATTTAGAAGCTCTAGCATATAACTCTCTCTCTCTACCTGGTAACCAAATTACATTTTTCCTTTAACTAAGTGTGAGGGACAACACCTGCTAATGACACTGCAACTAGCAGTTGCGCGGCTCATGAGGCTTCTTTTTGCACCAATCTCGATGCAAACCAACAGCCCAGATAAGAGGGACCGTGCAGCTCGACCTACAAAAGAACTTTGCCTTAATTTGGTTGTTGTGATGCTTTGAGTGTCAGCCACTACTTTTCTATGTGGTTTGTTGATTTGAGACCAACAGCTGCGCGGCTCATGAGGCTTCTTTTTGCACCAATTTCGATGCAAACCAACAGCCCAGATAAGAGGGACCGTGCACCTCAACCTACAAAAGAACTTTGCCTCAATTTGGTTGTTGTGATGCTTTGAGTGTTGGCCACTGCTTTTCTATGTGGTTTGTCGATTTGAGACGAAATGGTCTGGCAGCACCTGCGAATGAGCAGAGAGGCATGGTTTGGCAAGACTATGCAAGCCACGAGGGCAATAACTAATACTACCAGCTATTCATAATTGTTCAAGGAGAAGACATATCGATTACTAATGGTGAATTTTACTGTTTTTCATACTATCCATGTTGCCAAGAACTCTTCCCTTTCTGATTAGATGGATTTTGATCCTGATTTCTTGCATCCTCTATTTATATGATATGTTCGAGTTTACAAAGAAATCCTGGTTTCTATCAAACCATGTGGACCTTCCTGGATCATAGTAACTGTAATCTAACCACGTTCGTAAAAATACACGCAAAAAGAAGTTGCGAAGAAATGACTCGCATTAGGATTTGACGAAAGGAATCGCAATCCTTTTGTCACCCATTAGAGTACAGTCTATTGACATTTGCAAGTGCAACCATTGTGCTGGAGCGTGCCAATAGAGAGTCAGGGATCGATAAGCACCAGAGGTTCTATGATCTAGAGTGAAGAGGCGACATACGATCAGAACCAAATAGTCAAAATGTGAACAACTTGCAGATAGAAACAACCCGAACCAGTCTCCGACAAAAAATAGATAATAAAACCAACAGTCCAAGAAGGGCCGTCCGAGAATGCTCCCATTCAATGTAGAGGAATGATGCAGAAGAGAACGTACCAACGAGTGAAGTTGATGACGACCTCATCGAACCGCTTCGTGGTGATGGAGGTTCTACCTGCGAGCATGAGGAGCATCGGCCTCAGTAGTTTAGCACTTCCACATGACACGCTTGAGGTGTATTCCTAACAGTTGGCAGCAACCAACAGCCAAATCTGAAATATTGCCCATAGAAGATATATATATGGCATGTCTAAATAATTACCTTCAGTAACATTTTTTCCAACAAACGGCCGATATCAGTATGTTCAACTTACCTACAGTAAGAAATAATCTTAGTAACCATACCCATTACCTTTTGGTCACACTGTACCCTTCTAAGAATAGACATGTATGCAAAGAAAGTATCAAAGAAGTCAGCCCTTTCAAACAGAAAATCTATTTGACATGTAGTTGATTATCTAACTAGCCTGCGCTTAGATGTAAGTTAGAACTCTATTAACCAGATCATGACAATAGTAGTGAAATAGTTTTCAAAATACAAACATAAAAAAACATAGCGGGGAAGCGATGCTAAAAACAGTAACCATATGGTTCATGAAATTAACAAATACTAAAAAGATCTGCCCAAGTTCATTCACTTAACAAATGAAGTTAATTAGGTCAACTACTTTTTATGGTTGTTCAAGCAGTCTCACATGTGTCCGACGGGTCATGAAGCATGAAGTAGAGGATCAATCAATAGAAAAGCCTGGCAAGTGCCAGATTCATATGCCACATTATGGTAATGTGAAAATACGAGCAACGTAACTATAATAGTACTAGCCGTTAAAATTTTGAATGCTATTTTCTTTGCATGCGTAACGTTCCATTATTTTCTTTCTTTTGAAACCGGATGATGGTTGTACAAATTTTCAGCCAAACATAATTTGGAACAGGAGGACTTTCCCTTATTTCTTCAGTGCACATGTCTAAAGAAACTACCAAGCAAAACATTCACTCCTTGCGATACGCATAGATGTAGCAAATAATGTACATTATTTCAAAATAAGCACATTTTATTGATAAGATGAACATACCATTGTCTTGATGACATTGTATTATATTCAGTTTATGCGGTTAAAATCTATTATAATTGAAGTTAAAGATTAGCCGGTACTGGAGGAACTGATCGTTCCTCTCAACAAAATGATGACGAACCATAGCCTCATAATCTAAATAAGCAGGAGGCAATTCAATATCATCCTCACGTATAGTTATACCAAGAAAATTAGCTAAACGGGTTGCATAAATTCCACCAAAAAAATCTCCATTAAATCTATTATGATGCAACCTACGTGCAACAATGGCTCCCAAATTATAATGTTTATCCCCTAACACAACACTCCTGAGAATACTGAGGTCAGGGACACACATGTGACATTCTTCGTCCTTACAATTTATGCACCTACTATGAAGAGAGCAAAATAATGTATAGCAGGAAAGTGAATGCTCCCTATGGTAGCTTGTGCTATGTCTCTAGATTCACCCACAGTTATATTAGCAAGAAAATCTCTAAATTCAGATTTGCGAGGTTCACTAGTACTACCCCATTGTGGAAGTTTTCAAGAAGTGGTAAAATCCTCTAAGTCCATAGTATAAGAATTTTCATAAAGATCAAACAGAACAGTTTGAGAATTTCGTGAAGATGAAAATTCAAACCTCCTCACAAAGGAACTAGCGAGATAGTGGTACTGACGGCACTTATCTGCCTCGAAGCTCACAAGATCAGCGTTACGCATATATGCGTTAAATTCTTCCTTGATTCCTGCTTGATCCATGAAGTCCTCGGAAGGCCATTCACAAGGCCGCACTGGGGTGTCCCTTGGTGGTTCATCATCAGCATCACGCATTGCAAGCCTGGGTCCTTGCTTCCTTGAAGGACCACCTTGATACATTTTCCTAAACATATTTCTTCCTCTGAAAAATTTCTGAAATTTTTAGTAACTTTGAATAAAAGTGAACAAGCTCAACAAAATTGATAGCAACTACTCCTATAAGTGCCTAGAGACTAAATCATGCATTAGAACTACTTGGAGCCATATACATTTGACATGCAAGCTTAAGAACATGGTCACCTAGGAAGCAGAAATTTGCAATGAATAAAGCACTAGAACAAAAACTAATTGAACCAATGGAGGAGTCACATACAAAGGAACAGTCCCCCAAAGCAGTTTTATGAGAGGTGCTTTGAGCAAGGAGAACAAAAATCGCAGCAAAATGAGCTAGAACTCGTGCTTGAGCTGGATGGTGATTTTTTGGGGAGGAAGAAGAAGTGTGTGGGTGCAGGATTAAGTGGAGGGGAGCCACCATGGGCCCACGAGGTAGGGGCGCGCCCTGGACCCTCGTGCCCAGGTGCTTGCTCCCCCTGCTGTGTTCTAAGTGCCAAATATTCCAGAAAAAATCAAATTTCAATTTCAGGGCATTTGGAGAACTTTTATTTCTGGGGTATTTTTATATTGCACGGATAAATAAGAAAACAGACATAAAATACTATTTTTACTTTATTTCTACTAAATAACAGAAAGTAAAAGTAAGGTACAGAAGGTTGTGCTTTCTAACTTCATCCATGTCATGCTCATCAAAAGGAATCCACTAACAAGTAGTTCTAATGCTTGATATAGGCTCTAGGCACTTGTAGGAGTAGTTGCTATCAATTTTATTGAAGTTGGTTCACTTTTGTTTGAAGTTACTAAAAATTTCAGATTATTTCAGAAATAATGAAGAGACTTTTGAGGGGCTCGTCGAGCCGAAGCTCGAAGGAAAAACAAAAGGAAGAAGCGCAGAAGCCCAAATATAATTTGCCTCGTACCGCGGAGGTCCGGCCGTGTGAATGGCCTTCCGATCACTTCTTGAGGAGAGCCGGGATTTATGAGGATTTCTATTTATTGATTGAGAATGCTGGCCTCACCAACTTCCTCCGCGACCAACGTCATCAGTATCTCTTACTCACAAATACTTTTCTGCAAAACTTCTACTTTTTCCCTAAGAAATCACCTCCATCAGTAGAGTTTCATTTATATGACGTTGTTAAGGAGATGCCATTAGCTAAATTTTGTGAGGTTTGCAAAATACCCTTTGAGGGTACATTGGATGAACCACACCATAATGAAGTAGAAGCTTTTATTAACACTATCACTGTGGGAGAAACCAGGAAGGTTTCTGATGCAAGAATTACTAGCATACATTTTCCTGTTTTACGCTACTTTGCCATATTTGCTAGTCGTTGCTTGATTGGTCGCGGGAACTGTGGAAACCTTAGTGTTCCTGATATTATCATTTTGTTCCATGGTTTATACCGCAATAACTCTATTAGTAAGGGTGGAATTGTTGCTAGACGGTTAAGTCTGAACCGTACTAAGGGCCCCATCTTTGGAGGCATTTATGCTTCACGCCTAGCTGAATATTTTGATATACCTGTTAGGCATTTGGAGAAATAAGAAACATCGTTGCCCCGTGCTTATTTAGAATACAAGAGTATGCTAGCGCATGACTTTCTTGTTAAGGGCAAGGAAGGGGAGCTTAAATATAAATTGTACTTTGATAAACATCACCTTGAGACTATTACTTTGCCGGCTCCCTCTTTGTTTAACTTGTCTGCAAGTCCTCACATCGTTCCGTGGGCGGCCGTTCAAGCCTATCGGAATCCTGCACCAGCCCCGGAACCGGAACCACAAGATGAGCCTCCACGACAGTCTGTTTATTCTTGGGATCCGTAGGTGGTTGCCAGCCAGTGGCAGTCAGAGTCCTCTTCATCACAGTATGATCCCAACTATTCTTCATCACAGTTTGATCCCAACTATTCTTCATCGCAGTATGACCCCAGCTACACCTACGGGTATCTGCCAGGCTATCCCTGGCAATAGACCAACTTAGGCCAAAAGCCTAAGCTTGGGGGAGTACGTATTTCTCACCGACATTACATTTATGTTCACACACACTCATTGCTAGATGCCGGTGCTCATACTCTTTCACTGTAATATCCATGCTAGTTTATTTCCTTTTTCCTGCTTTCTTTTTGTGTGTTTAATAAACCTTAAGAAAAACCAAAAAAATTAGTAGTAGTTCATTTTTCCTGGTGTAGTAATAATTAAAAAGAAAACCCAAAAATATTTCCTGTTCTTCTTTTGCTTGTTGGGAGCTTTCCCGTGTAAATAGTTTCCTTTCCTTTCCTTTTCTTTGGGGGTCAGTAGGAGAAGACCATGATTAAATTGTCGAAGTGGCTCTTATATGCATCATTGTTGATTTAACCAAGATCCCATGTTGCCTTGTCTTCTCCTGTTTATTGAATGCTCGCAGATTCCAGCTTAGTCCAATGCACGTGCACTCTTATTATTATTCACACCGTTCGGTCGTGCAAGTGAAAGGCAATTATGATGATATATGATGGACTGACTGAAATGAGAAAAGCTGGTATGAACTCGACCTCTTTTGTTTTTGTAAATATGATGAGTCCATCGTTCTTGATTCAGCTTATTATGAATAAACATGTTTGCAATGACAATTAAAGATCATATTTACTCGTGCAATGCTTGATTAGCTATGAGTTATAATGGTTTACCTTGCGTGCCAACATGCTATTAAAATGGTTGTGATGTGGTATGATGGGGTGGTATCCTCCTTTGAATGATTTAAGTGACTTGACTTGGCACATGTTCACGCATGTAGTTGAAACAAATCGACATAGCCTTCATGATATTTATGTTCATGGTGGATTATATCCTACTCATGCATGTATTCAATGTTTATTAATTTTAATGCATGTTCATGACTGTTGTCGCTCTCTAGTTGGTCGCTTCCCAGTCTTTTGCTAGCCTTCACTTGTACTAAGCGGGAATACTGCTTGTGCATCCAATCCCTTAAACCCCAAAGTTATTCCAGATGAGTCCACCATACCTTCCTATATGCGGTATCTACCTGCCGTTCCAAGTAAATTTGTATGTGCCAAACTCTAAACCTTCAAATAATCATTCTGTTTTGCATGCTCGAATAGTTCATATATCAAGTAGGGCTGCCCTTATCTTCCGTGTTAGGCGGGTTATTCTCAAGAGGAGTGGACTCCGCTCCTCACTCACGAGAAAATGGCTGGCCACCGGGATGCCCAGTCCCATGCTTTATGCAAACTAAATCAAAATAATTGCAAACAAAACTCCCCCTGGGACCTGTTGAATGTTGGAGGCACTCATTGTTTCGAGCAAGCCATGGATTGATGCTTGTGGAGGACGGGGAGTATAAACTTTACCATTCTATTTGGGAACCGCCTATAGTTTGTTTAGCATGGAAGATATCGTCATCTCTTAGTTGTCATGTTGACAATGAAAGTATGCCGCTCAAAATATTATTTATCTCTATTTCAAAACCGAGCTCTGGCACCTCTACAAATCCCTGCTTCCCTTTGCGAAGGGCCTTTCTATTTACTTTTATGTTGAGTCATCACCTTCTTATTAAAAGCACTAGCTGGAGAGCACAACTGTCATTTGCATTCATTACTGTTAATTTATATCGGGTATGACTATGATTGGATCTCTTTTACCATGAATTACAATGGCTAGTCAGTCCTTGATCTTTGAAGGTTCTCTGCATTTATGTTTTGCGATCTCAGAAAGGGCTAGCGAGATACCATCTTGTTATATCATATTATGATTATTTTGAGAAAGTGTTGTCATCCGAGATTTATTATTATGGCTTGCTAGCTGATTATGTTATTGATATGAGTAAAACATGAGACTAGGAGTTATTGCAAATGTGGTTAGTTATGATCTTTGCTGAAAACCTGAATGCTGGCTTGACATAGGTACAACAACAAGAGCAAACAGAGTTTGTAAAAGTTCTTCTTTTTCTCTTTGAGTTTATCAACTGAATTGCTTGAGGACAAGCAAGAGTTTAAGCTTGGGGGAGTTGATACGTCTCCGTCGTATCTACTTTTCCAAACACTTTTGCCCTTGTTTTCGACTCTAACTTGTATGATTTGAATGGAACTAACCCGGACTGACGCTGTTTTCAGCAGAATTGCCATGATATTGTTTTATGTGCAGAAAACAAAAGTTCTCGGAATGACCTGAAACTCCACGAAATATCTTAGAATAAATAATGAAAAATCCTCGCCAAAGATGAAGACCAGGGGGCCCACACCTTGTCCACGAGGGTGGGAGGCGCGCCCCCTACCTCGTGGGCCCCCTGGACACCTTCCGACGCGAACTCCAACTCTATATATTAGCTTTCAGGGAGAAAAAAATCAGAGAGAAGAAATCATCGCCTTTTACGATACGGAGCCGCCGCCAAGCCCTAATCTCTCTCGGGAGGGCTGATCTGGAGTCCGTTCGGGGCTCCGGAGAGGGGGATTCGTCGTCGTCGTCATCATCAACCATCCTCCATCACCAATTTCATGATGCTCACCGCCGTGCGTGAGTAATTCCATCGTAGGCTTGCTGGACAGTGATGGGTTGGAGGAGATTTATCATGTAATCGAGTTAGTTTTGTTAGGGTTTGATCCCTAGTATCCATTATGTTCTGAGATTGATGTTACTATGACTTTGCTATGCTTAATGCTTGTCACTAGGGCCCGAGTGCCATGAATTCAGATCTAAACCTATTATGTTTTCATGAATATATGTGAGTTGTTGATCCTATCTTGCAAGTCTATAGTCACCTATTATGTGTTATGATCCGACAACCCCGAAGTGACAATAATCGGGATACTTCTCGGTGATGACAATAGTTTGAGGAGTTCATGTATTCACTATGTGCTAATGCTTTGTTACGGTTCTCTATTAAAAGGAGGCCTTAATATCCCTTAGTTTCCAATAGGACCCCGCTGCCATGGGAGGGTAGGACAAAAAATGTCATGCAAGTTCTTTTCCATAAGCACGTATGACTATATTTGAAATACATGCCTACATTACATTGATGAATTGGAGCTAGTTCTGTGTCACCCTATGTTATGACTGTTACATGACGAACCGCATCCGTCATAATTATCCATCACTAATTCGGTGCCTATGAGCTTTCCATATACTGGTTCTCGCTTATTTACTTTTCCGTTGTTACTGTTACAATCACTACAAAATACCAAAAACATTACTTTTGCTGTCTTTACGTTTGTTACCGTTACCACCACTATCATATTACTTTGCTACTAAACACTTTGCTGCAGATACTAAGTTTCCAGGTGTGGTTGAATTGACAACTCAGCTGCTAATACTTGGGAATATTCTTTGGCTCCCCTTGTGTCGAATCAACAAATTTGGGTTGAATACTCTACCCTCGAAAGCTGTTGCGATCCCCTATACTTGTGGGTTATCACTGTTCGACCCACTCGGCGAGGAAATCAGCTATTGCTTGGGACTTGATAGCTTTCTTTGCCTCAAACTTGATATCTAAGGGAAGGAGTTCAATCGTCCACTTTGCCACTCGACCAGTTGCGTCTCTGTTATGCAGAATCTCTGACAATGGAGCATCACTGACGACCGTAATTGAGTGGTCAGAGAATTAATGTGCAACCTTCTTCGTGATCATATAAATCCCATAAACAAGCTTCTGATAATGTGGATATATTTGCTTTGATGGAGTCAAAACTTCAGAAACATAATATACTGGTCATTGAACTTTATAAGCTTTTCCATCTTCTTCCCGCTCGACCGTAAGTACTGTACTAACGACTTGTCCAGTGGCTGCAATATAAAGCAGCAACGGCTCTTTGCTGATTGGGGCAGCAAGCACCAGCTGGGTGGAAAGCAGAGCTTTTAGCTCTGCAAACGCTGCATCAGCTTCACGAGTCCACTCGAACTTATCTGACTTCTTCATCAGTCGGTAGAGAGGCAGTGCCTTCTCACCGAGTCAAGAAATGAATTGACTTAGGGCGGCCAAGCAACCAGTAAGCTTCTGAACATCATGCACACGCACGGGGCGTTTCATCCGGAGTATGGCACCCACTTTCTCGGGGTTAGCATCGATCCCTCGTTCGGAAATGAGAAAACCGAGTAATTTTCCTCCTGGAACTCCGAATGTGCACTTCGATGGATTAAGCTTGATATCATACCTTCTGAGGTTGGCAAAGGTTTCAGCAATGTTAGGCAGTAGGTCGGAACCTTTACGTGACTTGACCACAATGTCATCCATGTACGCTTCCACATTCCGACTGATTTGAGTGAGTAAACACTTCTGAATCATCCGCATGAATGTGGCCCCAGCGTTCTTCAGGCCGAATGGCATCGTGACATAACAGAAGCACCCGAATGGGGTGATGAAAGCTGTTTTAATCTCATCGGGTCCATACATACGGATCTGATGATACCCGAAATAAGCGTCCAAAAAGGACAAATGCTCGCACCCGTAGTCGAGTTGACTATTTGATCGATGCGAGGGAGAGGAAAGTGATTCTTCGGGCAAGCCCGATTGATATGCTTGAAGTCAATGCACATGCGAAGTGAGTCATCCTTCTTAGGGACCATGACAACATTAGCTAACCACTCGGAGTGGTAAATCTCTCGAATAAACTCAGCTGCCAGAAGTCGAGCCACTTCTTCACTGATTGCCTTCCTCTTCTGTACGGCGGACCGTTGAAGATGTTCTTTTACCGGTTTCACTTTTGGGTCGACTCGCAAACGATGCTCAGCCAGTCCCCTGGGAACGCCTGGCATATCAGAGGGTTTCCATGCAAAGATGTCCCAGTTCTCACGGAGGAACTGGGTGAGCGCTTCTTCCTATTTGGAGTCGAGTGTTGTTGAAATGTGAGTCAGAGCAGCATTGGGATCGGTGGGTGAATATGAATCGGTTTTGTTTCACCGGACGACTGAAATGCTGAATCCGTGGCAGGCTTCTTAGCTCGCAACAAATCACTCGGATCTGCATTTTTCTGATACTCCTGCAATTCCACTACTGCCATCTGCGCATCGGCGATCTTAGAGCCCTTCTGGAAGCACTCTTCTTCCTTCTTTCGATTGCCAGTGATAGTGATCACACCTTTAGGACCAGACATCTTCAATTTGAGGTACACATAGCATGGTCGAGCCATAAAACATGCATAAGCTGGCCTGCCCAGAATAGCATGATAAGCACTCTAGAAATCCACAACTTCAAATGTCAACTTTTCTTTGCGGCAATTCTTGGAATCACCGAAAACCACATCAAGAGCAATCTGGCCTAGTGACTCAGCCTTCTTGCCTGGAATGACTCCATGGAAACTCATATTGCTTTCACCGAGTCTGGACATCTGAGTGCCCATCCCCTTCAGCGTCTCTGCATACAGAATATTCAAGCCACTGCCACCATCCAACAGAACTTTAGTCAGTCGAGTTCCTTCGACGACTGAGTCGACCAGCAATGCTTGACTCCTAGGGGTGGCTATGTGCATCGAGTGATCAGACTGATCGAATATAATAGCAGTCTGAGACCATTTCAAATAACTGGGTGTCGCCGGAGCGACCATGTTTACTTCTCTGTTGATGACTTTCAGTCGGCTTTTGCTCTCAACATCAGCGAAAATCATCAGAGTGGAATTGACGTGAGGTTAACCATCATCACTTTCCTCCTTGTCCTCAACTTTGTCTAACTCTTTTTCCTTCTCTTTGGGCTGTTTCTCTCGGAACTGCTGGATCAGGAGCCGACACTATCGAGTGGTATGTTTCGGGTAAATGATTTTACCCTCTTCATCTTTCTTTGTGTGAATATGGCATGGAAAATCCAGCACATCATTTCCATCTTGGTCTTTTATTTTCTTGGGGTTCCATGGCCCTTTGGGCTTCCGCATGAATTTCCCCTGAGTCACGGCCAATGTTTCTCCAGGAGCAACTGGCTCGGCTTTGCGCTTTTGATTCCGACTGGAGTTTCCTCCTCCGGTTTCATGGGCGACTGTTTTGTGCTTGCCACTCTGGAGCCGATCCTCCTCTTCACCATTGGCATACTTGGTGGCAATCTCCATCATCCGACTCAGATACATATCTCCGGTCCGACCAAACTTCAGATTCAACTCTCGATACTTGACGCCTTCCTTGAAGGCACAAACTGCTTGGTGATCAGACACATTCTCCACCGTGTGATGCAACATGATCTATCTCTGGATATAATCTCTTGAAGTTTCATTTGTCTTCTGCACACAAGATTGCAGCTCTGTCAACCCTGCTGGCCGTTTGCATGTTCCTTCAAATGTTCTGACAAACACTCGGGCAAGATCTTCCCAACTGTAAATGCTGCTGGGTGCTAATTGATTCAGCCATGCTCTGGCCGAGCCCTCCAACACAGAGGAAGGTGTTTCATGGCTACTTCATCATTGTCGCCGCCAATCTGAACAGCCACTCGGTAGTCCTCAAGCCAAGTGCCAGGCTTGGACTCACCAGTGAACTTACTCACTCCAGTCGCCAACCTGAAGTTGGGAGGAATCACTGCGGCTCTGATGGCTCTGCTGAAGCACTCTGGACCCGAGACATGTGCTCTGCTGCTGGTTGGTAAATCTCTATCATGGCCTTCTCTGTGAGCTCTGTTTCTGTCGACCAAACCTTGAACGGGAATAGATCTTGCATCAAAGCCCGGTTCTCTGGGCTCGACTGGAATCCTTCGCCCACCACTGTGAGGGCGTCGGTCTTGATGTTGCCGAGGCATGTATGACCCACTCCTTGCGGGAGGCGTGGGCACTCGATGAAGTTCATAGCGATTGAGTCGGTGATCATACTGCTCGCGGTTTCTGTACTGATATTGCCGGTCTCCATGCTCCTCACGCCTCAGGGGCGATCTCGGGCTGTGGGCTGACTGGACTATATCTGCCATAATAGATCTGCTATGGATCCTATTCCGCGACTGTGACACAGTTGTATTCTGTTCTCCCGTTGCCCGGAGTAAAGCTCTGATCTGCATTAGGCCTCTACAAGCTTCTGACTGGGAGGGCTAAATTGACTCTGCTATTCGAGCTGCAGCTGTGAGATTCTGGATGAAGTTCGATATACCTGAGTCGGAGGTGGAAAGAGTTGACGTCGACTGGATTCTGGAACCCGCTGCCGAGCACGCTCGTCGAATACGCGCTGGAGGTTCTCTAGTCGAGTGCACTCAGCCAAGTTGGCCAGGCGCACCTCTTCCAAGGCTCGGGCCTCGGGGGTTTCTCCAACTATAGGAGTGTGAAGTGCATCCATGTTCCGGCGGCGAAGTTCTTCCCTCTATTGCGAAGAGAGGGGCTCGGGGAGGTATTCCTCATGGACACGTGACGGATCACCTCCGCCGTCGCCACCGTCGGTGCGGGGGAAGCTGGGAGGACTGCGAGGTCCATCGACCATCAGGACCTCCACCGCAGGATCACTGCTGTTGCACTCGGATGCAGTCTCTGCGGAGCCAGTCGACAGGTCGAACATGCCTTAGAGAGTTTCGTCGGGCTCGATCGCCGTGACTTGGGGGGTGGCCGACTGGCGAGCCACCGCATGCCTCACCCACCGTTGAAGCCTTGATCGACCGGAACGCTTGCGCCGGCGGGCGACAGGGAGGGAGGACGCCACAAGAGTCGACCGATACTGGGTCGACAGCTGCCGCAGGAGGACGCCGCGGACGCACGCGCAAAAGTGCGTTGCCCCACGGACGGGGAGTGCGTCGACGTTGAGTGGAGCTTCCTGAAGCCAAGTTGACTCGTCGGCGACAAACACGAGCACGCCAAGACGGATCTCGCGGCCCTCAGCCAAAACTCCTCCTGAAACCATGATCAAGGGGATCGGCAAAATTGAAACTTCTCCAACAAGTCGCTAAGACACATGCTGCACGGTGGGCACCAACTGTCGTGGTTCTAAGTCTGACAGTAGAATAGGGGGGTAGGAATGTAGAGGTAATATCCTAGTTATGGAGGAGTTGTACACGCAAGTTTTATGAGTTCAGGCCCTTCTCGGAGGAAGTAACATCACTACGTCTCGGATCCCGGAGGTGGTCGACTGGATTATAAGCGTGTGAGTTACAGGGGGTGCGAGCCCTTGTCCCAGAGGAGGGGGGGGGGGGTTGGCTTATATAGAGTGCGTCAGAACCCCGGCTCCCCTCCGTTACATAGGATTCAATGTACATAAAGAAGTGGCGTTATAGGTAACACCTGCAATGAAGTGCTACAAATGATCATTAAATATATGAGTAAATGCCCGACCGTTTCTGCGTAGAGCGGCTTTAGGTCTTCTTGTATGTCGAGTGGTTTGATGGTCGAGTGAGCTGGATAAGAGGGGTGTCCGAGTGAATGGTAGGTCGAGTGGACTTCACTCAACATCTTCGCTGGATCCCTTCTTCTGATTCTTGAATTCATTTGCTCTTAGGACAAGGACCTTAGGTAGGACGTATAGGTCAGGCCTATTACCCTACCCTAGGTTTGTGTCCTCATCAACGAATACTTTGTATCCGAGAATTAAAGAGGAGCACAACCTCGTTGGAACTGATCTGTTGCTTGTTCCATTTGAGGAGTTCTTCGAGTTCTTCAATCAAAAGGCCCTCGATAAATTAACGGTCTTTTGCTACTGTCTGTGAGTACTACTTCTGTCATTAAGTCTCTATATATAGCTCAGCTCTTTCATTGGATGTATTTATAATTAATTATCCTCACTATATTATGCAGATTGAAGATCGTCGAGTGCAGAAAAGCAGAAATATGATATTGGGTTCATTAACACAAATATCATAGATGAATTTCTGGTTACAAAGGACGCCGAAGAGGCCGAGGCCTACTTGCTACAATCGTTGATCAAAAATCAAAACAAAGATTTAATACTCTTTCCTTACAACTACGAGTGAGTGTTACTGTCGTGTGCATATTCGGTTTCCCTTATTACTCGGGCGAGGTTATAGTATGTAATTGATGAGTTATGCATGCGTGCGCAACTTCCACTATATTCTCCTGGAGATTAAGCTTGAGCGGGGACTAGTAACCGTCTTAGACTCGAGACGAAAATATCCCGAAACCTATGCGGGCATGACTAAGTTCAATCGATCATTATCGCACCATATCGGCAACTTTTTGTTCATTTCCTGATATCTCAAGTAATAATAATTATTTTCTTTATCTTGCAGGGTTTGGAAACAGTTCACCGCAGAAGCTCCGGGACTACCAAAGGAGCTGGGATATACATACCCGAAAGTAAGTACTACTAGCTAGCTAGCTTGTTGTGCGCATCTCCCGTTGATTCTATAGCTATACTTTCATCAATGCCATTTATAATGCTTCATTATTAGTTTGATTGACCTCTATTTCTCATAAAGTGCTTGTGGCAGGATCAAGGGAATAATTACTGTGGATACTACTTGTGCGAGTTCATCTACAACGTGACTTTGAAAAATAAGCAGGGCTACTCTAAAAGACAATATGAAGTGCGTAAGCAATAATATTCACAATTTCATTTTATGCCACCATCAGTTCTGTTGAGTTTCATTCATATATATGTATTAACCCCCTTCTTCAAATTAGACGTGGCAGATGTGGGATGTACTCCTACCACAAGATCGCATTAGAGCAATTCAAGAGGAATTGGCGGGATTCTTTCTTGACCACGTCATCAATAAAGCCGGAGAATACCATGTGGAAGTTGATTTCAAATGCTAGGGGATTGTAAGAGATTCGACATATTGTATACATATGTAGCCAGTAGCGTCAGATAGATAATACGAAAACTTGTTGTTCGACCAATCTCTCGAAGAAGGATAGGTCGATCACTTCTCTCGGTATGCATGACGAACTTCTGTACTTAAAGGTATCCTTCATTTTCTTACTAGCTAGCGTGTCGAGGGCCTCTCTATGTATAGTACGTAGCGTCGACCAAGCACGGACATAAGAGAGGACACTTCTCTCAATTAATTAGCTAGCTAACACAATATATGAAACACCTAAATTAACCCCCCAAAACCCCCAACCACCCCCCCTTCAAAAAAAAACAAAAACCCCAGCCACTGAAATGCTGACGCGTGGATGCCTATTGGTCCCGGTTGGTGCCACCAACCGGGACCAAAGGGCCTCCTGCCTGGGCTCGGCGCACCGACCACGTGGAGGCCCATCTTTCCCGGTTCATGTAAGAACCGGGACTAAAGGTCTAGGGCATTAGTAACTACCCTTTAGTCCCGGTTCAAGAACCGGGACAAAAGGCGCTCACCAACCGGGACGAATGGGGGGTTTTTCTACTAGTGTGTTGCATTGACCCATTTGGCGCAGAAGTGGCATGGGGTTGTACGGTTCACGAGCTGACTGATTTCTCCCTGGAAATCAGTTGGTTGACGTGTGGCAGGTACCTTAGTCTAATGGTATTGATATGTTATTCTAGATGTTGATAACATTTTCTGTAACTTTGGTCAACTTTGGTATGTCATTCTCGATGTTGACGCGTGGCAGGTGGTTGTGTTTACTTTGGTATGTTATTCTAGATGTTGATGGTATTGGTATATTTTAGGACCGTGAAGTATTTTTTTATCTAAGACTAAATTTATGTTATTAAATAATTATGCCAACATACTCCCTCTGTAATGAAATATAAGACCGTTTAGATCACTAAAGGAAGTACTTATTTGTGATTATTAATATCACATAGTTGATCTATTAGTAGTCTAATGGTCAGTAAAATGGTCTTAGTACGTGATGTAAGTTGACATGGAGTGTCTAGATAATAGATCAACGACCTATTATGCAATGTCACTTTCGATATTTATCCGAACAGTTCGACGAGTTAATTAACTATATGCATCACATGAATTATAATGAAACAGGCATTAATTAGACAAGCACTTTGGTTGGTTACCTATTACAATCGGTCAGTAGTATTAATACCACCCGTGAACAAATAATGTAGTACAAGGATATTAAGACGACACTAGTTAAAAGTAGATTAAGTTGGACGGGAGAAGCCGAAAGTGCACATTGTGCTTTGCTAATTTCGGTCCTGACGTACACAAGGAGATTAAAAGATGGCACATGGATGCGCTGTACACGAGGTACAAATAGACATTGTGTTTTAGTAGACAGTATAATTATTCTAGTACAGTAGATTATTCTTCCCTTTCAATGTCCATGCGATTTTTCGTCAAAAGAGACCATCTGCTGGGTTGAAATGACAAAAAGGACCACCTATGACTCAGAGTGACAAAAAAAACCCCCTCGTCGTGGCGGCAGGCGCACCGGGCGACACGTGGCGCCTGCCGCCACGAGATGAGGCGGTCGGCCCCGCCGCCAGTCTGCCAGGCGGCCAGTCGCTCCCACAGGATTCCGGTCCGAGACCGAAACGGAAATGGGAATGGTGGGCCATGCCGCCAGCATATGAGGCGGCCTGCGTTGTAGCTCGACAGCGACACGCTTCTGCCGCTGCAAAGGGTGAGCCATGCCGCCACGGCTTGTGGCGGCCGCATTGCACGCTCGCCGACAAGGGCGCGCGCTGGCCAGCCTACGTCCATTCTCTTTCCGGGGCCTCTTTTTTCTTCTCAGCTTTTTATCGAGAAAAGTTTGGGCAGCACCTGCGGCGTACGCTTATGATTGTTTGGCCGTGATAACATGATGTACTAAAGTAAAATAAACTTGCTTGTTACACGGCCTCACACATACATCAAATCGCATGCATAAACACCAATTAACTGCATATGAGGCTGTCGGCTTGTGGCGGCATGTCCCACCCTTTGCAGCGGCAGCAGCGCGTCGTTGTCAGCTCGCTCTGCGGAGCTACTGTGCAGGCCGCCTCATATGCCGGCGGCATGGCCCACCATTTCCCGTTTCCGTTTCGACCCCGGTCCGGAATCCTGTGGCAGCGACTGGCCGCCTGGCAGACTGGCGGCAGGGCCGACCGCCTCACGCCGTGGCGGCAGGCGCCACGTGTCACCCGGCGCGCCTACCGCCACAGTGAAGGGGTCTTTTTTGTCACTTTGATCCATACGTGGTCTTTTTTGTCAAATCGATCCGGCATGTGGTCTCTTTTGACGAAAAATCTGTCCATGCTGCAGAAGATATTCTTCCCTTTCACATGAGTTATTATTCCCTCATAAAATGCAGTAAATTAATTTCTTCTACAGTTTATTATTCTCCCCTTTCATGTTTGTGACGTATCAAATCATTGTTTGCTCCACAAAATAATTGAACGATCAATGGTTGCCTAGTAGTACTAGTGTCTCCTTCGTGCCCAGAACTACAAAACCGCAACCTCATCAAATGAAATAAATTAATTTCCTTTAGAATTGATTATTCCCATGCATGTAGAAATATGTTTTTTTTCAAGATTATCCTTTATATTGGAAAAAGACATGCCCCAAGTCTTGTGTCCGATTTAAGATAATTCTCCTAAGGTTTCTAGGGTCTCCTTATCATCTAATGGTTTCTGCCAGAGTCTACGTAATCCTGTAGCCACCATGTTTTATCACGGAGGACAGAAGTCTTCATCAGGGTGTGACATAGAAATGGATTCGCATGGCAGATTTGTCTCTTGAGGTGATTGGAGCAGAGGGAAGGAAAGTCTCGATGTGGTAAGGGAACAAGTAGGGGATGTCGGACAAAGTAGGTCTGGTGATTCATCTGTAATGGAGGTGCCATGGTGGGAGTATAGGAAGTAATGTTGTGGGTAGTGGGTCGGAAGAGGGGAGATGAAGGGAAGGAGAGAAGGGAAGTAGTGGAAATGAGAACAAAGGTAGATGGGAGGAACATGAGTGGGAATCATATGGACAAGAACCAACCATTAAGACTATTTTGAAGGGTTGAGTCTGCAAGATGAAGAAGAAGAACTTGATCTATCAGAAGTAGACAAGCCTATCAAAGATATTGGATGGCTTGATCTGGTTCGGGTGCATACGATAAAACCTTTTAGCCAAGTAGCTTTACTTAATCAGATGTGCAATGCATGGTCTTCAAAGCAAGGTGTTACTTTTAACATCAAGGGGCCAGATCTATTTCTAGTATAGTGCCACTGTTTGGGTGATTGGAAGCGTGTCATGGAAGGACGTCAGTGGGTATTCAGGGGAGCACCGGTGGTAATTCAGGAGTACGGTAGCTTTACCAATGTGACTGCTTATGCGTTGAATATGATTTTCAGTATGGGTTAGGATCAAAGGCATCCCTGATGGTCATACGAGGCAGAAGGAACCTGCTGAGAAGGTAGCGAAAAGAAGGTAGTGGAGCCACTGTTCAAGGTTATAGATAATGAAGGAAAGATGAGCCAAACAAACTTTCTGAGAGCTTATGTTTATGTCGATGTTCATAAGCCTATAGTACGGTTTCTTATGACCACCATAAAGTTGATATCAGTAGAACTCTACACCAGAAGGAACGGGACTAAAATTTTCATTATATGCATCAGCGTTTAGTTCGAAATACACATACATGTGATCGATCAGTTATTATTGCCTAATCCACTCCAATTTAGTTCCCATATTAACTGGCATAAAAATATTATGACCCCTATTCGGTGTTGTTACGATAAGTGTTTTACAAACAACCACTCTATTAGTATTTCATATGCTCCCTCCATCAAAAAGTATAGTGCACATAGGTTTTCCAGAAAGTCAATCTTTCACAAACATCGAACAAGCTTATAGAGAAAATTATATCTACAATCCCATAATATGTACCCTACGAAAATATATGTCATGATTAGTCTAAGCAAAATGATTTTACTAACTGACATATTGCTTGTTGTTTTCAGTTGCGTCATGGAGGGGACACATGCCCCATTGGGCCTGCAACACCGCTTGTATCCTTCCGTGCCTTATCGTTTTCCCTATTCCATTTACCTTTCTTCATCTAGCCACACAATCTTCTGCACATCACCTCGTTCGCCATCATTGCAGAACTTAGGCCACCACTACGTGAGACTACACCCTCAGCGGTGCATTGCTGGAATTGAGGAATTGTCGGCGCCAAGGAGCTTCTAGCAGCTGTGAGGGGTGGTGACCACCGGGGTTTGGGAAGCAATGCCGACGTTGCATGGTGGGGACATTATACAGGCCCCACAATGACCATTGGCATCTTGTGGTAGAGCTACCATCAACAATAACCACTGATATTCACCCGACAGCGTCGCAGCAGCCGCAACTGCTGAAACCCCCGCATCGTAATACTAATGTTGATGCAAGCCGGAGGTGTTCGCAGGGCCACTACTAAAACCCATTATCACAGCACCCCCGTTGCTATAACTGATGCTGCGACGGCGCCACAATGCTTCAACCTCCCTCAAAGCATCATCATATTTCCTGCAAGCCGATGTTGCGATTAGGCAGAACTGAGATGATGTTGCAGAGTCTTTCAGTGAAATTGCGAATGATCGACGGACTGCGCGAGGGCTGACATTGTAGCTCCTCGTTGCGAGCGGCGATGCATTGTCGGCATGATAGCAGGCGATGCTCTGTCTCTAGTGCTAGTATTGCGAGGGGAGCAAATGCGGTCCATCGGGGTGCTCCGGTTGCAAGCGATGACCGGCGAGCCTGATGGGAGACGACGCTTGTGATTGCATTGCTACTACGCGAGGAAAGACGAAAACAGTAGTGTGAATACTGCATTTGGGTGAACCATGCGAGGAGGATGATGCAGAGGAGGTGAGGATGTTGCATTGACCTATTTGGTGTAGAAGTGGCATGGGGTTGTACGGTTCGCGAGCCGACTGATTTCTCCCCGCAAGTGAGTTGGTTGACATAAGGCAGGTGCCTTAGTCTAATGGTATTGGTTTGTTATTCTAGATGTCGATTACTTCTTCTATAACTTTGGTCAAAATGGACAAAGTTTGACTTTGAAAAAAATGTAGTAAGCAGTAGTATATTTAAGGAATGATGAAGTATTTTGGACTTATGAAGTACTTTTTATCTGAGAGACTGAGACTAAATTTATTTTATTAAATAATTATTCCAACATAGTTATTTGTGATTACTTATATCACATAATTGAACTATTAATAGTCTAATGGTCAGTCAAATACTTGACAGAATGAAACTTAGTACGTGAAATAATTTGACATGGAGTGTCTAGATAATAGATCAAGGACCTATTATGCTATGTCACTTTCGATAATTATATGAACAGTTTGATGAGTTAATTAACGATATGCATCACATGAATTATAATGAAACGAGTATTAATTAGACAACACGTTGGTTGGTTACCTATCACAATCAGCCAGTAGTATTAGTACCACCCGCCAACAAATAATGTAGGAGTACAAGGATATTAAGATGACACTAGTTAATAGTAGAGTAGTTGGACGGGAGAGGCCGAAAGTGCACATTGTCCTTTTCTAATTTCGGTCCTGACTCCTGAGGTACAAATAGACATTGCGGTTTAATGTTCGACAGTAAATATTCTAGTACAGTAGCTTATTCTTCCATTCCAATGTCCGTGCTGGAGAAGATATTCTTCCCTTTCACATGAATTATTATTCCCTCATAAAATGCAGTAAACTAGTTTGTTCTACAGTTTATTATTCTTCCCTTTCATGTCTGTGACGTATTAAATCATTTTTTTGCTATAGAAAATAATCGAGCGATCAATGGCTGCCTAGTAGTACTAGTGCCTCCTTCGTGTCGAGAACTACAAAAACCACAACCTCATCAAATGAAATAAATGGCATATACTCTGCTGCTTCGGCCTACACGGCCCAGTTCTCCGCATCCTATCCCAGGTTCTCCCCAACCAAGATTTGGGAGGCACACGCTGAGCCAAAATGCAAGTTCTTCGCCTGCTTGTGCTCCACGGAAAAATCCTCATGGCCGACATGCTAGCCGTTCGTGGCTGGCCGCACGACCCTTGCTGCCCCCTTTGCCTTGGGGCACTGGAGACGGCCACTCATATCTGCAAGGACTGCCCGTTTGCCGTTGCAGTTTGGTCTCACGTCCAGGTGTGGACGGGAGAGGATTCTGGGGCCACGCCCACGTTGCCCCCTTCGATGGGGATTTCGGACTGGTGGGATTCGTTCACCACCAATTTGCCCAAGGACGACGGAAGAAGGCGGAGCGGCCGCTTCCTTTACACCATCTGGAACATCTGAAAGGAGCGAAACCGACGCATCTTCAATGGAACTCGCCTCACGCACCTAGAGGTAGTAGCTATTGCCTTCGACGACATCAAGCAAAGGACTTTGGCCTTTGGCCGAGCACAGGTGGCAGCCGGTATTGGTTGATTAGTTCCTAGGGGTTTTTGTCCGGTTTCTCTCAGAAAACCGGAACACTCTTGTACATAAACTTTATTCTCCTTCTTATATGAAAAGGCAGTGCTCCTGCCGGTTCCTCAAAAAAAAATCAAATGAAATAAATTAATTTCCTTTACAGTTGATTCTTGCCATGCATGTATAAACATGTTTTTTTTCAATATAAGCATGTATATTGGAAAAACATGTCTATATTTGGTGGCCGCTGCTCACGGCTCACCGTGCCTAGAGTTGAGGCTATTGGGTGGGAGCCTGCTTAGATTGATTCATCCTATGCCCCACTAAGAAGAATTCCTTCGAGCTGCTCAGTTTGGCTGGATCGCACCATCGCATTTTGACCCTAACTGGTTGTAGCTTCATGATAGAAAACTCATCAATGGCTACAAGTTTATCAACTGGTTTGGCAAGATGAGCCAGCCAAGTAACTGGCAGAAAAAAAAATACTTTCTCAGATCCAAAATAAATGACGCAATTTTTACCTAGGTTTATTTAAAACTGCGACACTTATTATGGATCGAAGGTAGTACCCTTGATTCGATTGAGAATAAATATATTTTGTTAATACATCTGCTCAAATACCCTGGGCATCCAGCTAATTGGTGATTATAAGACAAGACCAAGATGGTTTATTCATTCATTAAGGGTGCGGCTTCAACCAAAAAGTAGCACTAATGATAGTGTCTTAATTAGTACTAGTAGGTGGTTGTGCGTTAGCTAGGCAGTACCGTTGGATTTCTTGTCGTACCAAGATTGGGCAAGAGGTACATGTTGTAGTTTCGATCGCTCTATAAAAAGCAGACGTGAATCCAGACGACAAAGCTACAAGCGTACAAGCATACCTCGTTCATCTTTGCGGAAATGGAGTCCAGCGCTGGCGCGGAGTGTTTGAGAGATAAGTGCATCCTCATCACCGGCTCAACAGGGTACCTCGGGAAATGTATGTTTAACACCTGCCTGTATCCTGCATGCATGCGTGAACTCTTGATTCTAAAGATTATGGTTAACAGTACAACTAAGAATCTGTTGTAAGGAGTTGCCATATCATCTAGAACGGACCTAATAGCAAGAATATAAAGTAGTAAATATTAATTGTGTACTACTTTATTAATAGTTAGTTTACCTTACAATCTCACAAAATGTTTTGGGCTCGTGCTGCAGCTGACTACTATTTACAACCCATTACTTTTCTTTCTCCTCTAACTAAGCAAAGATATAGTTCAACGGTTCCAAAATATAGGTTGTTTTAGCAAGCTCTTCTAGCTTGCTACAACGACGTATATTACAAAATGGAGGAAGTAATATTTAAGTGCTTATAGTTTACTTATGTCATCTTATTGTATTTGCTCTAATGGTAGCTTCTGCCTCGTATCTTCCATACAGTGCTAGTGGAGAAGATATTGCGGGTTCAGCCGGCGGTGAAGAAGTTGTACCTACTGGTCCGCGCGCCCGACGCTACGTCTGCTGAGCAGCGTGTCTTGTCTGAGGTACACAATTTGTTTAGCTTATTTCAACTTACTATTAGAGGACATCTATGATTAGATCCTGAGAAATGTCAAAGATTCTCACGTAATATTTGCTCTGTCCTGTTCTCTTTCCGCGATAAAGGTCATTGGAAAGGATCCCTTCAATCTTCTACGAGAAAAATACGGGATTACTGGCTTCCAAAACTTCATCAAAGAAAAGGTAGTACCTCTCGCTGGAGACATAATGGATGGCTACTTAGGGCTAGACAACTCAAGTGTTCATGCCTTGTCGGAGGAGATTGATGTTATCATCAATGTGGCTGAAACCACTAACTTTGATGAAAGGTTCGTTCCTTGAATTATTGGCCCTGATGCACAAAGTTATCTTGGTTTTTTTCCGGGTAGTCTTGGTTTGTTGTGACAACAATATTATTGGATTTGTTGATCGATTTTTTTATCCATAAACTTACAATAAAGTTCGTGCAAAGTGGTGGCTGAGAGTCTGTGTAGGTACACCTCTTTACTTCGGGAACTAATACAAAATTGCTAGAAAAATAAAAAGCATAACATTACACAATATGACCATATAAATCGGAGGAAAGAAGATAGTATGTGCCCCATACAAAAAGAACTAGTGATACAAACATATATGAATATAATATAAAATTCAGAGTCTTCACTTTTTTGGTGTCAAATAACTATATATCAACACGAAACTTTAGATACACAATCCTGGTACAACAATGTGTCAAATTGTTTTCAGAATACAACAGAAATATCTAACAAGAGGTGGGTTTTAGGTATCCCCGAGCTAAGAAAAACACCTCTCTAAACTTTTCTACTTGTATTTTGTGCTTCGCTATTTGGAGGCCTCTTTAGCTGAAATGTTCAGGTATTTCCGGGTAGTCTTTTATTTACTTCTGTTTTTGTTTAACAAGTTGTTGAAATACAGCAAGAATTGAATATTTTCTAAAATTACAAACAATTTTCAGTATATGAACCATTTTTAAAAGGAGTTAAATGTTACATGATTCTTTTACAAAGATACGTGAACATTTTTAATTTTACATGAATATTTTTCTAGAACATAGGTAGTTTTTTTAGGAATACGTGAATGAATTTTCAATTACATGTGCATTTTCTAATTACTCATTTTAATGTTAAAGAATATGGAAAACAATAGAAAATCGAGTGCCAAACCTTCAAAAGCCAAAAGAACAGAGATAAGAATTGCCAGGGGAACGCTTATTAACCCAAAAACAATGAAGCGCAATGCATACTCTGTACTGGCCAGCCCATGGAAGAGAGTGCATGTGTGTTCCGCTCCAATTTTGACGCACAGACCGTATAGGAGCAATCGGATAGGAGACAACCATGTTCTACCCATGCACTAGCAATGTACTAGTCTGGTAAGGTTCAGGTACTACCCGTAGGCAAGGTTGTCAGAATCGCGATTCTGTTATACGATTTACGACTTTACGATCCAAACTAACCTCTATGATTCTATGATTTTAGTTCTTAGAATCTACATTTCTACGATCCTAATAGTGAAGATACTACGATTTGCGATCCTGCCATCGAAGCTCCAATCCGATTCAAAATCGCGATTCTGACAACCTTGCCTGTAGGCATGTAAATGTGCCCATGGCCTACCCATGCAGGACCGGTACCCAACGGTACTCATGCCCATGAGTAAAATTGCGATCTTTAGCAGTATATAATCTATCCTTGCTGCAAGAACTAGCACAAGTGCTTAGGCCAGAAGAGGGCAAACTATGGTAGACGTTGATGCTTGGATCCCAATATGTGTACCAGCCTGATCCTCAGGTATGTCTATGAAGAATAGAACAATTCCAGTAGTTGTAGTAGAAGACTGCCTTCCAGGTATCTTGGACCATTTAAAAGCCACATCCCAGAAGATCTTAATACCTCTTAGAAGTAGACCAGAGTTGCTGGCTGAACCCCGCTGTACCAAATGATTAGTACACTGGATAGAATGATTCTGCAGGGTTGGATGTTGCGTGTCATCAGGCTTGTCCAAAAGAGCTTGAAAACATCAAGTGCTGATGCCGCCTGATGCACCTACATTGCAAAACCTTTTTTTCCTGGCAAAGAGGCAGTTATTTATAGACTTTTGATGGCACCAGAGAAAACTGAAAATATTGCAATGGTGGCCTGAGGGTGATTACTATTCAGTAGCGACTGGATGAGACGATGCAAAGAGTTAGTCCCTCCGTCCGAAAGTACTTGGCAGGGAAACGAATAAAAATGAATGTATCTATAACTAAAATAAGTCTAGCTACATACATTTCTGCGACAAGTATTTCAGGACAGAGGAACTATTATTTTGAAGTACATGGTCTATCCTAACATTATAAGGAGGCGCAAACCATGTTGCCCTAGCAAAAGTGCAGCTAAAAAGGAGATGCATATCATCCTCATGTAGGTTACACCTGCAACAGTTGGAGGCTGTCTGCTGGGAGAATAAATCAGCCCTTATAAAGGAAAAATACCAATAGCACGCTACAACAAACTAGCGTCGGTCTAAAAATATGCTATATCGCGCTATAGCGTGCTATATCACACTATAACGTGCTATTACCGAGACTTTGGCAACCGCTGTACTGGTAGCTCGGTCTCCTCTGCTACCACATCACCCAATGATCTGTTCCCCCTATTGTATTCGTGCAAGATGCCGTTTCTAGATAAATTGTATAGCATTTTTTTTCTCTCGTACGGGTCTCACACTTACACAAATCATATGATGCCACTGTACATGAGTAAATAACATAAAACAACCATAGGATTCGAAAAACTATGGCTTTTAAAAAACTTTCTAAGACCCGCCACTTTTGTGGTTCGCTGATTCCAAAAGCATTAATTGTTCACTTGGAATATTTTAAGCGGGATTATGACATATTAGACCCAGTCGTTAGGGCCACATGGAAAATAAACTCATCATGTTAAGTGTTGGACCAGCGCCCCATTTGTGGCCATCTCCTCACCCCCGAGTCTGCCCACACCCCCCACCGCAGCCGAGCAACAAGGTTGCCAGGAAGGGCCGATGAACACCCTCCCCTACCCTCACTATCCTCCCACTCTCCTCCGTCGACGGAAGCAACCTGCTCATCGATGCCATGCTTGCACGGCGTGCTTCCATGGCCACAAACATTAGCTCCCGGAGCATAGCTCCGGCGGCGCCAGCGCCCGCAGAGCAGCAATTTAACGTCGGCTGAAAAACACCCAGTGCATCAGCGTGTCCCCGGGGAAGATCTTGTGCCTCCCTGCATCCGGCACGGGCAGGCCATGGACGAAGCTGCCCATGCTCCCTTCGAGGCCGGGAACAGATTGCCGGTGGTGCTAGCTTGTGTGCAGGGGCTCCTCCTGGGCCTGGCACCCACTGAGCCTCACCTTGATGCCCACATGTGTTGTTTGCCAGACGGCGGGCCAAGCGTACGTGTGGTTCATTTTGCAGGGACACGATTGTTTTTTCTTTTTGCAAGGACCTAATTGCTTTTTATGATAAAATTATAGGGACTTGATTGCTTTTAAGTTTTTTTTGTAGGAATCCGATTGCTTTTAAAAAATTATTTTGGCCCCACCTGTCATAACTCGCAATGGTCAACCTAACGGTCAACGCTAACGGTGTTGACTTATATGTCATTTCAGACCTGATGAGTGGACCCGATATTTCATAATCATGATTAAGATTAATAACCCAGTCATTAGTACAACATGGTAGTTTTTTGAAATAGTGAACCACCGAAGTGGTAGGTATTTGGAGTTTCCAAAAAGAGGTCGTTTTCCAGAATCCTAGCCCGAATTGTGGTAGTTTTATTCTATTTGCTCCACTATATACCCTGCACTCTTCAGTTCATATACCACTTCCTCTCCTCCTCTTCAATTGAAAATTTAAGTAGATTAGTGTTATTTTCAATCGATTAGGATGGACAATGTTGAGACTAGCATGATTCTAATGTATTGGCATTACTTACATATGAACTTCGAAGATAAAACCGGACATAACACTATTTCACAGTAGTAATACCCAAGGTTTAGAGGATAACATGATTGCAATAAAAAATAAAATTAATATAACAACTCTACATGACTACAATTAACAGAACAAGATATGGGTCTCGCACTTCAATTAATAAATTAGTAGCATCTCATCTTTTAGCAAATTAATTAACAAACTGATACATTTTTTCAGGATATTTGATGCTCTCGTTGCCGCCTACAATGAACAAGCATTGCCATGTTTCATTCGCAACCCGGATGACATAATTGATGTGGTAAGTATGTTCTATGTTACTAGCCTAAATAAGCAACAATGGGATAACTAGGCAAATTATAAAATTGCTAGCTAGTCTGTATATTGGTGAACCACATAACTGATTAAACTAGACCTGTATAGATATCAGCAGACATGGTCATAATTGTAACACTTGTGGCCATGGTTGTTCACTGGAACGATAAACCGCGCTACTAGGAAAGTGCTGATAGGTGGGACGTAACGGTCAACACCTTGGGGCATGCCATTGGTAATCTGGCAAAGGGTCAGTTCTTTTGGCGGCTTAAGAAGTAAGCCGCCTCCTCCCCAGTTTTATTCATAAGACGCCTCTCTTATTCACTGGGGCTTTCGAACTAGTTATGAGATAACTAATATAGAAGACTCAACAAATTTTGAAAGTGGCTTATTTTTTAATCTAGGTAGAGGCAACTTATTTTTTTAAGCTGCCGAAAAGAATTGGCCTAAAATATCATTGGCGGCGGCACCTCGGGCCTGCCAATGGGTACATCTACAAAACTACAAGTGCTTGACATTGATAGCATAGCGGTGGGGGCGCCGACGGCTGTGCCTCTCGGAAAACAGAAAAAACATGTTTTCTGTTTTTTTCCTTCCGCGAGAGGCACGTTTTTGCTTCCGCGAGAGACACAATTGTGCTTTCATGGGAGGCACGACCGTGACTCTTTCTGAAAGGAAAAAAAACCTTGCTCCCGCTTCGGTATTTTTCGTCCTATTTTTTTCGTGAGAAAAAGTTCGTCAAAAGCAATCAACATGTGGTCTAGTTTTGAAGATCTCGACGCGAAACAGTGAAAACTGTTTGAGATTTGGACGCAAGGTTTAAGAGATAAAATGTTTTGAATAAACGAATATACAAAAAAGGGAAAACTCACAGGTTGCGACAAATGGCGTACATACAACACGCCACTTGTCACAACCTTAAAAGGTCGGAGTGATCTTTGCAAGGAGTACTCCTCAATTAATGATTTCGTGATGAGCACCATTCCTTGACCACCGATGAAAATATGGGCCAGACTTGGCCCCAAGTTAGTTGTGGGGTTGGCACTACCTCTGGCGGGCTCGTAGGTCGGCCTAGCACTAGTATAATATTTAGGTCTTCCTTTCCACGTATGTAGTGTCCATCGAGCCCGCATGGGGGAGGAGGGGATTTGTCTTCCTTTCCACGGATTCAAAATGATTGCCAACATTTTTTTGGAACACTGATTTCTTTCCGCTTCATCAAAATACTAGCATTAATATTTGTCTATTTTTTTAGAAAAATTCATGCAAGTTTGTCTCGTGAATTTAATTTTGTATACTTATTTAAGCTTATTATTCGCAACTTTTAATATGATCTAAAGATCTATCAGTTTCAATGTAGGAAATGGATTGCCCCAACTCTTTGGACACAAGGAGTTTGTGCGCCAATGATGGATTTGGAAACAATTGCTTCTACCTGACGCTTACGGAGGATTTCAAATTTATGACGGTATATTTTATGAATTACTGAACAAATTTCATTTGTAAGCATTTATTAAAAAATTCTAATAAGCAAACCTTTTCTTTTATCTTTAAATTTTCTCAGTGCGTCCCCTGCTTTGCAAGGGCTGAACTATTAAAGAAGCTAAACGTCGCGAGGGATGAGGAGACCACCATTACTGCCTTCCTCAATATAAAAGAAGGCTTCTATTTTAAGGTTATGATCCAAAATGAGAAAGATCAAACCTTTTTTGGTTTCCATTGTCTTAATTGGAGAGACTTTGCTAAAGCTTACAAATTGGAGGTTGGGACGGAACTGTCCCCAGATATTGGCCAACAAACTAATTGTGACATCTGGGTGGATTTGGATAAGCTTCCTATGATCCCTCCATGCAAGTTTTGTGTTAAAGATACCTAGAAACCTTTATATTACTCAACATTAGTTGCTAATTGTAAGTATAATATTGCTTATACATAATTGGGCAGGTTATTTACGAGTGCCAAAAGAAACTCAGAGGATGGTAGACAACATTTACTATACTGCTGGCACCATAGTTACTTTGGAGGAGATGAAAGAGGTCATACGATTTTTGGACAGTATGAATGAAGGCGTGAGGCATTACCGTGCCGGAAAAAGTTTTGGACCATACATGCCACTTGCTCACACATTGAGCATGACGAACATTGAGAAGAAGTACCTGGTAAGTATTATATCCATTTTCATGTTATTCATATACTCTTGATAAATTAACTAGAATTCCTATGACTCTCTTACAATGACGTTCCTTTGCAATAGGAAATCCCAACACCCTGTGTGCCTCAGCAAATGCCTGCTAATGGTGATATGCGAATTATTGTCCATGACAAGACAAACTTCACATGCACTTACTCGACTTCAGCAGATGATGGATGCATCCTTGTAAATGGGTGGAAGCAACTACTTGAGACCTACCACGTAGAAATTGGAGATAGGTTGATTGCCGTGCTACACTATGGACCACGAGGGCCTTTCTTATTTCTCACCTCCATATTTGAGGGTGTTTTAGAGTGTCATTAAACTGAACATGATCTACAAATAAACTTAAACATGCTTTATGGTTATACCTGGTGTTGAACACCTTGTATGTATGGTTAAACTTAAATGTGATTTATGGTTATTAAAGGTTGCGTTAAAGATAGTGCAAACTATTTAGGTATGATACAACTGGGAAGACACATTTGTGCCGCCATGGCAGCACAAATTAGCAAAATAGCTCATTTTTGCTGCCATTGTAACATTTATGAGCGAACCTACTCCCTCCTTCCATCTATATAGGGCCTAATGCATTTTGGAGGCTAACTTTGACCAAAAGTTAGAGGAATAATATATGACATGCAACTTACACAAAGCATACGGTCAAATTTGTATGTGAAACACTAGTAGAAAACAGGGCATCTGTCCCGTCGTAAGGGCCTTTAGTCCCGGTTCATGAACCGGGACTAATGGGTCATTACTAATACCTCCCCCCTTTAGTCCCGGTTCATACACGAACCGGGACAGATGGGCATCCACGTGGCATCTAATGTAGATGTTAATGGAGCTCCCAATGATATAATTTTCACATTATACATCTAATGTACTATTTATCTTGTCAATAGTCAAAGGCGGTCTTGAAAAATGCATTAGGCCCTATATAGATGGAAGGAGGGAGTACATGTATTCCCTATGTAGCAAAACATTACCGAGTAACTATCTTCTATGTGATTGGCATCAAAAAATGTTGCACACCATATAAATAGAGGAGCAGGGCTAGCCCCTAGAACACAAGTTTTTGAGCCTCCTCGAGTTCTTCCAGTTCTAGTTAGTCCTAGTTGACTAATTAGAGCTAGGCTAACCTTCAAGTTCCTCCTCCGCTCTAAATCCGTTGTGCTTGGCGAAGCCCTGCGGAAATAGTTTCACCACCACTATCACCACACCGTTGTGCTGTCAGAACTCATCTACTACTTCTCCCCTCTTGCTGGATCAAGAAGGTGAGGACGTCATTGAGCTAAACGTGTGCTAAACGCGGAGGTGTCGTACTTTCATCACTTGATCTGGACGGATCGTGAAGGTGTACGACTACATCAACCGCGTAGATAAATGCTTCCTCTTAGTGATCTACAAGGTTATGTAGATGCTCTCGCCTCTCGTAGCTATGCATCCCCATGGATAGATCTTGCGTGGGTGTAGAAATTTTTTTTTTTCCATGCAATGGTCCCCAACATGCTTAACTTGGGATTCTTTTCGAATGGGCTCTATCCATGGGGATGAGTAGTCCATCATCCCTAATAAGCCAGCCTATCAGACATGCACTAAGTTGTGCTATGTCCGATGGGGGTGGAGGCAGAGGGAAGCTGGCGAGGTATGGATGGTTTGTCAGCAAGGCTGGAAGGGGAGGCTAGTGAGTGGAGGCCTCTATCGAACGCAAGGTCGCACCCCATCTATGGGCACTAGCCCAATGGTGGCTATTCAGGCAGTCGGGCGAGTGATGGCATCTGTTGTTGTCCTAGATCCGCAAGTAGGTTACATCCTGGGTCCGATGGCGGGTAGGGGCTGGCGACGTAGTGGAGGGAAGCGTTGGCCGGGAAGGTGGCGACTGGAACACAGGAGGGAACTACAATTGTTTTATTCATATGTTAATTTAAGGCATGAATTGAATACATGGATATTTACTTTATGTAATTCAAATTTGTTATGCAAGTATAGTAAAACCCCTAAGTTAATTTTCCAGGCATCAACTTTAGCTCCTATACAAAAACTGCACGGTAAATTCAAACTCAAAAGTGCAATTATCTTTTTACATTTTCAGAAAATCTTAAAAAATGTAGTCTAAAAGTCTTGAAATTAAGCATGGGGTCGTGATATGACCTAAAGAGGCTATGTTTCTATTTTCAAACAATTTCACAAATTTTATTTTCTATATTGCTTTGAAACGAGAGCAACTCCCCGAAATGATCAAATCTTTCACATTGTTAGTGTGAGCTTTCAAGTGCACCTCCTAGTTGCTTTTCGGCACTAGTGTTTGTTTTAAATGATATGACTATTTAAAAACTTATGATATGTACCGCAGGTTCATTAAACCAATTGTCAGGTGATACGTTTCCAATGTATCTATAATTTATAAAGTATTCATGCCATGTTTACGATGATTTTATATGGTTTTGGTGCACTTTTGTACATTTTTCATTAACTAGCCTATTAACCTAGTGCCCAGTGCCAGTTGCTGGTTTATGCTTGTTTTTGGTTTTCCAGAAAATTCATACCAAACGAACTCCAAATGCTACAAAATTTACTGTGATTTTTATGGATAAGAAGAGACACATGAAGCTTTGAGAAGGTCCGGAAGGTGTCTAGGGGGGCCACAAGCCTGGGTGGAACCCTCCCCCCTAGGTGCCACCACCTGAGCTTTTGGGACCCTCCGGACCCCCCTGGTCGTACCCTACCGGAGGAAGAAGTCATCACTCGAGGCCATCTTAATGATCCTCGCTACCTCCATGACAAGGAGGTAGTAGTTCACCCTCGAGGCTGAGGGTATGTACCATTAGCTATGTGTTTGATCTCTCTCTCTCTCTCTCATGATCTTGATAGGGCGCGATCTTAATGTACCATGAGCTTTGTTAATATAGTTGAATCATATGGTGTTCTTTGATACGTCTGCAACGTATCTACAATTTTTTATTATTTCATGTTATTATATTATCAATCTTATCAACTTTATACGCAATTTTATATCATTTTTTGGGACTAACCTATTAACTCAGTGCCAAGTGCCAGTTGTTGTTTTCTGCATATTTTTGGTTTTACAGAAAATTTGTACCAAACAGAGTCCAAACGCTACGAAACTTGTTGACGAATTTTGCCTGGACATAAGAGACCCTCGAATCTTTGGGTGAGGATCAAAAGACCTATGAGGAGACGACAAGGCAATAGAGCGCGCCCTGGGGGGTAGGCGCTCTCTAATGCCTCCTGGGCCCCTCGCAGCTCCCTCTAAGCTAATTACAGTGCTATAAATTTCCAAATATTCCAAAACCCCTAGAGAGCCATCCGAACAATTTTTCCGCCATCGCAAGCTTCTGTTCTTCCCCTGTCCCATCTAGAGGCCTTTTTTGGTACTCTACCGGAGGGGGAATCGATCACGGAGGGCTTCTACATCAAACTTGCCGCTCCTTCAATGATGTGTGAGTAGTTCATGATACGTCTCCAACGTATCTATAATTTATCATTTTATAGCAACTTTATATCATTTTTGGGACCAACCTATTGACCCAGTGCCCAGTGCTAGTTGCAGTTTTTTGCTTGTTTTCTACATCGTAGGAAATCAATATCAAATGGAGTCCAAACACCAGAAACTTTTTGTGGATTTTTTATGGACCAGAAGACTCCCGATGGGCTAGAGCAGCACTTGGGGGGGTGCCTCGAGGGGGGAACAACCCACCAGGGTGCGCTTGGGGGCCCAGGCGTGCCCAGGTGGGTTGTGCCCACCTCGGTGGCCTCCCGCACCCCCTCTTTACCCTATAAGTTCCCCAAAATTCCAGAGACCCTCGGGGTTAACCTAGATCAGAAGTTCCGCCGCTGCAGGGCTCTGTAGCCACCAAAAACCAATCTAGACCCTTTCCGACACCCTGCCGAAGGTGGGAATCATCTCGGTGGCCATCTTCATCATCCCGGCGGCTACCAGGATGAGTTGGGAGTAGTCCACCCTCGGGGATGAGGGGTTGTAGTCCACCCTATGTGTTTAATCTCTCTCTCTCTCGTGTCCTTGAGATATTACGATCTTGATGTATCGCGGGCTTTGTTAATATACTCGGATCATATGGTGTCTTCCCCTCTCTATCCTATTGTGATGAATTGAGTTTTTCCCTTTGAGATTTCACTCTTATCCGATTGAATACTTTTATGGATTTGAGAACACTTGATATATGTCTTGCAGTTGAATACTCGTGGTGACAATGGGGTATAGTATTGATCCACTTGATATATGTTTTGGCACTCAACTCGCGGATTCCCGAGGTGACATTGGGGTAGTGTATGCATAGGGGTTGATGCACATTCTTGTCTTTGTTTTTCCGGTAGAAATCTTGGTGCACTCATTGAAATTCTTTGTGTTGGATTGAGTATTATGAATATGAATCTGCTTTGGTGTTAGTTTAGTACGAACTCTAGGATAGATCGAACGGAAAGAATAGCTTTGTGTTATTTTAGTACGAACTCTTGAATAGATCGAACGGAAATAATAGCTTTGAGGTGGTTTCGTACCCTACAAACAATTTATTCTTATGTTCTCCGCTATATAGGAACTTTGTAGTGATTCTTTATCGCACGTTGAGGGATGGTTATATAATCCAATTATATTAGCAATGTTGGGAGATTGCACTAGCGAAAGTACGGACCCTAGGCCTCATTTTCAAGCATTGCAATACCGTTTTTGTGCCCGTTTACTATTTGCTACCTTGCTGTTTTTATTTATTCAGATTATAAAAATATATTTCTAACATCAATATTACACTTTTATCACCATCTCTTCGCCGAACTAGTGCACGTATACAATTTGCTATTGTATTGGGTGTGTTGGGGACACAAGAGATTTCTTGTATTTGGTTGCAGGGTTGTTTGAGAGAGAGCATCTTCATCCTACGCCTTCCAAGGATTGATAAACCTTAGGTCATCCACTTGAGGGAAAATTGCTACTGTCCTACAAAACTCTGCGCTTGGAGGCCGAACACGAGTCTACAAGAATAAGGTTGCATAGTAGACATCAAGCTCTTTTCTGGCGCCGTTGCTGGGGAGGTGAGTGCATGAAGGTATATCTTTAGATCTTCCAATTGAATCTTTTAGTTTCTTGTTTTATCACTAATTTGGTTTATAGAAGAAAACTACAAAAAAATGGAGTTGAGGTTGCATCATATTATTGATCATCTTTATAATATCTTTCTTGAAAATGATGGATCAGAAAATTGTGCTCAATTGTTATAAGAAGTCAATAAAATGTTTGGCACAAAATATTTGAATGATGAGCATGATTGCAATGTGGTTATTATGAACTCTTTGAATATCCGTGATGCTAATGATATGCAAAGTTACAAGCTTGGGATGCTTTATTTGATGAAGATGATATTTTTAGTCCCCCAAGATTTGATGTGCAAATTTGTTATAATGATTGCATGCCTCCTATTTATGATGATTATATTGATGAAAGTGGATTGGGAGAGGTCATGACATTATTTAGTGATGAATCCACTATTTTGGAGGAGGTTGCAATTGACTATGACAACAAAGTTTCTATCTATGATGATTATGGTGATGACATGTATGCTATAAATAATAATGATAACCATGAAACTTGTCATCATGATCTTAATTTTCAATCCCATGATAGTTACTTTGTTGAGTTTGTTCCCACCATTATTGATGAGAATAAATTTGCTTACGTAGAGAGTAATAAAGTTTCTACGTTTATGGGTCATGAAAATAATGCTTTATGTGATAGTTATATTGTTGAATTCATTCATGTTGCCGTTGAAAATTATTATAAGAGAGGAACATATGCTTAGGCTTCTCACTTATATCATGTTTCCTCTCTTTATGTTGAAAGTTTTGAAGTTGCACTTGTTTTGCCTTCCTATGCTACTTGATTCCCGCTCCCATAAATTATTTGCTCACAAAATCCCTATGCATAGGAAGTGGGTTCACTAGTACAGCGAGCTGCTAAACAAACGGTTTTTAACCCCTTTCCGCGACGGCCTTTGGAACCGTCGTCAAGTGAGTGTGGGCGATAGGGGGTCCTTTCCACACGACCTAGAAACCGTCGGGGATATGCCCTCCTGGCACACACGCTCGGCAAAATGAGGCCATGTGCGACAGGCGAGCGCTCAAATACGGAAATATGTACAGTAGAGCTAAAAACATTATACGGCAAAATTGTTTTCGGTCGCAAGTACATCCCACACAGTCAGTACCCGGCCCGCTAAACGTTTCCGTTCGTATGTACATCCCACACAGTCGCTCCAAGGAAAACGTTTCCGTTCACAGGTACATCACACGCAATTTTTCCCGTTAAATCGTTTGCGCCATTGAATGTATCACACACGGTCCGTAGAAGAAACTGTGTGGCAAAGGCTGTCCATCACACATTGTTTTTATGTGGTAAATGTTTGGGCAAGCTGGCCTAACGCAAACAGTTTTCAAGAGAAAGTCGTGTGTGATTTTTCATTGATCCAACACGGCTTATTCCTAAAAACTGTGTGTGTTGCCTGAGGTCATCGCCCACGGTATTTTTTCAACAACCGTTTGCAATAGCAAAACCCAATTAGCAGGCTAATTCACCATTAGCAGGCTAATTACCCTATTATTAATAATCAATTTATTAATCTAATTGACATTCATATTAAGCTTATGATGTGTATTACCGAGAGGGCCCAGAGATACCTCTGCGATACTCGGAGTGACAAATCCTAATCTCGATCTATGCCAACTCAACAAACACCTTCGATGATACCTGTAGAGCATCTTTATAATCACCCAATTACATTGTGACGTTTGATAGCACACAAGGCATTACTCCAGTATCTGGGAGTTGCATAATCTCATAGTCGAAGGAATATGTATTTGACATGAAGAAAGCAATAGCAGTAAAACTGAACTGTCATTATGCTATGCTAACAGATGGGTCTTGTCCATCACATCATTCTCCTAATGATGTGATCCCGTTATCAAATGACAACTCATGTCCATGGTTAGGAAATCTTAACCATCTTTGATCAACGAGCTACTCTAGTAGAGGCCCACTAGGGACACGTTGTTTGTTCATGTATTCACACAGGTATTAAGGTTTCTGATTAATACAATTCTAGCATGAATAATAAACCTTTATCATGAATAAGAAAATATAAAATAACAACTTTATTATTGTCTGTAGGGCATATTTCCTTCACCTCCCAAGGTCTACGCTGATGTTGGAGCACACGCAGTTGGAACAACACATGTCTACAATGAGGATGTCGCCTCCGCCACATCATCCTAGCTCGAGGAGACTGGTTTCCGAAACAATCTTCAACCATAAGGCCGATCACCTTGTTGGGGAAGGATCTATATAATCTTCATTCAGCGCTGCCATCGCCATTGCCGAAGCCAAGACGACGAACAACCTAAAAAAAGCTACTTTATCCTAAAACCATCCACACACGTGCATCCGGCGACGCCCCCATCACCACCGACGACCATGATCGTCGGCGGAGGGGAGCCGCCGGAGGAGGGCGGTGGAGGAACTTTCCTTTGTAGAGATGCTGGCGAGATTGCCGTTTTTCTTCCAGAGAAAGAAAGAACAACCCCCTTATACAAATAACTTTGTTAAGTCTTTTTTTTCATCGAACTTTATTAAGTCTTTGACCATGTCTACTATGCACGTCCGCCGTTCTAGTTAGTATAGAACGTAATGTATAAGAGATTACATAACAGATACGTACATAGACTTTTACATTGCACACCATGAACATATGGTATATTATTCTTGGCAACAATAGTTTATCAAGGAACATGCACCCATTTATTGCTCTTTATGCAAAGGTCCTTTTCGCAGAGGCCCATCTTGTCTATTCACTTCGGTTCTTCTTTACGTTGGCATCATTTATAACAGCTGGCACGTGGACATATAAGAAATACTTGTGCCAACTGATATTATATATTGGGATCACAGTTAAATATGCCGTCGTCGCCATTGTCCGTCTTCAGTTCCATTCTCAGCTTTGTAAAGTTTGTGTCGTCAAAGCTTCACACGAAAGAACATGTAGCACTTAATTAGCATAAACCATAATTGGGTGAAGTTTATGGGAACTATATTGACTCGAGTATTTGTTTTTTTGATATATTTCTTTAAATATTTACATTCAGACTCAAACATCAAAAATATATAACTATAGCTTAGTGTCAATTTGAAGGTCTTAAACCATGCATCCCTGTTTATTATACTCTGATAAGGCTCCATGCTACTCAAACTCTAAATATTGGAGTGCACAAATTCAAAAAGAGAATATTTATAGTGGTGTTCTGGGTGTTGGTTATTAATTGTGGTGTTCTAGGTGCTTGTTAGGTAGCCGAATGGCTTGTTGGCTAGTCGGCTATGGGCAATCAGTTCAGATATTCATATACTTATTGGAAATTTCAGATTCGAATATATATTACAGTTTTACCACTAGAAATTAATTACGTGCGAAACGCAAGAAGAAATCTCACCGTCCTTTAAAGAATGCATACGGTGCATACAGCTTGACCAACAACTCCAAGAAATTATATCTTTGATTGAGCTTGTTGTAATATTTTGAAAACAACCCACAGAATAACATACTCACGGCATGCAACATCTGTTATATAAAGATAAAGATGATAAATTTTTCCGAATAATTTTATCTTATGAACACGATATATGTATATGCATAAGAAACATTACTTACCTCCAGAGGTACCTTGTACACCAAGAACATGTATACACGAAAGGATGCAAGTCCCTTGAACAGGTAGGGTCTTTTGTTTGTTAAGGGCTTCCCATTCTCTAGGACACGAGGATTATCGTTGAAGTAATCCTCACATGCATCCTCCATAACAAGAACAGTCAATGGATTTCGAAGTGATGAGCTTACGTGGTAAATAACTTGCTGTTTATCGTTCCAGTGAACAACCATGGCCACCAATGTTGCATTTACTACCATGTCTGCCGGTATCTATACAAGTCAAGTTTAATCAATCAAGTGCTTCACAAGTAGATTCTAGCTACTTATATCATTGGTGGTTATTAAGTTGTTAGCGTAGTACGTACTCACCACATCAATTATTTCATCACGGTTGCCAATGAAGCATGGCAATGCTTGTTCATTGTAGGCGACGATTAGAGCATCAATTGTCCTGGAAAAAATGTATTAGTTTTGCTAGCTTTCCACTGTCTAGTTTCATATTGTCTTTATCATACCTTGCTCCTTCGATCCATCCAGGGAAGGGGTCTTTGTAAGTGCTTGTTACCATGATAGGTCGGACGATGACAACTGGAAGGTCTCCCCTTTCCTGGCCAATCAGTGTCTCCCCGATTGCCTTAGTAAATGCATACACGTTTGGCCATCCAAAATGGCAAGATCTTCCAGAATTAATCAGAAGTTCAGTTAGTATCAAAAGCGAGGTGTCATGCATTACCAAATATACATGAGTCATGTGTACAGCGTAGGAGTACATGGAGCAACAAATCTCTACCCACCCTTCGTTGTGTTTCTTAGTTGAAAATGCTATTTTACCGATATAAATATTCAATGAATGTATTACACAGTATATGTCATCATTGTCTCCTTTGTCTGTCTACCCTTTGTTCCATGAGGCATTCACATACTTCATCTAAGCGCATGCCCTTAAATGCTATAGACGTGTGTCAAGATAATTGGAATGCCAGATTACTATATAATTAAAACAGAATACAAATAAGACATTACGTTCTTCCACATAAGATAAATAATATACATCATTGATATGCAATACTTACGGCTGAGATTTAAAGATATTATCTTACGTGCCTAAAGTTATGTATGTTAACCTGACACGTACAGGATGCATGAATAACGAAATTGAAAGAAGAGAGGAATTCCGATCGGCATGTACACAAGTAGAGAAAATAAAAAGATCAGCATTTCCACAAAACATGCGGATGATGAAAAACAAAAAACTAACAAGTGAACATAAAACAGAAAATAGAAAAACTGCAAGTACCATGCTATCCTGCCTGAGTAAAACAAAAGGAAAGAAATCTCATCCAACTTTCACGTCGTCCTTTTTTGAGCGGTATCTCTCTCTGTTTCTGTTTCATAAACACGAGAGCCCCTCTAGCGCCAGTTTTCCTGCAGAAGCACAGAGCATTTCGATTGCGCCGACCCATTTGCGAAGTACTGTAGCACAGGTCAAAACATTCTAGCGTCTCGAATGACTGTAGCAATTCAGGTACTGTAGTGTCACAAATACTTATTCTAGAGTTAGGTGGGCTGCTTAAATTTTCGGTGTAAAATGCACATACTGTAGCGTGTCTAAAAAAGCAAGTAGTTGACGGTTCAAGAAAAGTTCAATCATGTGACAACAAAATCATGAATTTGAAAATGTTTGTAAAAAAAACTTAATGAATATTAAAATTATGCACAAATTTGAAAAATACAATAATTTTGGACAATTATTCATGAGTTTAAAAACATTAATGAACTTCAGAAAAAGTTCATGAATTTTAAAAATGTTCATGCATTTGAAATTCGTTCAAAAGTTTTTTAAAAGTTCATGGATTTGAATTCTTTTCTTGATCACTAGAAAAAATTCTTATTTTAAAAGATCATGAAATGTGTGAAAGTATACGAAAATCGAAAAGTCTTTAATTTGAGAAAAGTTAAGGAAATTGATTTTTTTTAATGAATTTGTGAAAAGTTCAAGACTTGAAAAAGTTCCTAGTTTGAAAATATTTCACAAAAATGAAAAAAAGTTCAATATTTTTTAGAAGTTCACAAGATTTTAAAGAATGTAATTTGGAAGAACGTTTAAGGATGTTAACGTTTTTCACAAACTTGAGAAAAGTTGCAAATTTTAAAAAGATCTTGAATTTGTTAAAAGTTGACGATTTTGGTAAAAATGAGATAAGAAAAAAGAACAAAAAAGGAAAACTAAAAAACAACAAGCAGTGGGAAAAGGAAAAGAAAACGAGAAAAAGAATAGAAACCTGGAAAAACCCTTGCTGAGGTAAATAAATGGGAAAACCCGCTCAACTAAATCAGTATAAAATGTTCCTCAGACTAGGCGCTAAAAAGCCTACATGGGTTGGAGGTTTATGATATGGATTGTTCGGGAAGGGTGTGCGCAGAGTAAAAGAAATGCCTATAAGTAGCGCATAAGGCACAAAATTATGGGACTCCCCGTCCCCTAATGAAGCCCAATAACTAAAGCATAAGGCACAATTTTTTTCTTTACGCACATGGTCAAATGTCTTGAAACATTATCGTATGGATAAAGCTATCATTTAGAGGAAAAATATAGCATTAGGAAAGAACAATTGGTCGACCATTGGTAATATGCGATGACTATGAGCTAGAGTATGATGAAAATGATGTAACATGATGTCATGCTAGCAAATATAAGAGTTGGAAGTACAAATCATGTCAAGTAGTGATAATCTGCTTCATGTGCCAAAGAATACCACTTGATGAAAACACCATACATAGACAGAATCATAAAATATACAAGTTGTGTCGAAACTTCTAGAGCTGTAATCATTTAGAAAATTTTGATGAGCATGCCCAGATAAAAAACGCTTTGTTAGATGTGTGGGCCATAACACATATTTCAAATGTATGAATTTACTATGAAGGAATATTTTAAATATAATATTGCACTGGCGATGAGGTCAGTGAGGAATGAAAGATATGTTCAGATTATATTCTTTGTTGTGAATTCCCTAAAAGATATTTAGGAAGTATTGTAATAACATGCTTTTATTGTCTTATTGCCATTTATAATTTTGTATGAACATTCATGTTGAAAAATAATAGCCAGTGTTTTTTACTAGATCCACTCAAAATTTAAGACGATGCATGTAATAGTATTTAAGACGAGCAAACATGCTGGTCACTAATAGAAGAGAAAAGAAGTTTAGAATTATATCCGATAATACATGTAACAAAAATGCAAGAAATTTATATCTCTATATAAATAATATAATTTTGTCCATCACAAGCCTTTTAGTAATACAATCATTTCATTATCTACACAAGTCCATATCTATAAATTAATAATGACAAAATCTATGCACGAGACACAGTGTCAAAATCTGCAATGACAACTATGACAATACTTAATAAATTTGGCCGCGCAAATGGCGGGTCATCCTGCTAGTTATTGTTATAATAGGAACATTATTAATCTATTTAACTTGTTCATTAATTCTTTCCATCTGGTTAACCTAGCAAATGGGTTTCCCCCTATTTATAGTACGTTTGTGACAGACGGTGTATGTGGTCATACAATGATTTAAGCATAGAAGACCAAATTAGATAATTTATTTTCCATTACTATTAGTTTACGACTTTATTTTTTCAGTTAAATAACCAAAACCACGCGGTTAAAAAAATCTAAGCAGGGTTTAATTTTCAAATATAACTGACTTCCCATTGATCAAGCAAGGAAACTTCTTTAAAGTTTGTAGTATAAAACTACAACCAACAACTAGCTTGATACAAATGTCATTAACAAGCAAATTATCGACAAAACTTAAATTTGCTAGGTCTTGAAAGTACCAAGAGTTATAACTCGTGTGGCTTAATTAGTATATTTCGCATTGGGCGTCAAACTATAGTAAATAAGGGGAACCATTAATTGTTTCCACACAATCTGTTTTTTATGTCAATAAAATTTTGTTAAGAGAAATGCCAAACTAAGGCTCTCTTACATCAAACTTGCTGTGAAATTTATTTTTATTTCTAGTTTCATTTGTTGTATAATGTTTTTTATAGTCCAAACAAAATGCAGACCTTCAGAACTCAGGTCTTGGTGGACACGCTTAAGCATTTTAATTTAAAAAATAGCAAAAAACGAAAAATTTTGAAACTTTTTTTTAGCGCACATGTCAAGTGGTCTACTCATGTATGAGGTTTCATGAAGAAATGATTGCCTCTCTGGATGTAAATACAAAATTGCAACTTCAAAAAAACTGCAATAGAAACTTTTATATAGGATCATGTTTTTTTCACAGAAGACCTCAGAAGTCATTCCTTAGTGAACTTTACACATGAGTACAACACTAGACCATGTTCATTACAATAAAGTTTCAGAACTGTGTGACTATTTAAAAAAAATCATTGTGTGCTCCCGTAGACATAGGTTCCATTGGATTTTCCATCAAGCTGAATTTCAATCATACTTATTTGTTTAGTAATATTTTTTATGTAGAGGGTATTAAAATATGGGATAAGACATCCAAATCAATGGCTATTCTTTTCCTAGAGAAACAAATTTTACAAGAATTTGTGTAAATAGGTAAAACTAAGAAGTACACCCTGAATTAAAATATAGTGTGTTTGATTATTTTTTAGAAGACAAATAGTGTAAACTTTCCCCCGCAAAAATATATATTGTAAACTTGACCAAATCGATCTAAAATTGTCAACATCTACAATACCAAATTTATATAGTACACAATATAATTCCTGAAGTATATAATTAATGATATTTGTTTGGTTTTGTAAATATAGTTATTTTGTCTATAAACTCAGTCAAACTATATGAACAATGATATTTAGAAAAAGTATATGTAATATATTATGACACGGGATGTGTTTTTTTTCTCAGAATAGACACCCAATGGCCCATAACATAACTAAATTCGGTATATACCTCTCTAAGCCAAGTTTTTTCATGACAGACTTCTCCGGTGGAGCTGAGCTATTAGTCTTCTTAACAACTGTTAGTTCATTTTTTACGTTCTCAACCAACTGCAACTCAGCTTCAACGTCCAAGAAGAGACCTTCCCTTAGAGTTTCACCACTTTGAAGTGCCTTTTCCAGTAACAGCCCATCTTGGGTACCGGCAACATAAGCTGATGAAGGAAAAGTAGAACTCTCTTCATTTATACTTGACAAGGCATGTACTATGTACTCCTACATGTTCTATTTTATGACGTGGTTGATCAGATAAAGTACATTTCACTATACCTGTGGAAACATGAAGAAATAACTTCAGATTGAGACACTTCTTGGCAAATTGGCATGCATTTCTTGCTCCTAAGGCATTACATGCCAAAGCAACATCGTACCTATACATGCAGCAAAGGTAGAGCCAGCAAGTAAAAATTATAAGGTCTATAATAGAATTGTATCAGGCAAATCCTTCTCTCCAAAAGAAATATACATGTGTTTTCCTCTGACTTTCATAAAGATAACACAGAGGTATAGGTGGCTAGCGAGCAATAATAACGTGGAACGAGACAAAAGTATAGCTTTAATCCATACAATGCGACCTTCCCACGTCATACATTTGTCCAGTTCAATAGGTCTGAGTAGATGCCAAATCGGGAGAATTTAGTTGCTATAGATAATAGGTTATGTCTAGGTCTAGGATATAGATAGCATTTTGGCATTATATCAAACGAGACAAAATAATAGCATTATTGGCAGGAGGAGACCTTATTGATATAGATAACAATAAGGACATGTGGAACAAGAGAGTGCTGGTCGAGTCATCGCCATTGATAGTAGGATCAGGTGTACATTTATGGTAGCGTTTCCCTCCGAGGAGCCTGCATTATATCATTGTGGTGCTTGATATCGGGGCTTACGAATTGCACACGAATTGCGCCCTTCTTTGGGCTGTCATTCGTGGTGCACTACTTAGTCCACAAGTGGATCTTGCACATAGTTTTAGATAGCAGGCTATGACATTCTATGTTTGGCGCTAAAATGGTGCCAAAGCGCGCTAAATGGTGCTAATTTGTATCTGACATGTTTAGCGCGAGGTCCCTCCAAACGTTATACCAGCGCAATAGCATGCTATTTACAACTATGATATTGCGGCAACTTCTTCAAGAAGTCTGAGATGGTGCAAAATCAGGTGGTGACTAGAACTTCTCCCCCTTCTCTCTTTGTTGGTGGGCTCACAGAAGTGAGAGGAAGGGGGGTTGCACCAAGTTTGGCTCTAACCTTCTTAGATCTTGCATTTCTAAGGGACTCAAGTTGGCTATGGTGCCCCTTCTTCTTCAAGTTGCAAAACAACGACCTCCACCATTGGAGTTGTGTACCATCCAACCAAGTTCTTGGTCAAATAGATGACCTTGGGGCGCCATTGGGAGACGTAGATTTCATCATTGGCTTGGGCCTAACGCCAATCCCTTTTGCTCTTCGCATGAACCTCAAGGTAGGGATACCCTCTTCTACTTAATGCCGTGACTTTTGTCAGAGACATTGGCCATGGAGTTTGTAACGAGGTTGGGATTTCCGTCAGGACTAGATTGCGATCTAAGCATTCACAGTAGGGTCATGTTTTCATATTAAAGGATTGTAGTTTCTATGTTTTAGGTCTTTCATCGTGTTGTGGTGTAATACCAACCACCATGTTTGTAATGTACTTTTCATGAGTCATATTAACTTGTTACACATGGAACTAGTATATTTTCTCCTTGTAACAAAAAAGGTCAAAAATAAAATGTATCGAACATATCCACTACGGGGTTTAAATTTCCAGTCCTCATCAGCACAAAGCTAACGATAAAGGAGTGTTAACCAGATGGATGATTTGAACTACAAATACATATTTAATTTCCAAATGAGTTTTTTCTTACGAGCAAGGCAGGAGCTCAATCGATTTCATTAGAAGAAAAAATAATACGAAGTTGACTGGTTAATAAGGAAAACTAGGCCACAAATAAATAAAAAACACCAAAATCAACACAAACAGAACGCCACCACCTAACATGATCTTGACACGGAGCGATTATAAGCAACATCTTCAGAGACGTCTTCAAAAAGGAAAAATGATGCCGAAGGACGGCGTGACCACACCGGCATCGACCCCAGTCGATCAATAAGCTTTCACCCAGACCCGTGCACAACCGCCCAGCCAAATATTGGGAAAGGTCTAGTCTAGCCAACAACCTCCAACGCAAGTCTTCTTCGACCGGCCACATCCTAGTGTGAAGAACTAATCTTCAGCAATGCCACCAAAAGAAGGAGGACACCCATGGACGCTAACTTCACCGGCAACAACCCCCGTTGAAGAACAAGTCTTCCGCCCAAAGCCGTATGACTCACCAACTTAATTTGACCCTCAGGAGGAGCCATGCCGCTGTGAACATCTACAGTGGCGAACCAAACAAAAAGGAGAAAAAGGACGCCTCGGCCTCAGGAGGGCTACATGCACCCGTGCCGGCACCACAGCCATCACTAGTCCGAGGCTGAAACAATACCACATCAACCACCAACCTGCCAAACACATCAGCTTCGCCGCCCGAGGCCAACCACACCGCCAACGAATGCTTCAATCCGCTGCGCTCACAGCTGCGGCCAAAGTACGCCGACGACGGTCACCAGCAGCACCAGCTGCCACAGCGTTGGATCCAGGTCAGCTCCACGGCGACCACCACGCACCCGCAACACTGCGCTGCCACAACGCCACATCCGGGCCGCCTGCGTCCTGACCGAGCTCCACGCCCAGATCGGGGCCGCACACCCCCACGCCGCTAGCTGACCCGGGGACGTTGCATCACGGCGCTACAGCGTCGCCTAACCGCAGCAAGGAGCCAGCCAACACATGGGAGCCCAAAGGTCGTGTACCAGATCTGGCCAGCCATTTCAGAGAAACACGTCAGGCCACCCATCCCGCACCAGATCCACCGGAGTAGGAACACGGTGAGGTAGCAACGACGCCACCGGAGCTCCCCCACCGCTGCTTCGCGCCGCCACCGCGGGAACACCACACCCACCAAGGACAAGTAGAAAACGAGCCCACTCAACACTTTGGAGGAGAAAGGCTAGTTCGGGGAGATGGGTCTCCTCGGGGCTGCTCGCTCGGAAGGACACGGGGGTCAGCTATACGCGTCATTCCAAAACAAGCTTTTGACACGATGGATGTGTTCATTTTTGTCTCTTCTTGTTTATACTCTTAGGAATTTGCACATGTCAAAAATAAGGGCACATTGGCAATTTCATCCATCACGTTCATCTGTTTGCCGTCAGCTAAGAGGCCTCGAAATTGTGAAGTACTCCCTTGATTCACAAATATAAATTGTTCTAACTCTTTTTTCTAAGTTGGATGTATGTGAACACATTTTAGTGTATTTGTTCTCTCATTTCAGTCTGTATGTACTCCACATTGAAATACTCAAAACATCTTATATTTGTAAACAAGAGAGAGTACTAAATATATATAGAAACGTTTAGAGAGGAGTTTTGCTATGCTTAGGGATGCCTACACACAACTCATTAAAGACATTTACGTTGTGTTCTGAAAACAATTTAACACATTGTGGTACTAGGATTCTGTCACCTGTAAATTTTCATGCTGAAATATATGGTCATTTGATACAAACAAAAAGGAAAACTCGGAAAATTTTATTACATTCCTATATATTTGCATCGCTTGCTCTTTTTTTATGAGGTCATCTATCTTTTTTTCCTCCTGATTATATGGTGAGATTGTTAATGTTGTACTATACTTTTCATTTTTCTAGCAATAATTAATTCAACTAAACATGACCAAAGTGAGCGAGTTTATTTTAATTGTATAGATGAAAAACCCAACAATTTCAATAATATTGTTCTCATAACAAAATAACCAAGATAACTTTGTGCTTTCAGTTGTCATCCTTTCATGATATACTCCGTCGTACGTTGTCGGTTGATTTGTATGCTAACACAACGCATGGGCAAGAATTCAGGGAATTAACCTTTCATAAAAGCTAGTGGTTGCAGCCACATTGAGAATAACATCAATCTCCTCCGACAGTGCATCCACTCTTGCGTTGTCCAGCCCTAAGTAACTATCCATGATGTCTCAGGCGAGAGGAACTACCTTTTCTTTGATGAATTTTTGGAAGCCAGTAATCCCGTATTTTTCTCGTAGAAGATTGAAGGGATCCTTTCCAATCACCTTTATTGCGGAAAGAGAACAGGACAAAGCAAATATAATGTGAGAATGTTTGACATTTCTCAGGATCTAATCATAGATGTCCTCTAATAGTAAGTGGAAATAAGCTAAACAAATTGTTTACCTCAGACAAGACACGCTGCTCGGCAGACGTAGCGTCGGGCGCACGGACCAGTAGGTACAACTTCTTCACTGCCGGCTGAACCCGCAATATCTTCTCCACTAGCACTGTATGTAAGATACGAGACAGAAGCTATTATTAGAGCAAATACAATAAAATGACATAAACAAGCTATAAGGACTTAAATATTACTCCCTCGGTTTTGTAATATATGTCGTTGTAGCAAGCTAAAAGAGCTTGCTAAAACGACCGATAGTTTGGAACCGATCAAGCATATCCTGCCTTAGTTAAAGGAGAGAGAGGAGACGTGGGTTGTAAATAAGAGTCAGTTGCAGCACGAGCCCAAAACACTTTGTGAGATTGTAAAGTAAAACAACTATTAATAAAATAATACACAATTAAAATTTAGTACTTTATATGCTGGCTATTAGGTCGGCTCTAGATGATATGGCAACTCCTTACAACCGATTCTTAGTTGTACTGTTAACCATAATCTTTAGAATCAAGAGTTCACGCATGCATGCAGGATACAGGCAGGTGTTAAACATACATTTCCCGAGGTACCCTGTTGAGCCGGTGATGAGGATGCACTTATCTCTCAAACACTCCGCGACAGCGCTGGACTCCATTGCCGCAAAGATGGACTTGACTACTTGCTCCTGAGGAAAACTGATTGAACGAGGTACGCTTTGTAGCTTATTTATAGAGCGAAACTATTACATGTACCTTTTGTCCGACCTTGGTACTACAAGGAATACAGCGGTGCTGCCTTAGCTTATTTAGCGCGCAACTGTGCATTAATTAAGACAGCTGCACACTATGATTAGTGCTACTTTTTGGGTAAAGCCGTAACGTTATTGAATAAATAATTAATCACTACCCTCAAAAAAATTAATCACTAACTACAGCATGACCAGCGGATCCGTTAGCAACGTACTCACTCCTTCCAAACTTTGACTAAATGTTAGAGCAATAATATATGACATGCAACTTACACAAAGCATACCGTCAAATTCGTATGTGAAAGGAGCTTTCAATTATATAATTTTTACATTATGCATGTCATGTAGTATTAATCTTATCAATAGTCAAATGCGATTTTCAAAAACGCATTAGGCAAATAGATGCTAGGAGGGACTATATGTTTATATCTACGCATAAAGAAAAACAACAGATATATTGTCTAGACACCGTTCATCAGGGGACCAATCATGGCAAATGCCCTTCCCACCATCTGATCTTGGCGCAAATCAGGTGGCAGCTCAGCTCTCTGGAGTCGTTCGCCATCCAAGCTCTCCAGGCAAATGGCCCCTTTTTTATTTCTTAAAAAAAAGGCATGCCTGTGAGCGTCATACAAATCACCACTTGGGTTGAAGCGAGGTTTGTGAGAACTTGTGCAAAAAAACTTTTATGTATTTTAGTTAATTTATTTTAGTTGTTCATTTAGAAAACAAAAAAAATCCTAATTCTTCCATTTTTTAAAGAACAAAAATCGCTATCTTTTAGAGAGGATTTTTTTCTAGACTTGCCATGTGCATTTTTACTATAGGTAGCATGGCAATCTTTTTTCTATTAAAACCATGTCAAAATTATGTCTTCCAAAACATGGCTTCTTACTTTCTCACGTGGCTTTTTAATAATTAACACCATGCTATTTTTATTAATAGGAGGACGTCAGTTTTATTGTTAAGAGCATGGCATTTTAATAGTCAATAACATGTCATTTTCTTTTTTAAGAGGATGGCAGTTTAATAATAAATAACATGATTTTTTATTGTTAATATGAGGATAGCAGTTTACTATTGAGAACATGACATTTTATTATCAATAACATGGAAGCTTTATTATTAAGAGTATGAAATTTAATTGTCAATAACATGCAATTTTTATGATAAGACGACAGCATTTTTATTATTAAGAGGATGGCATTTTTTTATGGCATGGAAATTTTTTGAGTTAGTTTTTTTCTTTTCTTGCTTCTCAGATTCTATTCTACTTTATAACTGAACTCTCTATGATTGAAATCTAGGAGATACTTGATAGGCATACTAATTAGATTCGTAAGATTCAATTTAGGTTGATTTGCACTGAAATTGGATGAATGGCTTGGGTCAATGGATTGCACGGTAGGGAAACAGTATAACAATGGGCGGTTTTGCAGAATACATCGTTGAGAAAATAAATTTTGTACTCACTTTGGACTGGTGCATTGGGAGTGCGCAATCTTCTAAGTCGGCAGTTTGTTGACTATCCAAATATGTATTATATGTGTCGAAAAGTATATGTTAATAAACTTCATTCATATATGAATCAAATGACATAGTTTTCATGACATATAGCACATATTTGATTAGTCAATTATATGATGTAGAGGAACGCATATGCATAGATAACCATTTTACATGTACCCGTCCGCAGAGGGGGTACTTATTAGTCAATACAAACTAGGTTATCATTTTACATAGAGTTTCCAATGATAAATCCACTTTGTGTGGGATATCCAAATTGATACCACCAAGGTCACTCACATAATATTCATAATTATCACATTAATTTAGATCTTCTATTAGTTTACGATATGGAACAATGGGTTCTCATTTATTTTTCATTCTTCAAACATGCATGAGGATGTGATTGGGTTATTTTATACGCAGGTTTCCAGGTGTTATATACATATTTTGGTAAACTAATAAATCTGCTAAATCTTTATGAGTTATCACTTTGCTGGAATACATGGTTTCCAAAATATTTCTATGACAGGTAAATAATATTTTTATATACATATAGAAACAAATAAAATCTATGTATCTAAATATTTTAGAAGATATTGGTTATAGTACAATATCACTGTGTAAATTTTGAACTATGATATAGCAACTATTTCTAACATAAACATATGGAACAACTTTGGAGTACCATCTTCAAATAAACCATGGCACCTAAAAAAACCACATAATTGATGTTTCACAAAATATAAGAAAATATCATGCAAAATATATCAGATTAAAACTTTGAGAATAAACAATATATGACTCTACATTCTACTTTTTTATCAAAGATAAAACGGAGGAATACACATGCTATTCATTACAATCTAACCAATTTATAATATTACACATTAATCGCTAATGTATTGTGTATAAACCAAGGGTATTCTTTTCAAAATATCTAGTCCAATGGTATTTGAAAGACACTAGCACTAAAAAAATACTTCTGTGATGATATGTGTTTGTCGTAGTAGGTCACATTTTCTGTCATGCATGTACATCCATGACGATTTATGATAGAATCAAGATAGTCATGCTTGTGCTGTCATAGAAGTGTTGCATGACAATATTTAAATTATCATCACGGAAGTGGCCACTTCCAGGATGATAAATTGCGCGCCATGGAAGTGCTTTCGTCAAGGGCTGGTAACCGACACGTGGCGTCCACCGTAACGGGTCGCCGCTAAGTAATCGGTTCGGGTTTTGGATTCGATAACCCATTAACAGACACGACCAATGGTGATTTCCCATGTGTAAAATTCTCAATGGCCAAAAAAACCACGTGTCAGCTCCGCCTTGGTACAGATGTCAACCATGGATAGGAGGCACCTATGATACGTCGACACGTGGCACGACCCAACAGTGGCCAATATAGGTTAAAAAGGCCGGCCCATTTGACTTGGTCAAAAGTTAATGATCCGTGCCGTCGAAAGCTTGTTAACGGCTTGTTCGCCTGTAGTCCATTTACGACCCGTTAACTCACGACCAGTTATGGCCTTTTTGAATTCGGCCCATTGGCGTCATGTGGGCAGTCCAGTAAATTCTGGCCCGTTATCACTTTCGGCCCATGTATGGCTGATGACGTCTTTCAGCCCATAAGAGTCCTTTTGAATCATTGGGCCCTTTAACGGCCCGTGTGACTCCGGCCAATAATAAACAGTAAACTGCTTTAGACCCATTAATGCCCCATGATTCATGTGGGCCGTTTCCAGTCCATGCTATCTTTCCGCCTTCTAAGGCCCATACATTCTCGGGCTCATTTCCGACCCTAGATTAATTACGGCCCATTTCTGGCATGTTCCGCGAATGGGCCAAATTAGGCATGTGGTTACAATCGGCCCATCTGTGGCCCGTTAACCCTTTGAGCCTTATTCACCCCGTCATGTATTATGACACATTAAGGACCCGTTATGCCTGTCGATAGAGTTAAGCATGTGATGTCTTATGGCCTGTTAATGGCCCATTATGGCCTGAGCCCATAAACAAATGGTTCCGATTCTAGCTATTTATGACCCAAATCGGGTCTCGACTTTGGTCCACGACCAGTACGGCACATGGATTACGACTCATAAGAGACCCATGGATCGTACGGCCCGTAAGAGGCCCATGAATCCTACGGCCTGTAAGAGGCCCATGGATCGTAGGATGCCCATGGATCCTACGGCCAGCAGGAGGACCATGGATCATACGGCCCATAGGAGGGCCATGGTTACAATGGCCCAAATGTGGACCATTGTTATTGTGGCCACTAGGAAACCGAGGAAAGGGAACTGCAGTACTACAAGCAACCAAATAAACAAGACTATAAGAAATAAATAAGCAAGCAACTAAAGCTAGGATATTACAGCGAATACACAGATTACATCCACTAGGCATCAAAGTTGGCCACCAATGCAAATTAGGGGAACAAAGAAGCATATTACAAACACCTGGCATGAAAGTTGGCCACTAGTGCAAATAAACGCCACAATAAAACAAGTCCAGAACTAAATCCACTTTAGAAGAGATCAAGAAACAATAACCTGGGTACCCACCATGGTGGCAAGAAGATTAGCAAGATTATTAGTTTTCTCTTGTTTGGCACTTAAATCCTCCAACTCTGGCTGTTGCACCAGAAAGTATCCATCCGAATTCTGCAAGGACTTCCTCAGACCTTCAGCTTCTTGTCACAACACATTTGATCGATGTCTTTGAACATGTAGTTCAGACTCAAGAAGCCGAACTGATTCAGGCAGCAAGTTTGAAGAGCTTGTGCCAACAGTAGTGGCCAGTAACTCGAACACTACATCAAGACATGAGTTTGGGTTGTGAGGGAGTCCTGGACTAGGGGGTGTCCGGACAGCCGGACTATCATCGTCCGCCGGACTCCAAGACTACGAAGATACAAGATTGAAGACTCCGTCCCATGTCCGGATGGGACTTTCCTTGGCGTGGAAGGAAAGCTTGGCGATACGGATATGTAGATCTCCTACCATTGTAACCGACTCTGTGTAACCCTAGCCTCCTCCGGTGTCTATATAAACCGGAGGGCTTTAGTCCGTAGGACACAACATACATTACAGCAATCATACCATAGGCTAGCTTCTAGGGTTTAGCCTCCTTGATCTCGTGGTAGATCCACTCTTGTACTACTCATATCATCAATATTAATCAAGCAGGACGTAGGGTTTTACCTCCATCGAGAGGGCCCGAACCTGGGTAAAACATCGTGTCCCTCGTCTCCTGTTACCATCCGCCTAGACGCACAGTTCGGGACCCCCTACCCGAGATCCGCCGTTTTTGACACCGACATTGGTGCTTTCATTTAGAGTTCCTCTGTGCCGTCACCGATAGGCCCGATGGCACCTTCAACCAACGACGCTGTCCAGGGTGAGACTTTTCTCCCCGGACAGATTTTCGTATTCGGCGGCTTCGCACTGCGGGCTGATTCGCTTTGCCATCTGGAGTAGATGGAAAGCTACGCCCCTGGTCGTCAGGTCAGATTCGGAAGCCTAAACTTCACGGCCGACGTCCGCGGAGACTTGATCTTCGACGGACTCGAGCCGCAGCCGAGCGTGCCGCACTGTTACGATGGGCATGATCTAGCTCTGCCGCCGAACAGTGCCCTGGTGGCCGCACATGAATCCGCTTCGGCCATTAGCCCGGAGCCGATCGCCCAGATCAAGGATTGGTGGATAGACGCCACCTTGGGGGCTCCAACTTCCACGGCGATGGAGCCGAACATTAATCTTGTCCCCTGCAAAACTCGTGATTCCGAGGTGCCGGACTCCTTGCCGGACTCCGAACCTCCCACGCCTCTTCCAGTCGATTCGGATTGGGCGCCGGTTATGGAATTCACCGCCGCGGACGTCTTCCAACACTCGCCCTTTGGCGACATCCTAAATTCGCTAAAGCATTTCTCGTTATCGGGAGAGTCCTGGCCGTACTACGGCCAGGATGGTTGGGGTACGGACGACGAAGAAATTCAAAGCCCACCCACCACCCACTTTGTAGCCACTGTGGACGATCTAACCAACATGCTAGACTACGACTCCGATGACATCGATGCTATGGACGACGATGCCAGAGACGAACAGGAACCAGCGCCTACAGGGCACTGGAAGACCACCTCGTCATACGACATATACATGGTGGACACCCCAAAAGACGGGGACGGTGAAGAAGCAGCGGAGGCAGACTCTTTAAAGAAGCAGCCCAAACGCCGGGGTCAGCGGCGCCGCTCTAAATCCCGCCACAGCAAGAATGGAGATTCCGGCACAGGAGATAATAATACCCCAGAGAGTGCCGAAGACAATCCCCTCCAGCAAGACTCAGCGCAGAAGGATGCAGAAGCAAGCCCTCACGAGAGGGCGACAGACGAAGAGGTCGAGGATCATAACTATATGCCTCCCTCCGAAGACGAGGCAAGCCTCAACGATGACGAATTCGTCGTACCTGAGGATCCTGTCGAACAAGAGCGTTTTAAGCGCAGGCTCATCGCCATAGCAAACAGCCTAAAGAAAAAGCAACAACAGCTTCAAGCTGACCAGGACCTGCTGGCCGATCGATGGACCGAGGTCCTCGCGGCCGAAGAGTATAAACTCGAACGCCCCTCCAAAAGCTACCCAAGATGCAAGCTGCTCCCCCGATTAGAGGAGGAAGCATACATACCCCCATCACCAGCGCACGATATGGCTGACCGACCACCCCGTGGTCGTGACAGAGAGGCATCCAGGCCACCAGCCAAGACCATACCCCAGCATCGCTCCAAAAGTATGAAGCCAAGAGGGAACGCGCCGGACTTGCGAGACATATTGGAGGACAAAGCAAGGCAATCCAGATCCATCTACGGATCACGTGGGCGCCCCACGACCCATGACGAATACCGTCGCGCCGAATACAATAACCCCGGCCGGGCAGAACACAGCAGACAACGCTCTCTCGAGCTGCGTGGCGATATTGCCCAATACAGAGGCGCCGCACACCCGCTATGCTTCACTGACGAAGTAATGGATCATCAAATCGCCGAAGGGTTTAAACTCGTAAACATCGAATCCTACGATGGCACAACAGACCCCACGGTTTGGATCGAAGATTACCTTCTCCACATCCATATGGCCCGCGGCGACGATCTCCACGCCATCAAGTATCTCCCACTCAAGCTTAAAGGACCAGCTCGGCATTGGCTAAACAGATTGCCCGCAGAGTCAATTGGGTGCTGGGAAGACCTGGAAGCCGCATTCCTCGACAACTTCCAGGGCACGTATGTGCGACCACCAAACGCTGATGACCTAAGCCACATTATTCAGCAGCCAGACGAATCGGCCAGACAATTCTGGACGAGGTTCTTGACAAAGAAAAATCAAATCGTCGACTATCCGGATGCAGAGGCCCTTGCAGCCTTCAAACATAACATCGGGACGAATGGCTAGCCCGACACCTGGGGCAGGAAAAGCCGAAATCTATGGCAGCCCTCACATGATTAATGACCCGCTTCTGCGTGGGAGAGGACAGCTGGCTAGCTCGCAGCAACAATCTCCGTAAAAATTCTGGCAGTCCGGATACTAAGGACAACAACGGCAGGTCACGTCGAAACAAAAACAAACGCCACATTAACGGTGACGATAAGGAGGATACGGCAGTCAACGCCGGATTCCGAGGCTCTAAACCCGGTCAGCGAAAGAAGCCATTCAAAAGAACCACTACGGGTCCGTCCAATTTAGACCAAATACTCGACCGCTTATGCCAGATACATGGCACCCCTGAAAAACCAGCTAATCACACTAATAGAGATTGCTGGGTGTTCAAGCAGGCAGGCAAGTTAATTGCCGAAAACAATGACAAGGGGCTAAACAGCGACGACGAGGAAGAGACCCGACCGCTGAACAATAGAGGACAGAAGGGTTTTCCCCCACAAGTGCGGACGGTGAATATGATTTACGCGACCCATATACCAAAGAGGGAGAGGAAACGCGCACTAAGGGACGTCCACGCGATGGAGCCAGTCGCCCCGAAGTTCAATCCATGGTCCTCTTGTCCAATCACTTTTGATCGAAGAGACCATCCAACCAGCATACGCCATGGCGGATTCGCCGCATTGGTTTTAGACCCAATCGTCGATGAATTTCACCTCACGAGAGTCCTGATGGACGGCGGTAGTAGCCTGAACCTGCTTTATCAAGATACAGTGCGCAAAATGGGCATAGACCCCTCAAGGATTAAACCTACAAAGACAACCTTTAAAGGTGTCATACCAGGAGTGGAAGCCAACTGTACAGGCTCAGTCACACTGGAAGTGGTCTTCGGATCCCCGGATAATTTCCGGAGCGAAGAGTTAATCTTCGACATAGTCCCGTTTCGCAGCGGCTATCACGCTCTGCTCAGACGAACCGCGTTTGCAAAATTCAACGCGGTACCGCATTATGCATACCTAAAGCTCAAGATGCCAGGCCCTCGTGGAGTCATCACGGTCAATGAAAATACAGAACGCTCCCTCCGAACGGAGGAACATACAGCGGCTCTCGCGGCAGAAGTACAGAGCAGCCTCTTAAGGCAATTCTCAAGTCCGGCCGTTAGCCAGCCGGATACAGCAAAACGCGCCCGAAGCAATACCAACAAATACCACCTGGCGCGATCAGAGCACGTGTAGCTATGCGGCCCCAACCCTCGTCTGAGCATGATCGCAAGAATAACACTCCGCGTACATCATTACGCTTTGGAGATACCATGGGCACAGGGGAAGGGGCACGATCGCAATGGACCCAGAGTGCGGTTCGACCACACCAGGGGCTCGCAAGTGTGCCCCCCTTTTTTCTTATTAATTTTTATTTTCCTTCTTTGTATACACAGGACTCCGTTAACCAGAGGCCCTGTCCGGCGATGAACCTGCCGAACTCATGATGCAACAGTCAGGGACGAATGAAGACTATGACGAACACTCAGGTGGTCTCAATTACGAGCATTAAATTCGATTATATACACCAAGTCCGCAGCTCACCCCTGGAGGGGGACATGTTTCCTTAGTCCAAATCCCTTGCTTACCGCACTATTTGTATCAGTCCGCACTCATAGCAGACTTCCTTTAATAAATATCGCAGCACTTTTCGACTGCAATTACATCACCTTTTTATATATATGTTCATTACATGACATCTTGCAGCCGTATATTTTGGTACAGCTGAATACGCCAGGGGCTTTTGTTCCCCAAATTATGGTGTGATAAAGTCCGAACACATTCATAAGTACGGCACCCCGAACTTATAGCATTATATGAATCGGCTCCGAATCATGTCTTGGGTCAATAGTTGGGTTTGCCCGGCTCCCACGTTTTGGTGCCTTACGTTCCATTCTGTCGGCTAAGGTGGCACTGGGAGAACCACTGCGATTGCGCCCCGGTTGAGCCGGGCGAGCGCCTCAGTGCAGAAAGCTGAAACTGACTGGCATGATAAGGCGAGAGACTGGTCGCTGTTCGAGAGGTTTTTTCGGGTCCTTAAAGACTCACGCCGCTTCGAGCGAAGTTCCGAACAATGTCCGACGAAGGCGTGGATAGCGCCCCGGATTCGGCCTTCCGAATACCAGGGGGTTCGCCGAAATTTAAAATTATAGAATTCTATGGCTAAGTGAGAGTGTTCAAGCATTATAAGTCCGGTTGCCTTGTTCGTTGTGTTGAGCGCCTCCCTAGATGGACCCAAAAATGGGAACAAGAGTGCTCAAGTTTATCCCGAACACCCTAGCACTCGTGGCTTGGGGGGTGAAGCCAACGACTTGCCATCTCTCAGATTTTATAAACGGCCGCACAGAAGGTAATATTTTAAATTAAACAAGCGTTGCTTAATGCGCACATGAACAAAGTTTCAGTGCACAGGATAATACATAACGAGTTTACTCAAAGATTACATTTCTAGGGCACTCATCCGCAATATCGCGGGCTCCCTTCAGGACAGTTTTATAATACATCTCGGGCGTGCGATACTCCTTGCCCGGTGGCGGTGGGTCCGTGAGAAGCTTCTCCGCATCCAACCTGCCCCAATGCACCTTTGTGCGGGCGAGGGCCCGGCGAGCACCTTCAATACAGGCGGAGCGCTTGATGACCTCCACCCAGGGGCATGCATCCACCAACCGCCGCACGAGGCCGAAGTAGCTCCCAGGCATGGCCTGTTCAGGCCACAGCCGGACTATAAGGCCCTTCATGGCCTCCTCAGCTACCTTGTGGAGTTCGACCAGCTGTTTCAGCTGGTCGCTTGGGGGCACCGGATGGCCGGCCTCAGCGTACTGAGACCAGAAGACCTTCTCCATCGAGCTCCCCTCCTCGCCACGATAGAATGCGGCGGCATCAGACGCACTACGCGGAAGATCTGCAAACGCCCCTGGAGAGCTCCGAATGCGGGTAAGTGTCAGGTAGCTTACATTAACATGCCTGCTTTGCATGAAAAATTCCTTACCCGCCGCTATCTTCTTTATATCTTCAACCTCCTGAAGGGCCTTATGGGCCTCGGCCTTGGCGGACTTGGCACTTTCGAGAGCCGAGGCAAGCTCGGACTCTCGAGTCTTGGAGTCACGCCCCAAACTCTCATGCTTCTCCATGAGAGCCTGGAGCTCTTGCCGAACTTCCCCCACCTGTGCCTCCTGCTTTTCTTGCTCTGCTCGTTCCGCGGCCGCACTGCGTTCTGCCGCGGATACGGCCTCCTTCAGGGCTGCCACCTCGTTAGTGGCCCCTGCAATACCCATATTATCCTTGTTAACTTTATTGCAACCAAAACCCTTTTCTGTAAGGTAACTATTCAAAGTGGTGTTACTCACCTTCTTTGTCCTCGAGGTGCTTCTTGGCATGGCCGAGCTCTTGCTCGGACCGCTCGAGATCCTTCTTCAGCACATCGACCTCCGCCGATAGTGCGGCAGAGGTCAGCAGCGCAGCCTGCAAACCCATATTGACAAATTTTAAGCAACCCTGCGTGTATCTTGTTAGATCCTCAGTCCGGCTTTTCTTTCCGAACACCGAACTGAGCATCAGGGGCTACTGTCTACGCGGTATTACATTACATAATTTTAACTTCTTACCTCAAAACCTGTTAAAAGGCTGCTGCAGGCTTTGGTTAGCCCGCTCTTGGCAAGTTGAACCTTTTGAATCACTGCCCTCATGATAGTGTGGTGTTCTTCCTCGATGGAAGCGCCTTTAAGCGCCTCCAACAAGTTATCCGGCGCCTCCGGTTGGACGGAGGTCGCCGGTGTCACGGTCTTGCCCTTCTTTCGAAGGGGCCGCCCGCCGGACTCTGGAACCACTTCGGGTTCTGATGTAGAGTCCGACACAAAGTCCGGGAGGCAACCTGACGGCGCCTCCGGAGCCTCCTCCTGATGGGTCCCTCTCTGGGATCCCACCTCGGCATCCTCGCCGGCGCGGGGGGTAGTGGCAGTCGGAAGTGAATCCACATCCGACGGGGCCAATGACCCGCTTGATGAAGCGGGGAGATCATCATCAGCCGGACTACGGATAGAATGCGGCGTTAGAAGGACACTACGCGACACGAAAGAAATTGCATATCAAGGATCCAGATACTTACAATCTTGCCGGATGCCTGGCCCTTGGAGGCCACTCATCCTCGCCAACGGTGAAGTTGGCGAAACTGTCCGGGGGGATAGTCCTCCCCCTCTTGGACCCTTCGACCTCCCCTATTGGGGAAGCCTTCCTCTTATTCTCTCCCTCCTCCGGGAGGGAGTCCTGCTCCTCCTCCTCGTCTTCAGGGGAGGAGTCCGCCTCGTCGTCGGATACTTGATTGCGGGAACTCTTTCGAGTCCCCGCGGCCACCTTCTTGGCCTTCTTCTCCGGCACCACATGCGGTGCCGGAACCAGCAGCCCTGCTAAACGGGCGTCCACCGGGTCTTCTGGCATGGGAGCCGGGCTCATAAGCTGCTCGGCCTTCTCCATCCATTCCTGTCAAAGGAAAAGAAAGAATGAAACCCTCTTAGAATCAATTCGATTATGGCAAAGTGTCCCGTAATGGGGTTGAATCACTTACCTCGTCAGCCGGATGCTGCGAGCTAAATCCGCGATCTTCCGTCGCGGATGCGGGGGCTTCGGCGCCCTTAAACAGCACCCTCCAGGCGCCTTCGTGTGTCGTATCGAAGAGCCCGCTCAGCGCCTGGTGCTATTCCGGATTGAACTCCCATAGATTGAATGCCCGTTCTTGGCATGGGAGAATCCAGCGGATGAGCATGACTTGGACCACGTCGACGAGCCTGAGCTTATTGCTCACCAGCTTCTGGATGCAGGCTCGGAGTCCCGTCACCTCCTTCGGATTGCCCCACAGCAAGCCCTTCTCTTTCCAGGAGGTGAGCTGCATGGGGACGCCAGATCTAAACTCGGGGGCCGCCGCCCATGTGGGCTTGCGCGGCTCGGTGATGTAAAACCACCCCGATTGCCACCCCTTGACGGAGTCCACGAAGGCCCCTTCGAGCCAAAGGACGTTGGGCAGTTTACCCAACATGGCGCCTCCGCATTCCGCTTGCGTGCCCTTCACAACCTTCGGCTTGACGTTGAAGGTCTTGAGCCACAGGCCGAAGTGGGGCCGGATGCAGAGGAAGGCCTCACACACGACGATAAACACCGAGATGTTGAGGATGAAGTTCGGCGCCAGATCGTCGAAATCCAGGCCGTAGTAGAACATCAGCCCCCGGACGAACGGATGGAGCGGAAAGCCTAGTCCGCGGAGGAAGTGGGGAAGGGAGACGACCCTCTCATGAGGCCCAGGTGTAGGGATGAGCTGCCCCTCGTCGGGCAGCCGATGCGCGATATCGCCGGAAAGGTATCCGGCGCTGCGCAACTTGGTGATGTGCTCCTCCTTAATGGTGGAGGCTAACCATTTTCCTCCCGCTCCGGACATATTCGGAGAAGGTCGAGGCGAGATGCGCGAGCTCGGGCGTTGGAGCTTGAGTGCGCAGAGATGGACAAGCAAAGGAGGAAGAAGGCGTAGGTGAGAAGGTAAATCCTTATCCCTTATATATAGGCGGACGAAACTGTGCGTTCCCCGCCTGCCTGGTAAAACTCGCTTATCTCCCAAGCGCCACCATCAATGGCGCGGTTGGGTTACCCACGTCCATATTGATGAGAATCCCGGAATAAGGGGAACACGATCTCTGCTTCGACAAGACGTGCCAAGGAAACCGCTTCGCTAAACGTGCTGAGGTGGTATGAAGTAAAAAACGATTCAAACAGTGGCTTGGTAGCGGTGTGATGTCACGCCGCCTAATACGTCAGCAGATTGGACTAGTGCACATTTTATTCTCTCTACGGTGGAATGTGGAATTTATTTTGCAGAGCCGGACACTATCCTGGTGTTCATGATCTTCTCTGGATTATTCAAGGGAGGAACCCGCCTTGCAATGCCGAACATTATGCGCGCCGGACTTATCGCCATTGAAGCCTGGTTCAGGGGCTACTGAGGGAGTCCTGGACTAGGGGGTGTCCGGACAGCCGGACTATCATCGTCCGCCGGACTCCAAGACTACGAAGATACAAGATTGAAGACTCCATCCCGTGTCCGGATGGGACTTTCCTTGGCGTGGAAGGCAAGCTTGGCGATACGGATATGTAGATCTGCTACCATTGTAACCGACTCTGGGTAACCCTAGCCTCCTCCGGTGTCTATATAAACCGGAGGGCTTTAGTCCGTAGGACACAACATACATTATAGCAATCATACCATAGGCTTGCTTCTAGGGTTTAGCCTCCTTGCTTCTAGGGTTTAGACTACTACTGTTACATGCTGCAAACACGGCCCGGAATCTTCAATCCCATACTCTGTGGATCACGCCTCTTGCAGCAATGGGCGGTCGACATGTACGTCAAGATTGAAAGTTGTCGGTTGAGGTGGTATAGGAAAAACCAGACCCAGATTCGTGCCGACTTGTATAAAGGAGTTGTTGATGCAATCACATCGGGGGAGACGCGGGCAAGTGCTGTTGGAAAAAGAATAGTGCTCCCTAGAACATACCCTGGTGGCGACCGCGACATGAAGAAGAGGCATATGGATGTCATGGCAATTGTCCATACATACGGGAAGCCTGACATCTTCTTGACCATGACTTGCAATCCTAAATAGGAAGGGATAACGAATGAGTTGCTGCCTGGTCAGACGGCGCAAGACCGACCTGATATTGTGGGTCGCGTGTTCTACGACAAGCTAGAGGCTATTAAGGACATGTTGTTCAAGAAGCATATCCTGGGTGTTATTGTCGCATATGTATACGTAGTCGAGTTCCAAAAAAGGGGCCTCCCCCACGCACATTTTTTGTTGATCATGGACTCTAAATATAAGCTTGTCGTCCCGGAGCAGTATGACCGACTCATTTCCGCAGAGCTCCCAGACAAGCATAAGTATCCGAAATTGTATGCTATGGTGGTAAAACATATGATGCACGGACCATGCGGTGCTCTCAACCCGAAGAATGTTTGCATGCAAGAAAACGGATGCAAGTGCAGATACCCACGGCCGTTCAATGAAAACACATCACAGGGGAAGGACTCGTACCCAATTTATCGGCGTAGAGACGATGGAAGGCGTGCTAAGGTCCGAGGAAAGATGTTGGACAACAGATGGGTTGTGCCTTATAACCCATATCTTCTGCGGATGTTCAATTGCCACATCAACGTTGAGGTCTGCTCCAACATAAAGGCCGTCAAATATCTTTACAAGTACATTTACAAGGGCCATGATAAGGCTTCTTTCAGCATCGACCAACCCGACGCAGATGGTAACATTGATGAGATCAAGAGATACGTTGATGCAAGGTGGATCACCCCTCCGGAGGCTATGTGGACGATTTTTGGGTTTCCACTTTGCGCCAATTACCCACCTGTCTTGCAGTTGCCTCTCCATCTCCCGAATATGCACAGGGTCGCATTCAATGCGCATGCTGACTTGAAGAATGTTGTGGCCTTCGAAAATAATTCAAAATCCATGTTATCGGAGTATTTCAAGGCTAACCAGGAACACCCTTGGGCTAGGCATATATTGTACAAGGATTTTCCCGGAAGCTTCACTTGGCAGAGGAAAAAGAAGTTTTGGAAGCCGCGGGTCGAGCGTTTTCAAATAGGTCGCATCGTGTCTGCCAATCCTGCCGAGGGTGACCGATACTACCTGCGTGTGTTGCTAAACCATGTTACGGGCAAAACATCCTTCGACGACTTGCTCACCGTGGACGGCGTTCTATGTGGGAGCTTTAGAGAAGCTGCTGAAAGGTTGGGACTCATCGAGGCAGACAACACGCTCGACGACTGTCTTACTGAGGCTGAGCAGTGGGCGATGCCATGTTCTCTTAGGAGGCTATTCGCAACCATCTTGGTGCACTGCGAGCCAGGCGACGTGCGTGGTTTATGGGATAGGCACCTCGATCATATGTCAGATGACTATCGTCGATCACGCACGTCCCCCATCGAGGTGGAGCAGATGGTGTTGCTTGACATTAGGGGTATGTTGCAGTCCATGGGTAAAGACATTGTTGATTTCGCTCTTCCAAGCATAGATGATGCGTTTGACCCAACCGAGGGTGAGGCAAGTGAGGTCATCGAGGAATCAACCGTCGAGTTTGACGTGGATGATACTAAATTGGCATCTTCTCTGAACTTGGAGCAGAGGGCCGCATACGACGAGATACTAGCGGCTGTTGAATGCGGTGATGGGGGTGTATTCTTTGTTGATGGCCCTGGAGGTACAGGGAAGACCTTTCTATACAGGGCGATGCTTGCCACGGTGAGGAGCGATGGCAAAATTGGTATCGCTACCGCTACGTCGGGCGTCGCCGCTTCTATCATGCCTGGAGGCAGGACTGCCCACTGGAGGTTCAAGATCCCATTGAGTTGCGATGATGGAGCCTCATGCAGCTTCACGAAGCAGAGTGGGACCGCCAAGCTGCTTAGGATGGCCTCATTGATAATATGGGACGAGGCCAGCATGACGAAATGACAAGCGGTCGAGGCATTGGACAATAGCATGCGCGACATCATGGGAATACGCGACCGACCCTTTGGAGGAAAGACTGTTGTTTTTGGCGGGGACTTTAGGCAGGTGCTTCCGGTCGTCAGAAGGGGGTCGCGGGGCCAGATAATTGATGCAACCCTATGAAGTTCTCATCTATGGAAGGGTATGCGGCAGCTTCGGCTCATCACCAACATGAGGGCTCATAATGACACATGGTTTGCAAATTACTTGCTAAGGGTCGGCAATGGCACTAAGGAAGTCGACGATCAAGGCAACATACTACTCCCTGAAGACATTTGTCTCCCGTCTACAGGCGAGGTTGACGACCTGGAGAAGCTTATTCACCACGTGTTTCCGAGTCTAGATGACAACATCTCTGATTCAAATTACATGACATCTCGAGCAATCCTTTCCACGACAAACGACAATGTCGACAAGATAAACATCCGCATGATAGAGCGTTTTCAGGGAGATGAAGTAATATACCATAGCTTTGACAGTGCGGAGGACGACCCATATGGCTACTACCCTCAAGAGTTTCTGAATGATTTGACTCCTAACGGTCTTCCTCCGCATGCAGTCAAGCTAAAGCTGAACTGCCCTGTCATACTTCTAAGGAACATTGATCCAGCAAATGGGTTGTGTAACGGCACTAGGCTTGTTGTTAGAGGTTTTGAGAGGAACACTATTGATGCAGAAATCGTGATTGGACAACACGCTGGCAGGAGGATCTTCCTTCCTCGAATACCTCTCTGCCCATCTGAAAACGACATGTTTCCGTTCAAGTTTAAGAGGAAGCAATTTCCTATAAGGCTTAGCTTTGCTATGACCATTAACAAGGCTCAAGGGCAGACAATCCCGATTGTTGGTGTCTACCTACCCAATCCCGTGTTCTCTCATGGTCAACTCTATGTTGCTTTGTCTCGAGCCACCGCAAAGAGAAACATAAAGATACTCATTCAGAAGGAGAAGCCGAAGGAGAAGTCCAACAAGCAAAAGGACAATCCGAAGAAGCGAAAAAGACCGACCGTGTCATTACTGACCTCGATGAAGAACATCGTCTACAAGGAAGTCCTTACAGGCTAAAGTCCGGTCTTAATAGACCGGCGGTTTATGTAATGACACAACATTTACTCTTGTGATGGTCAAGATTTATTGTAATTCGTTTTTTTTTTACATATATCTTTTTTATTTGGTATTTTGATAGTTGGAGGTATACTCCATTTAGTTGAGCTACTAACTGCATTTCAATAATCAGCCGTCATGTTGGCACCATCATCGTTGTTATATCTTTTCTACTATCGCAATGTTTATGGCAGTGTACATGTCACCCACCGTAGTATTTCATGTGTAATATGTGATTCAGACATAATGATTGGCCTGAAACTACCTGGAACGTGCAATGAAACTTTTGTTTTACGGCAAGTGATCATGTCCATTGTTATTATTTTGATATTTTGATAATATGGTTGAATGTAAATTTATTGGCGTCCTTATTATCCCTGTATGTATCTGATAGGTCAGAAGTATAGGATTACGATTGGTCTTAATTATAAGACCAACACACGCAGAACGGAAGTTTGTGCAGCTTTTCAAGATATATTTTCCATATGTACATCTAATAAAATAATAAAATGGTAGCTTGCGTTCTTGCAAATATGTTCAAATGCCCGTGCGACTTTGGAAAAAAGATTGATTACTTGTACTTTCATGCGTCTAAACTAATTATTTATCAGTTCAGTTCAAGTTTCATTTTTATTTTTTGCATTGGTTCATGTACCTTCATTAGTTTACTGCGGATCTGAAAGAGTTCTAACCTAAAAAATTGGACAAGGCTGCATTAATCTAGGACCTGGCGAGGATTGGTTCAGAGATCAAGCATCGTTCTGCAGTATCTTAAGGACGCTTGTTGGGCTGAGGGTGGTCGACTTATAGGTTGCACCCAGCCAAGACGATTGTCTGTGCAGGTATCAATTGTTTAAATGTTCATCAAAATGTGTATCCTTCTCTAGATGCCATGTAATACTAGGTTTCTCTTTTTACCTTCTGACATGAGCATGCACCAGATTATTCTTTTGGGTACGTCCCTAGCAACTAGCATGGCGAGCAAGGATCTTAGCTAATTATCTAGAGCAAGCTTCTGTATTACTTATGGATATGCTGGTGCAACATGAATCAAACCCGGGCAACATGAATCTAAGAAATGAATTATTAGAGATAGATAACTCCTAAAAGATAAGCTTGGAGGACTTTTGCAGAGCTCCCAGCCACGGAGATTTATCCAGCTTCCACTTTGTTACCTAGCCGTTTGTGATGACAGGGTTGCCATGTGGTAGTGGCCATAGTGCCCAAAAGTGTGTCTGTAACAGGAGACTTCATCCTGCAAAATTATTCATGTGCTCCGGCAGCGATTTCTAACATCCTATACGGAGCAGTCATCTGATAGAACCATGTCTGTACTAACTAGAAGATGGGAGCTGAACTTTTATTTACTGCATTGGTATTACTAATTTCCATATGTTAGAATTTTTTTACAAGGTAGGGGTTGCGTTATATTTTACATTTATTGTCAATGTATTTTTTATGTAATACTATGTCACTACTATATAACACTGATTTTTAGCGTAGATATCCATAAAGCCGGCCTCATGACACTTGACGAAACACGTGCGTACGTCAATAGTGTTGTTCAAGCTAGGAACAATGGAGACTAGAAGTATCTGTGTACACCCGTGCACAATTTGTCTTAGATATAAAAATATATGAACGCTTTGCATGCATCATTTTGTTGCCAATTGTCACATTATGAAGTGTTCACTAATGTCTTGGAGGTTTAATAATATGTGATATTCAATAAAAAAACTATTTAACAGTGTCGTCATATTTCGGAGCCATATACTGTGAAGTTCTGAACTATATATTTGACTAATATATATTTGGTGACCAAACTGTCAATAATGGACTTCAAATGGTAACCTGTCTACTCTCATTTGAGCTACACGTATGAATCTCTTTCAGTGTAGGTTCAAATTTTTTAATATACAGTGCAACGCAAAAAGGAAAATACGTTTACCTTGACAGATGCTATCGCATGCTATCATGCATTATGACATTCCAAATATAATATAATTTATTTTGTACATGGAATCAAGGACTGCCGTATGCCCGTGCGTTCTCTTTCTTTCTACACACGGAAACAACAATACTTCAAGTGGGGCGGGCTTTTTGATCGTGGTGAGGAGGACAAAAACGGAAGAAGAAAAAATGTTGTGTTTCTTGATATTTCTGGAATGCCCGTGTTTGACGTATATTTGGGAAATAAATTAATTGTTTCTTACTATATATCTGGAGGCAAAGTTTGGAAAGGAGACAAAAATTAGGAAATATATAATCCGGCGTTGATACATCTGCCGGGTGGAGCATGCAACCAAAATAATTTTATTCCATGTTTTCGTATAGTTTTTGTTATGGGATATTGTAATTACGGAAGGATATGGGCCACCTTCCGAGTACATGCCCACGATTCCTCCCGGCCAAGATATGTCAATTAGAACTATAAATATCCTTAAAGTCATTTCCTTCCAAAACGTTATAGTGTCCAATCTCCGTTCCGGCCTACCATACGTTCAATGTGTTTCCCAGTGTGGCCATTAATATTCCCTTAATCGGATTTGTTTATAAGGAAAGTTAAATTATGGATCTTCCGAAAGGGAAAGGAAGACATATATAATAGATATATAATCTGGAGTATAATTATTTGCCCAGTGGAGTATGGAAGAAAAATATATGCTTGTCCTTTTATTAGCAAGGATTTGTAATGGAAACATGCACGGATGGAATGATAAGGGGCACCTTCCAATCCATACAACATGCTAATGCGTCACCGAAATGGTGCCGGACGATTCCCCTCCGACACTCATATATATGGTCCGGCTGTGAGGCTACCATTGTCCACTGCCCCCTCGCTCGCTCGTCCTGGTGCTAAGACGACTTTCTGCCCGTGCCAATGGCTGCAATGCCGATTTTTGATGGAGTGAACGACGCAGTCGACTACGTATACAACTACCGCAGCCGGTCCGGAGCTCGACACCCGATGCAATGGGCTTAAGTCTTAAGAAACTTCAGTGTGTACTTAACATGGACCAGCCCATGGACAATGATTGCTTCAACACCGCAGTGCGTATGCTGGCATGTGACGAGGGGGTACTGTTCATAGACCCTCCTGTACACTACATGGATCTACGATTTTGTGTAAGTTATCATAACTCTTCATTCTATGTGTCATTAGTATCAACATGTTGAAACAATATTTCGTTTTTTTGCTTAGTCCATGATGCTAGAGTCAACACGAGGTCAGAAGTTTTGCGAGAAGCAAACTATCCAGACGTTGGCAACATTATTTGATAGCTGGCCTGGGATGGACAACGACATCTCATCGTGCAACAAGGTAAGCAAAATAGTTTGTCCATTGTTGTCATGGTTTATTGTTTTTTCTAATAGCCCCACTTGTAGATTTATCTTCCCTATGCATCTATCGGTCGATACATCTTGGACGTCATCGACAAAGAGGCACGTCGTCTATATATTATGAATCCTATTCAAACATCACAATCGGTAGAGGAAAAAAAATATGAGGCATGCACTGAAACTAAAAAGTTTTGCAAGAGATTTCAAAGAAGCGATCGAAATAAAGCTGCCTGGTTGGAATTATGATATATCTAAATGGCAACGTTTATTTCCGTCCGATGTTCCAACGAGTATAGACGGGTAATGAATTCATAACAAAAACATTTACTTTTGTTATAACTATATTTTTTATATTAATAATTTAAAGTTTTACAGGAATGTGTCTGGCTATTTTGTTTTTCATTTTATGCTCTGGTGGAACGGTAAAGAATTGGTCAAGCCGATTTGCGCGGTGGGTATTGTCCGTTACATGTTTTAAGACCTTCTGCGAGAAATTTTCATGCTAACTACATGTATTATTTGTGCAGGATGGGTATGAATTGAGAAAGCAAATTTTTTTATATTTGCTAAAACATCGTGGGAATGAAGCTAAAAGAAACTTTCCTGACATTGTGAAAGAATTTCTTAGGCGCATCATCTAGATATTAATAGTTTTGTAATAGATGTTTAGTTGGAACATCGCTCAGTTTGTTACATGGACATGACATTGATTTTTCTTTATGTTATCAATTTAATTTGCAAAAATGGACTCCGGGTATTAAATAATTGTGTTTGAGTTATATTCTTTGTACGTGTGAAAGACCTATTGTAACTCTTTTAAACTATATCAAGAGCCGGTGGCAACGCACGGGCACTCTACTAGTATGGATTAGTAGTATAGGTCCCAGGTGAGTAGAGCCATCTCCATCCTGCTGCCAAGTCCAAGTCGCTGCGGGAGGCCGAAGCTGGCGACATAGAAGCCTCTATGATGGGGCATGGAGCACCGGGAGTGACAATGCACAAATCATGCGGGCAATAGAACATACAGCTGAACTGAAAATTGCACTGTCTTGCAACATCTCCCTGAACTAAACTCCCCTTTGGACTGTTGGGTTTCTTCTTCTGCTGGAGCAGCCGCTCGGGGACGGGCGGTGCAGGAGCTATCGGCAGTAGTGGGTGACTAGTGCAGCATCGAGAGGTCAGAGGCGGTGGGGTTGGGGCTCAAGGGCGCACAGGAGACAGTGAATCCACGAGCATGTGCATAGTAGCGCTGGCGAGCGGGTGTGGAACATGGCCTGGTGCGCCATCTAGAGCTCGGCGACGGCACAAGGGATCCACTGCCGACGGCCATGGCAACAACCTGGAGAAGATACAGTCATGAAGGTCACATCATAGGCCTAGGGAAGGTCACCGTTTAGGCCTCGGGCAGGCCGCCGAGTGTGCTGCGGGAGACCCACGGCCACCACCTGGATGGACTTCTCGCGCGTGAGGCGTTGGACTGCTCGCTTCAGAGAGATTGTCGGGCCACCGGCGCAAGCATGGCCAGATGCAAAACAGCGAGGAGGCACGGGTGGGGCGGAGTCAAGAGGCCACGCCCATAGTAGTTGGCGGCCTTCCTCGTCCACGGCGAGCACCTGGGTGACCCCGATCCAGATTATCGTTGGGGAAGAACCAGGGGAGGAGCGCTGCAACATGGGGATGGTGGAGCAGCGCCGGCCGGCGGTGGTCGAGAGGCCTGACTGGAAAGCTATGCGCCGCGGGGTAGGACGACGGCGCGCTGGGAGGAGGGGGAGG
>NC_041381.1:4204562-4213484 GCF_002162155.2 Triticum dicoccoides
GGCGCGATCCGGGAAGGCCGGCTGCAGTGGCGGGGCGATTTGGGAGGGGTGGCGGCGGCGGTGGCTCGGTTCGGGAGGGAGTCGGGGATAGTGGGCATGGTTTGGGGGAGTTCGGGAAGATCCACTTCGGGACTATATAGGGACCACCGTGATCCAAATAACTATTCTAATCCTGGGATTAGAATAGTGTTACTCTATATATACTGGAAGAACGCCCGTGCGTTGCAACGGACCACATTAACTTTAAGAGTTCAATATGAATATTCTCATACATATCAAGTGACATTGGCGACCTTTTTTTACCATCAAATCCTCACACACACACTCTCCCTCCCTCTTCCTCACTCTCTCTCCCCCTCTCCCTCTCTTTCTCTAACACACACACACACACACACATCCATCTTATTGGGTACGGGACCATAATCCATCTATTTCACACACACACACTAGTGCATAACAATATGGATTATGTGTATTATATTTGCCACCACAACAAAGCGAATTAATTTCATGTAAATCGGCCAGCCACAGCTCCAAGAATACGCGGAGAAGGTGGCCCGGGTCGGCGTCGGCGCCGTCTGGCGCGGGCCATGGGCCCGCTTCCAATTGCGTTTGCGCGCCGGCCACCCACGCCGGGTCTTTCAAGTGCCGCTTCCACCGCACCAACTCCCAGGGCCACGGCCAGGGCCAGGGCTAGGGAAACTGCCCTTCTTCTCCCCCTTCACCGGCCGCGGCCAACGCGGTGCCGCGGCACCCTGCTTCGCCGTCCCCGTGCTCCGGCACCGTCGCGACCTAGTGACGCAGCCCAAGCATCGGCCTCGAGAATCAAGAACGCTCGGCAATGAAGAGGGAAGGGAAGATCATATACATGTCATAAGAAAAATAATTTATTTACTGCTCCCTCGATGTATTGTTTCCTTTGTTTGGAGATTGATTACCATCCGTGATTGAGCGATTTTTAAAAATCAATTATTTGTTTTCTAATTAATGTGATTGAGTGATTTAAGGTATGGTTAATTAATTTAGATTTGATCTTTAGAGATTGTTCGTGATTGGTTCTACATTATTAAATAACTTGCGCTAGTATGGAAAGTTCTGATCTATTCATATTTCTTTCGTTGTGTGAGAGGGTGACGCGAAAATAAACCGATGAAGTGGGGGAGGGGACGAAAAAAAATCTACGAAAAAAACCAGCAAAGGTGGGAGGAGGTACCAAAAAAAACCATGGAAGGTGGGACGAAAAAAACCCTGGAAGCGAGACTACCAACTGCTCCATTAGGAGTAGAGATTAGGAGTAGAGATTCTTCACCCCAGCCCGCCCATGCACCCAGCCGAACCAGTTTGCATCCACTGCAGCAACAGAAGGTTAATGAGGTAAGATTAGTGAGTGGAGGTGAGGTAAACTTACGGTCTTTAGAATTGGTCTTGCGCCACGTTGAGAACAAGGGATGCGAGGTAAGATTTGATTGCATGTGAAGAATATTACGTCTTAGAGAATCCATTCTTACATGCAAAAAGAAACACCGTAAAAACAAAAAAATTGTGCCATTAAATTACTGCAGGGTCGTCTCTCACCTCGTCGTCGCTCGGCCGGCCGACCAGGTATAAGGATGCGCCTCTAACGGAGATCCTGTGTAAGGATCGCCATGGAAGATCCCGTCAGGCGCAAGTAAACGCTGCGGCGGGATAGCTCACTCCGGCGAGGTGCAGACGCCTCCCACTGGAGTATCCCATCACACGCGAGAATGTCGCGGTGGGAGTGCCACGTTATGAACGAGCAGCCATGGTTCTTCTTAAAACTGATTTAGGTCACGGATGATGCATGCATCCTGATTTTTTTAGTCTTTTCCCTCTCTATTTTTTACTGGAGTTGCTCATGCGGCACCATGGATTTGATGCACTGGAAAGCTTTTTTTGGAAGAAGATAAAATTGGAGGTATCATTTCTGGAATTGCATCCTCAGTTATCCCAAAAATATTCGATCTTCTACCTGAATTTTGACCGAAATTTCCGGCCGTAGGAATGTCACTAAAATTATCTTTATGTACACACTCTCTCAGCTTCAGTATCGAACACATGTAACTGAAATTTCTTATATAGACAGCACATTTGGTTTCTTTGCAGTTTGTTAGTGTTTGTGAATCAATCCATATACTTCCTTCTAGCTCTAGCAAACCACATATGCAAATCATAATTATTTTATACTGATTAGTCCATCAAGTCTTGGTTCTGAAATGCTGTTTGATCATAGAAGCAAAGGCAGATTATGTAATGGGCGTAATCAATATTTAATTATTTATAACAAATAGACTCAGTTGATCACATAGTATGACCAACCTGTACACCTTAATCTCTAAGGATAGGTTACATGAGGCAACAACAAATAGAAGAGTCGGTCCTCTGAGATATCTTCATATTTCTATGTTGGCTACTGGTTCCCATCATGCTATCTTTTGCTTATGCATCATGTACTTCAGCAATGAAACATCTAATATTCACTTAGAATATTTTGTATTGAGTAGGATAAATAATTACAATAATAAAACTATCGCACTTGCCTTCTTGGAAGATCCAATGAAGTAACAAGGCGAATCTCGTCAATTGTTTTTTTTAAGAAACATGCCCTTGTACTGTTGCAGTGTTGCTACTTGCTAGTAGGTTACGGTGACTGAGAACAGGTGGCATCACATAGGATGATCATCCAGGTTTTGCTTGAAGAAGTGAGGCGCCCATTCACTTCAGAGTTTTGGGTAACATTTTCCGTTGCACCATGCATATGAGTTTTACACACGAATGGCGACATTAGCTACGCTTAGCAAAACAAATCCTTCCATGGTCAATTCATCACATGACAGCAAATATCTGGCCTTTAATTAGATTAAAAGAACAGTGCAGATGCTTATTGATCCACAAAAAAGATGTCTTGTAAAAACTGAATTACATAAGCAATTAAGCATATGACATGTAAAACGTGGTCTGGATGATACACTCAGGACCTGCTACATGCATGCCTTGGTTCAGGCCTGCTACAGATTTACGGTCCATATGCTATCATAAGTGCACAAAGTTCTCCTTCAATCAAGAGTCCATATCTCTCACTTGACTGTACCTAGACTTCTGACAGCTGCAAGAGAGCCACATTTTAATGCACTATAAATCAAGTATGGAATCTAAGACATATCACTTAATAATAAGAGAAAAAGTCCAAAGTGGAAGTAATTTTGTCAACAAAACTTCCACAAGAGGATTCTTCTATCTTACGAGTTACATCTGAACACCTTGTTCATATTTGCAAGCAAACCATCTGAACACCATGTTCATATTTCAATGAAAGCACAAACTACAGTAGCATCATTACCTCTGCATAATATTTAGCTAGCCCAAGCAGGAATTTTATGATCTTGATAACACACTTTTAACTTCACATAGCCTGTTAGCTCCGAAAATTATTTGTATATTGCAATCAAATTTAGACGAGAACACACTCGGTTTAGCTATGACCAAAACAGCTAACTCGCGACGAACCAAGATCAACTGCACTGCTTATTGGCCATAAGTTACCTGCACATCCGAGAGGTATTGGGCCAGGGAAACTATAGCATGTAGCGCGTGCTAGAGCATGCAACCGTGGCTGGCAGAGAGCATGAGACAAATTTTCTTTACTATACTACGAAGTAGCCAGGCACAAATAAGGATTGTACCTGTCAGGCTGGTGAAAGTTTACGTTCGTGTAGATAAACAATTACATCGTGTGTAAGCGGTGGAGCCTGGCGGTCAGCCGTAAGGTACACCGTACGGGTGTGGCCGGGGATGCTGGACCAACCAGGGTGAAGAATAACTCTCTTCTTCACCTGAGGAGCCGCCTCTCCAGGTCGACATTATCCAGGGTGGACTGACCCCATCACTTGGCCGGCTGATTCAGTGCAAGCGAGCACTGTCATTGGAGAGACTGGCTCAGCGAGGTGTCACCATGGCAGAGACGAAGGAAGCCACCATTCTTTCGTTAAGGCACGGGAGCACCCCATCTCACACAACGAGGTAGTACGGCCTTGCTCCAATAAATACAAAGAGGTCATGTTGAAACATAACGTAAAAAAGATTCATAAAACATATGGTTTTACATAATTGTTGGAATAGAATGGGGAGGCCGGTATGAATCTAAGAAGATCCAAAGGATGTTTTTTTCTAAAATAATACATATTGTAAGTCTGCAACTTCTGGCTAGAATAGAGTTATACAACAATCATACAAACATATACACAAGAACAAGAAGACCTGTCACTAAGCACATACAAACTGGGCAAAAGAAATTATGACAGTCTGAGCATGGTTGTAGGATAGCTATGCCCAAAACAACTATATTTGGGGACGTAATCCATCCAAATTCTTCTGCCTAGTATTCTTAACCAATCTAACTTAATTCAAGCAGATACGTGGCATGGGAGATTAAATCAAGACATACTCGTGTAAAATGACGGAGAGGGGGCGATCCTGAAGAACTCCGGCTGCAAACACCTAACTGCCGGCCGTTGTCATGGGAGGAGATGCAGCACGCATCAAGCAGAATGCCAACCACCACCGTACCCTGATACCGAGACCACCAGCAATGCTAAAAGATTATATAACAGCAGAAGTTGCTACATGAAAACAGTAATATACACATAATTCAAGCAGATATTGGATGGCGGAGTCACTACCGGATCAACGTAATATGCCGACGGCCCTTTGGTCGTCGGCATAGGCCCATCCCCGTCGGCATAGATCTAAGCCGACGGCTGCCGTCGGCATAGGCCCGTCAGCGTAGTCTTGCCAGGCCGCCGGCATAGGGGCCTACGCCGACGGCGTCCGTACGGCCGTCGGCGTAGAATAACTATCGGCGCAATTTTTCATAGGAGGGCCGTTGACGGCGCCGTCACTGCGCTAGTCGAACCACGGGCCGCCACGTGGCAGAGGTAAGCCGACGGCCTGAGCATTCCTGAACGAAAATCTACACCGATGGGGCCGTCGGCTTAGCTTGCCACGTGTCGACCCCTTGGCGTTCCTGGGTGAAGGGCTATGCCTTACTAGTAAATAGAAGACACATACCCATATAAATGGATGGAGTAGGGGGCAATACTGATTGCATTAATATGTTCATAGAAAATTATAAAAAGTACACTGGAATTTCTTTTTTGAAGTTATTACTTGATACAATTTATGATTTATCCAATAATCTAAGTGGAGAATTTTCGAGCTAACTCAGCATTTCCTTGATCTAATTTATAGAGGCCCTGGTAGTCCTTCATAACTTTCCAAGTTGTCCATCAAAAAGTTTCAAGCAGCTAACTCAATATTTATGCAGAGAGGTCAGGTTATCTAAAACCAAATCAAAGTGAATACGATGATGGTCATAAGTTTATTTGCTTTTTCTTCTACACTCCTTAAAGTAAGAAACTGAATTCTTAGGTTATGATTCATGTCATCTAGATATTACAGTTTGGACAGGACAATTGAAGAAATTTGAGTCAGCAAGTTTTTTCTCCGGTTTGTAAAGTTAGCGCTATATATATTGGAGGCAAAGCTATCCCTGATTCCCTGTACTAAGGAGAGAAAGCTCGAATACAGAAGAACACCTTTAAGCTTTAAAGTGAATCCCTGGTTTTTTGGAACTACCAAATCGCCAGTTCTGACTTCCAATTAGATAGCTGCATAGTCCAGATTGATACACTAGGAGCTACGGAGTATGCCTACTCGTACTATCTTCAGATCAACCTAATTTCGTGGCACATACGGCCATCTCCGGAAGCAGCTGATGCAACCAAATTTGGGACTAATAAAGTGAAGAGTAACTGAGCCGCCACTCTCCTAATAACCAATAGGAATTCCAATGGCCCTGTTTTGCTTCAGGCAACCATCAAACAGAGCACCTCATGTACGTCCTGTTTGGCAAATGATGGGGAGAGTAATAGGAGATATAGAGGGAGTTAGTATGATACTGGGCAAGGGAATTAATTTTATGCCCAATCTTTTGTTTGGTTTATTTTGGGAATTACTGGCAGGGAGTGAAGGAGAAAGGTTTGATGGCTTAGTTGATTAGCGGGTCAGAACAAGAACTAGATGCAGCATTACCAAATTGACCATTAGTCTGTCACCAATCAACAATATGAACTAAATCGCTACCTGATCAAATAATGTGTACCATGTGGTGATCATGGTCAAGTATTTAAATGCATGTTTCTGATGCTCCTGCAGCAATAGTCGAAGATACGAGGAAACTAAAATAGGGATACGCTGGAAACATTCTTGCAATAAATTGAGGGGTCTCCTTCTGGTCGAGTAGTCGGGCGTAACAAAGCAATCTATGCAGAAGTTGTAGGAATGAAGGAATCAAACGAAGCTCTCGTAAAAATGAATCAAACAGACAGGGCTGGATCTTGAAGCAAATCGCTGGGGCTGGGGCATCTATCCGAGAGCGTCAAAGTACCTCTTCAAGCAGCAGACACGACTCCCGCGCCTCCCAACCACGACCAGCTCGCCGTCCAGCGGAGGACGCCGCCAGCCCCTGGCTCATGGAGTGGGCCCATCTTCGGCCGAGTATTCGTCGCCGGCGACTCAGGAGATGCCCCCGTATCATGAAGAAGCCCTGACGCCATGTACTACCGACGTCGCAGCACGACGGCTCGGCCCGCCGCGTTCCATGACGCCGGAGCCTAACCGCCGCTCGGCGCTCGCACCCCTCATCCACTCCGCCCCTGATTTTTTTTCTTTTGAGATGACTCAACCCAGATTAGAATTGGACGAGGGAGTTGGCCCTTTTTTTCACCTCGGGAGTGGCCTTTTTTAGGGACGGAGTGGGCTCTTGACGTCCACGTAAAAATACATCACGGGGGATAAAATTTTACATGAGAAATGATCTGTAGAGCCTTGGTTGGGATGCGATCGGGGAGTCTGGCTCGGTGACTCGACCGGGGTGAAGAATTACTTATTCTTCACCCTGGGTTACTAATAGACTTTCTAATAGGGTCGCGTCAACTCAACCCAGACGCTAGAGCCGAGATCGCGTGTGGTGTAAATTTACTACGAGGGAACCAGCCCACGCGCATGCATCCCACACAATGCATGGAACGTAAATTCCTGCTGTAAATTTACGGAACAAGCTAGCGCTCCGTCACACCTACATGCAACGTAAAAAAATAAATAGCATGCCATAAATTTACTTCACCACGGATCGACTCGCGTGAGGTGGCTGTTGCCATGCCATAAACTTACTTCACCAGGGATCTGACTCTGCCGTGTGGTCAACTTCAGGAGAAGGACTGCTGCCATATGAGAGCGTCGTCTGGCAGGGATGCGCCGGTGCGGCCTGTCCGGCGAGTAGTCGCCAATGGCAGTGAGACAGCTCGTTCCTACGTGGAGGCACCTCCACGGAAGCAAACCGTCCCACGCGAGAAGGCCGTGGTGGGATAAACTCTGTCTCTGTCTTTGAGGTGCTTCAGAACGTAGCTGGTTCATACGTATATCTTATCCCCTCTATTTTTGATAAACTTGCTCATAACGCTCCATGGAGAGGATATAGTGGAAATCACATGTGGATGTGGTATCTCTTTTGAAGTACCAATTCTGAAATGGCTATATAAGCGGTGACCATTAAGGGGTCCGTAGAGGAAATATGAAATAGTCCGAGTCTGTTTTTTACCGATGCATTATATGGGTTCAACTGTACAAGTTACAAGTTAGTAACTTAGTACTGCACTATGGCGTGCTCTGCCTACATTTCCTGCTGTTTGATGATTACTGGATGGAGTACTAGTATTTGCTTAATCACATGCATATGTGTTTCTTTGCGAAATCTTTTGACCCTTGAATGACATGTCCTCTGCTGATTATGTGGTTGGCATTGCTGCTTCATTCATGCATCACATTTATACTCGAAGACATTCTATTTTTTGGCACCACTGGTGTAGCAACTAGCAAGTGTATGGTGTAAGCCTGTATGGTCATCTGACCATAATATGATCCATTCTTACTTTTTTCTCGTTACATATAAGATCATTTCTTAATACTGTTTGGTAATTCTGAGTGTTTGCACGTCAAAATTACACCACTAGCCTTTTATCATCTCCTGGTAGACCGGTTGTCAATAACTGAACATGGTAGACTTTACCTTCAACAAAAATGAATGGTTGGGCCATATTCTCCCCGGTTACCATAATATGATAGATTCAACGGACAATACCATCATCCAAACCATCAAAAACACATTAGACGCAAGTTAGATTGTATGAAATAGATCAGAGCAGCAAAGTAATTAGGAAGCAAAACATTCAAGAAATTGAGCGACAACTTGGCGATGATGTGTTGGACGACGCTAATAAAATGAAGCGCTTGGAAAGTCATAAAAATTTACGTACAACAACTAAGCACAATAAAGAACGGCTGTACAAATATATAAATAGGAGCAGCTTTATAATTTAAATCTGTTTTCTTACAGGTCTGAACTTCTCTAGTGAAACAATAAACAAAATTATTGGTTATATTCAACCCATGGAGCATGTAGACCTTTAGCTCTGCACTGATTAGCCTTTGTATGCAATGCAAAAACTATCGAGTAGAACTTCCATAACAAAGCTTTGGTTCAACAATCTTAGTGTTGTCTTTGATGCCACCCATGACAACCTCCAGTCCGAAAACCAAAAAGATCAAGTGTTACAGTAACATCATATAAAAACACTGAAACAAATCACTTCTTTAATATGGGGATTGGGAAGTACTGTTATCACTTGTCAGGGTACCTAAAGATGAGCTATGCAGTGTAAATAAAACCCATCATGGCATCATTCCAGTGGAAATTCATATTTACTGGTTAGCAGGGACGAATACAAGGGGGGACGACCCCCCCTCCCCCCCCATAACGATCTCATTTTACTTGGTAGCGATTAGCAG
>NC_041381.1:4214145-4235711 GCF_002162155.2 Triticum dicoccoides
AGCCCAACTAATCACAAAGCCCATCTTTAACACCCCGCAGGAAATAGCCCAGCAGGAGACAGTCAGATCGTTTGATTTTCCATCGTCCGATGACTGTCGGCATTTCCTATTTGGCGCCTGTTGCGCCTGTTATTGTGTTTAGGTAACATGCAGTAGCCACCAGGCCACAACGCCGCTTATGATAACTTCTTCCTTTTACTCCTCTTGTGTTGTTCTGTTTTTTTCCTTTCTCTTCCTTTTTTCTCTTTTATATATCCGTGAACCTTTTGCAAGTCGTTGATTTTGTTTTTCAAAATAGATGAACTGTTCTTTCCAACTTTGTGAACTTTTTCGAGAATTGATGAACATTTTTTAAATAATTATGAACTTTTTTCCGAATTTGTGAACTCTTTTTGAAAATCGATGAACTTTTTTCAATGTTGATGAACATTTTTTCAAATTTGTGAACTTTTTTTAGAATCTATGAACCTTTTTTCAACATCAATGAACTTTTTTAAATTTGTGAACCTTTTTGAAAATCGATGAACTTTTTTTCAACATCAATGAACTCCTTTTCAAAATCGGCGGACTCTTTTGAGTGCATGAACTTTTTCTAATGCGTGATTTTCTTAAATCTGCGAACTTTCAAATTTCGTTCACATGGTTTTCAAAAAAGTTCACGTTTTCCTAGTATGTATGTGCCGTAAATAGCGCGTTACATTTTGTTCTTAAAAGACTCGCGCTGAATCATTTCACAAGTGCGTAGGGGCTGTAGTGGAAACGCGAGCTGCGTATGAGCTAAACAGCGCAAGCTTGATTCTTGCCGGGAGCATCTTTTTTCCTGAACGGGCGCTTAAAGCTAGGGTAGTTCCTGACCAGCGCCGTTTCAATCTGAGCTCCAGGGCAGTTCATGACCAGCGCCGTTTCAATTTGAGCGGAGAATCCTTGCTTGGACAAGATCACGTCTAACGTGAACGAGGGCCATCTTGCGCGGACGCGCGGCCGGCCGACCGTGCAACCAGTGGAGAGAAGCGGCGACCATGGAAAGGGTTAGGTTAGTCTGTTTCTCACTCATACACAAGTCGAATGGTAGTTTTTTTTAGAAAATGAGGATGACCCCCGGCTTCTGCATCCAGGCGATGCATGCGGCCACTTTATTAATTATCCTCACAAGACCTTACAAAGTCATAAACAGTGAGACCGGGCTACACCTATCCAATTGATGAAGGGGCGCTGATAGTCTGGGCCTAATACCAAACAAACATCGCAGCCAAACCTAAACATCTAACACCTGAGGTCCCAACCAGGACGCCTGCCTGGTATGAGGCACCTACCAGTCCGGTGCACTCCTCAACCAGGACGCCTGCCGGGTATGAGGCCGCCGCAGCCACCTGCCACGAGTCCATCTTCAGAGTTGTACTGTTGCATCTACCGTGCCAGGTCTCTCTGCCATCGACGCCACCACGACGCCAGTCAGCGTCGTCCTCCTGCGCGAGTCCATCCTCCCACATCGAACTCCAAATCTGCACTGCACCACGCCGTCCAGATCCGTCACCATCAATGTATGGATGAAGCACCGCTCCATGAAAGAAGCCGTCCGCCGGTCCCGCGAAGCCGAGTGCACCTCCAAAAATGCCGCCCCCAAGGGGGTTACGACACATGATTGCCGCCAACATTCGATCAGCTGATTTAGGGTTTCCCCCGGAGGTATTGAGTAGAGTTGGGAGCTTCACCTCGATGATGCCTTCATGAAGGAAACGATGATAAGGGCATCGTCATCACCGGCTCCGGCCATCAACCGAAGATCAGGTTTTCACCCCGATCCGTCCCAAGAAATCCACCCAACAACCTGTGCACCGTCTCGACCGTCTTCAAAGCCCCAGATCCAGACGCCTAAATCCGGCGACCAACCGCAGCAACAGTGCCACCGTGGGATCCCTGGCGCACCGGCCACTGCCTGAGCGTGCCACCACTGGAGCCTAGGAGAAGGGCTCCCACCCCGCCTCGCCAAGCCGCGAGAGCCGCCAAGAAGGATCCCGCGCGGTCGTCACCGTCTCTGATTCGAACCAATCCATAGCAGATCGCCGTCACAGATCTGCCTTGGACAGGGACTGCACCATGCCATGCCACCGCGGGAAGCCCGAGCTTCACCGGCCGCCACCCTCCAGGGCCGCCGCCTCGGGATCCAGACAAAACTTTGCCGCTGCCACCGGGCAAGTTCCGCCGCCGCCGACCGGCCAAGCCGCCGGTCACTGCATGACCATGCGAGCACAGCCAGACAGCGGACCAACTCCGAGGAAGAAGGCCACCACCACCAAGCCTAGGGCTGGCGCCCCAGACATCCTCGTGTTGCAGATCAAGTCCAGGAGCAGTGCCCCGCCGACGGCGATTGAGATCGGTAGCACAACGAATTAGCCCGACATGAGTCAAGGCCAGATCCGCCGTTTCTGGTGCCATCCTTCCCCGCCGCCGCCGCCGCCGCACCACTTCCATGTCGCCGCCGATCTGCGCCACCGCCGCCGACCTGGCCGGGGTGGAGCGCCACCTCCCAACCAGATCGAGATCGGAGGAGAAACCGCCGCCGCCGCCACGCTACAAGGGCTTTGCCCTGTGACGCCCCGGGCGACGGCGGCGGAGGGGAGCGGAGGAGGGGCGAGGCTGTAGGAGTAGGGCGGGGGCTCCCCGGTGTGGTGTGGCGCCGCCGCACGGGGGAGGGGAGGGACAGGGGAGGGACAGGCACTCAGATTCCTCACGAATGCGCAAGACAAGTGGAATGGTAGTAACTGTATAAAAGTAAAAGATTGGAGATATATCCCTATACCCATCCAATAGTAGAAAGAGTTAGTTCATTAACACGTGAATTGCTTTGGCATTTGCTTGATGGTATCTTTTGATAAAAAATCAACTTGCTCACAGCAGATCATGTTTTGACGAAGATTTAGTTTGTTAACAAGGCTGTCTCTTCTATTTTATTTTTACGAGTCTCTGCACTAGAGGAATTTTTTTTGCCCTCCCTGTGTTCAAATCCTGGCTCCGTTCCTGATGGTTAGATTTCAAACAAGGCTAGGAAGCATCAACGGAGTACTGGTTCTAGAAAATATTGTGTTAAAAAAACAACATGATGATATTCAAATGCAATTCCGAGAAAGAATTATTCTTATCTTCCGGACCGTCTATGAATGGAGTTTCAGAACAAACACACATGGTTCAGTGGAAAACTGGAAAATGATTAAATGTATGTGTATTCTCTAATAAGGTGATGCTGTTCTTGTTGGCAAAAAGGGTATCCAATATTAAGATGGAACCCAGCTTACCTTGCATGAAATGATCAGTATCATAATCAAATTTTGTAGAAAATACTAAACCAAGCAGTTTCATTTCTGAGGGGAGAGACCAACTACGTGGTTTACATATTTTTTTGTACTCACGAAGTTTCAATGAAACAAAGAAGATGACACTCGTTGGACTAAACTATCTATATTCGTGGATGGTGTCAAAATCGAAACCACAATGCTTCCGCTCTGCATGTAGGGAAGTTAATCTATTTAAATCCGGATTACTATTTTTTTTAAATCTAACCAGATTCGAGCAGATACTTCCAGTGGGCAAATGAATTGACTCATACAGATGTAAATTGATGGAGAGAGGGCGATACTCAAGAGCATTAGACGCGAAAACCTAGCCGACGACCGTCGTGGTGGGAAGAGATGCAGGTTACATGAAGAAGTATGCCACTAGCCACGTAATCTGGTGCCGAGGACCGCCGCCGATGGTCGATGATTGCCCGTCCTGCTACAAATCCATGACTACCCACTGCAGTGCAAAAATTACAGCGTGTTAGAAATGAATCAACGAGACTAACCTCCAGCCCCATTCAAATGAATACTGTGAAAAATTCAGAAGCATGCAAATCTTCATGGTGGATTGAGAAAAAGATTAAATTTGAACACATTAAACAACCAACTAAAACTTTTCTCTACTTTATTACTTCTTGCTGACAAGATCTTAGCCAGTCCATAGCTGCTAATGAGTCCACACATCACAGAGTAGAACTTTTTACAGAAACACTGCTCTACCTCGCATGGACTGGAACAAACAGCAGACTGAAACTTCCTATCCTGTACTAAAAACTAAGAGGAATTAGAGTGTTTCCTAAAATAAAAACAGTTACATAGTGTACATGCACCAATGCAACACACAAGCAAGCATATAATATAGGGTTACTAGGGTAGGACATTCAGCGTCATGATCTAACCAGACTACAGATTCGACAGAAATCGAAGACCCGTGTACCAATTTGGGGGAAACCGGTTTGGGAGAAAAGTTGCGTTAGACCTCCCTACCCCACTATTAAACTTGTAGTACGAACAGGCGCACGACCTCTCCCAGTTGGCACCCGCTTTTGACGCCCCCTCATCCGCGTGGGTTTCTGCCTACTTTCCAGGATCCTTCTTCTTCGATTCTTCCTGAAATGCTGCAGCTGCGGGCAGACACGCAAAACACTGGATTGGTCAGAAAATCGACAAACAATCCTTAAAAAAATGTTGAACTTAGTTCCTTCTCGACCACTGCACGTACCCACCGCAGAGCCGCCGCAGCCAACACATGAGGGCAAATGCACACCCAGGCCAGCCTTCAAGCACCGCGCCTCCCCTGCCTGCCCGGCTACCACAACGTTGATCCCACCGGCAGCCGCATCGCCTGATTAGACTAGTGCGGGAGGTGGGCCACCGAAACCGAGCAGTACCGGCCAGCCCCGTCGAAGACGTGCCGCCGAGAACCATGGCGTCGAAACAACCAACCGCTCGCCGCGCTCGCCGTCGAGACAGAAACCGCTCCTACCTTTTAGAATGGGCAGCGATCTGCGCCGGCACACCGGCCCAACTGTTGGGGCGGTCGAGGCCCAGCCGTCCGATGCGGTTTGCGTTGACCGTCAGATCTGCGTGTATACCTGTACCGAAGCAACCGGTGCAGCAAAAAAAGAACAGGTTTGTTGCGACCATGTACGAACAGCCACAAAAAGAAAAACAGGGGAGCTGGACTCCCCGCGTCTGCCCGTACCCGATCCGCGGCGGCGGCGGCTGCATCCGCCTGTTTTTCGTTCCCCGCGGCCGAATCACGTCGAGGAGGGGCTCCCCCACCTATTAAGTGGCCTTGGGATTGCTTCAATCATGTCTTACATACGTCATGACCACCTTGCCGCCATGGATTTTGGCTCGAGCTCCACTGTCGTTCATGGCCGGAGTCCCCTGAGGCGGTAAGGCCCTGGTGGTAGTGGACTGGTGCTGCAACGGGACTACAACCCTGATGTGGTCTTCCAAGATGCAGCACGGCATGGCCAGGATGAAATTGATCTGGTATGAATTCCAATTGCAAATCCTCCTTTTGTTCACCAAAAAATGTTGCAACCTTTGATTTCAATTAATGAGCGTGAGATTAAAAAGACATGTTCTCAACATACTTGTGTTTGATTTTTGTGTAATGTTTCTGAGATGTTGTCAATTAATGCTAGCATTTTCATGTTGTCTACTAGTAAAATGTTACAAGTATGTGTTGCACTTGCTATATGCTACTTGCTGGATGTTGCATGCTACATCCTAAAATGCCGCATGCAGGAATTGTTTTGGAATTGTGATTGACATGTTGGGTCCATTTTTTTGTTTGCGCTTTTTGCATGTTTTTTCACGCAGCAAAAAAACAACTTGGGTGCTGATTTTGTTGCAGAATGTTGTTGTGGAGCCATCAATTTTCCTTGATGATGATATGCAAAATGTTGCGCACGAAGAAGAAGATGATGACATTGATCTGAATGATACTCCAGGAAATGATAGTGACGATTTGTTACAGCTAAACACGGATGGTGTAGCTCCAAATCATGGCAATGCCCGTGTGGCTAGTGACAATGACAATGGAAATGCTGCAACACTTCTTGACGAACCAGATGAAGATATATCATCATAGCCAGTTGTCCCTTTTGTTGCGGTGGTTTTTGAAAATGTTGAAGAAGATCAGCGTGTTTACAATGAATATGCCTCGAAGATGGGCTTTGGAACTCGCATTGTGACATCAAAGCATAGTAGGAAAAATAGCTCGAAGCAGAAGCACATTCTAATCTATAGAGTTTTTGAGTGCATACACTCACAGAAAAATCCTTCAAAGAATGTTGGTGGTAGCATTTCTGACGGGCCTGCAACAAATCAATGTGATGATGTTGATATGAGCTATGCTAGTAACAAACAATCTCCAAGCAAACAAGCTGGCATCTATATGGATGTGAGTGACAAGAGGCGAAGAAACCGGTTGGAACGGTATGATTGCAAGGCTCATATGGGTGTTAACCTCAAAGACAGTAGCTGGGTTGTGACAGTTTTTGAGGCCGATTACACACACCAGCAGATGTTGCAAATGGGGCGTCGGAGATTTTGCCGCTCTCACAGAAAGATCCCGGATGCAGACATGCAGTACATCACTTTGCTGCACTATCGCAACATATCAATAGCTAATATCATGGGCTTGCTTGGAGATGCACAGTGTTGCGATCCAAGGAGTTTGCCGTATGTGAAGACTGATGTGACAAATGCAAGAGCAAAGCTGCGAAGGGGTCTGTCAGAGCGTGATTTGGAGCTGACAATCGAGTACTTTGAGAGAAGACAAGTGGAGAATCCCAACTTCTTTTTCTCGAAGCTAGAAGAAGATGGAGCTATTAGGGCGCTTTTCTGGGTTGATGGGAGAACAAGGGCCTTGTATCCAAAGTACAAAGATTGTGTGTTTTTCGACACCACATTCTACACAAATCGCTACAACTTGACCTTTGCTCCGATTGTTGGCATTAACAACCACACACACACTGTTTGCTTGGGGTGTTCTTTGTTGCCTGATGAGACCATCGAAATTTTCAAGTGGCTCTTCCAGCAATGGATGTTGGCAATGAATAATGAGCATCCATTAAATATTATGACTGATCAAGACCAGGCAATGGCTACAGCCATCTCAATGGTATTTCCAGATTCAACACATAGATGTTGCAAGTGGCACGTCTTCCGGGTTGCAAGGACAAAACTAGGGAAGATGCTGGGCAAGGATGAGCCTTTTGCAGAAGCATTCTATGGTTGCATTAATGGTTCAGATAGCGTTGAGGAGTTTGAAGAACGGTGGAAGCAGAAGGTCGACTTATATGGTGTGGCTGATAAGAAACACCTCAAAAACATGTGGAACAGCTGGGAGATGTGGGCTCCTGTGTACTTTAGGAATAAGTTCTTCCCATTCACAGGAACAACTGGGCGCTCCGACGGCCTGAATTCCTACTTCCAGACTTTAAATCATCATGGAGACTCGGTTTGGACATTTGTGCAACAGTTTGAGCTTTGCCAGGAGCTAATGCTTGATCGTGAAGACAATGCTGGCTTCATCAATGAAGCGACGAGGCCGCCACTCTGGAGCAAGTAAGTCCAAAGTCATGTAGCATTTTTTTAGTTTTCCAGTACAGTTTGGTTGCAACATTTCTTTGAAACAAATGTAGCAATTCTTGTTGATGTTGGAAGCTTTTCGTTTGCAGTTACAACATTGATAAGTAGGCTGCTGATTTCTATACCAGAGAGGTATTTTCCAAGTTTGAAAAACTATTGGCTAAATCAACAGGCTATGGGCTGCAATACCAGCTACAAGGGAATGTCATCTGGTTTTGCCTTGTTGCAAATGATGGCATCAACCCTAAAGTGTACACAGTGCGTGTTTCCCCTGAAGATCAGACATACATGTGTAGCTGCAACATGTTTGAGATGTGTGGGCTGATCTACCCACATATTATCCATGTCATGGTGCACCTGAACTTGCAAACGATACCTGCGAATTACATGCTTCCAAGATGGTCTAAGAGAGCAACCGACCTTGCACCTGAACCGGGCGATGGGTATAGAGCTATGCATTTCGGCATCCCCACGACAAACACCCTAAAGTTTAACTCTCTCTACCGGAAGTTTGGGAAACTCACCTCTAATGCATGCTTCAATGATGAAGCTTATAGTTTTGTCTCTGGGCTAATTGATCAGGGAAGTGTTGGGGTTGCTGCAATAAAAGCTAGAGCGACCAATGGGGTTGCAGGAGACGAAGAAGCCCAAGGTCATGTAGCAAATGAACAAGTCTCAGGGGGTGCAAGTACAGGGCAGCAGGATCCACCCCCCGTAGGACTACGGAACCCACCAAAGTCAGCAAAGAAGGGGAGGCCAAAAGAAAAAGTGAAGCGAAGGAAGCCACTAATTGAGCTTCGAGAAGATGAAACGAAGAAGAAAGCAAAGTAGGACGCAGCGAAGGTGAAGAATGCTCCAAAGCCAAGGGAAAAGAAGACTCCATGCAAATATTGTGAAGATGAAGATCACAATGTGAAGAACTGCCAACTCCTTGCCGCTTTTCTTGCTGCGAGTGTGAGCGCAAAAGCTCCGGTTGTCGGGCCATCCTTACACTTTAGGATGTTTCGTGAGGGAAAAAATTATGAATTACCTTGTAACACCCCATGACTTTTGATAAAAAAGTTGTGTTGACTAGTTGTAAATTTTTTTGTTGTGGGATTGCAACATATTACTACATGCGTGGTTTGAAAAAGCAGAATGTTGGTTTTTGAAGTATGATGGTGCCAACTTCTATTTTGTTTTTAAAAATAGTACTCAATGGTTGTTGTTACCACAGCTTGATCCATTTTTAAAAAAGAAAATATGATTTAAGCTTTTGAAAAGCATGGTTGTAGCTTTTGAAAAACATGTTTGAAGCTTTAAGGTAACATGGTTGCAGCTTTTGAAAAACATGGTTGAATCTTCTTGAAAACATGTTTTGAAGCTTTCTGAAAAAGCATGGTTGCAACATTTTAAAAACATGGTTGAAGCTTCTGTAAACATGGTTGAAGCTTGTAGGAAACATGGTTGAAGCTTTTGGAAAACATGGTTGTATCTTTTTGAAAATATGGTTGCAGCTTTTAGGAAACATGGTTGAAGCTTTTTCAAACAATGGTTGAAACAAAATAACAAGTTTGAAAAGGAAAAACCTTGAACGATTTAAAGTGTTGATTTTGCTATGCAGCAAGAGTTGGGAAAGGAAGCTTATTTACATTATGCTTCCAGCAAAAATATTGTAGGGATGTAGCTAATTTGCAGGTAAAATGTATGTTTTGGCCCTGCAACAAATCTAACAGAAGGTTGTAGCTATTTTATGTGAGCTTCCAGCAATTTGAGTGTGACAATGCAGCATCCACATATTGTTTTCATGAAAAAGGTTTCGAGGGGAAAAAATGCACAGAGATTCCCTTGAAACTTTGATGGATGAATCTCAGAACAAACAAAACAGTAAACAATTGTCAATGCATGATCATGTTGACAAGCAGAAGAACACATCCATTAAAAACAGAAGAAGTGCTTCATCCAAAAGATCAAGTTATCATCGGTTTACATACCAAAAGAACACATATATTTACCGAAGGTATCATCAGTTTACATACGAACGCGCACTACTCTAATCCTATCAGAACGCTACCACCTCAGACATGATTCTAGACCTAACGAAAGAAACGAGCTTGTTCGTCTTGAACCCTCCAGTAAATTAAGACGCCAACTCTTCCCTGAATGCCCGCTCCATTGGGGCATTGTTCATTGGGTGAATGCAGAGGTTATGCGCCACATCCATGTGGTATCGCGCCATGTCTTCCTGTAAAAATGAATGCAAAAAGTAAGCAAGTGTGTTACTAATTATTCCTGTGTTGCATGAGTATTGAAAACAAAGAAAGTAGATTGCAACAAAATGAGAAGAAAAAAATGTGTACCTGCTTGAGCTCTCTCATTGACTTCCCATCATAGTTCTCCACATATTTGAGCATGAAAAAGCCACAATCACATCTGTAAGATAAAAAAAAGTTCTCCTTCATAGTTCCCATGCATAGTTGAAACAACAAAATGTTGAAATGGAACACATGATTGAAGCAAAATTCAAAAAGAAAACTCACAGGGTATCTTGCTTTGGGTAATCCTCTAGGTCAACACGGGCGAAGGATACAACATTGACATTGAATTCGCTGTACTCTTGTGCGAGGGCTGCAAAGTTTGTGATCTACCACCGAAAAACACACACAAAAGTTTGAAAAAGTAGGATGAGGTGTGTGAAGATGACAACAGGGCATTTATGTAAATGAATCAAAGGGAAAACAGAAAATTAAAAATAGAGAGCATGAGCCTACCAGGTTATTGGCCTGCTTCTTCAAAGGAGATTGCTTTCTTTTTTAATGGATTGAGTCAAATACATTCCACTGCTTGTGTAGCAAGTTTGTGCAATCCAATGCTTATCATGAACAATTGTGAAAAAAAGCTGGAAAAAACAAATGAAAGGCAAAAAAGGTACTCAGAACATGTAAAAAATGTTACAGCCTAGTAGGTATGAACGTATGCACTCTAAGGAAAGGTCTACCAAGAATAATAGGACATGTAGGATTGCAATCTATATCAAGAACAATGAAATCTATGGGCACGTAATTCCTATTTGCAACAATAAGAACATCATTAATCCTTATCATAAGTTTCTTAATAGTGGAATCCGCAAGATGCAAATTTAAAGAAGAATCATCAAATTCACAGAAACCTAACACATCACATAAAGTTTTTGGAATCGTGGAAGTGCTAGCAACCAAATCACACAAAGGATGGCACTCATAATCTTTAATCTTAATCTTAATAGTAGGTTCCCACTCATCATAAAGTTTTCTAGGGATAGAAACTTCTAATTCAAGCTTTTCTTCAAAAGATTTCATGATAGCATTACCAATATGTTTAGTAAAAGCTTTGTTTTGATTATAAGCATCAGGAGAATTCAACATGGATTGCAACAAGGAAATACAATCTATTGATGAACAATTATCATAATTAAATTCCTTGAAATCAAAAAGAGTGGGTTCATTGCTACTTAAAGTTTTGACCTCTCCAATCCCACTTTTATCAATTTTTGCACCAAGATCTAAAAACTCTGAAAAATTTGGATGCCTTTTAACTAAAGTTGACTCATCTTCAGTCTCATACTTATCAAGATTTATTTTGGAAAACAAAGATTCAATAGGACTCACATTAATCACTTTAAGATCTTCATCATTATTTTCATCAAAACTAGAAGAACATGTGTTATTAAATTTTCCTATTGGTGCAACATATAAATAAACACATTAAATTAATGTATGCAAAGGTCAAAATAATAGAAACGCAAAATAGATGCAGGCGCTCACATGTCACGAGCACGTACGTCCCTATAAACGCGGACACACCTATTATTCTATTATGAGCACTTGCGAGAGACTGAATTGGTGGGTCTTGAGGTTGATTAATTCCCCACCACATGTGTGTTAAATGTGCCTCCCTGTCCCTTCGTGCTGCGCCGTTGGGTGTTTTGATGGACACATCAATTTTCTCCCCGTTGCAACGCACGGGCATGTGTGCTAGTATAGATATAATAGATAGATGCGCCCTTCCATGATTTACACAACCTGGCCATGTTTCCTCGGATATTTAGGTTGTTCTTCTTCTATTTAATGGTGACCAAGGTCTATATAAATACGGTGCTACCACACTTGGTATGCATTATGAAATCTGACCAGTGGCCAAATTCCTTTATTTGTATGCATAAACATAGACATCTCGATGTAAAACTATTTCCTTTTATTTACTATATGACATATTCATCTGTGATATTACAGTGTTAATTAGTTCACAGCCTACCATACCCCTGATGTTGTTTAATATTGTGTGATTCCTCACAAGTTACAATATTAATAGCTTAAGTAAGTTAGCAACATCATTCCACGGCTTTGCTTCCTTCGGATGCATCGACAAAAAAAAAGTTTGCTTCCCTGATGTCATTTGTCTAGGTTAATGACCCTTTGGTAGCAAGCTTTGGCATTTTCGTGGTACATTCCTATGTTTACATGATATTTTTAATATCCAATATAGTTGCATAAAGTAAAAGTTTATCAAGCAGTGAAGGGGAGACTAGGCTGGGTTCTGCTCTGAAGACTCCATGCCTATGGTGGAAGGAGCTCATCAACCTTCCGAACTGGACGCCTCCGCCTCCTCATCCTCCGGCGAGTCAGGGCACTCCGCCTCCTCCACCGCCTCCTCCTCCGGCGAGTGACGATCAGGGCACTCGGCCTCCTTCTCCGGCGCGTGGCGGCACTCCGCCTCCTTCTCCGCTTGTGCCAGCGCGCCCGAGAAGCCAACAGCCTCCTCCTTCTCCGCCCTGCCAGCAAGGGCGGAAGAGACCCGCCGCTGCCCCAGCTGCTCCGGCGCGTCGTAGTGCTTCTCCTCCGCCTCGTAAGCAAGCACGAAAGAAGACAGACGCCGCAGCCGCTCCGTCTGCTTCGGCGTCTAGCAGTACAACCAGAGGCAGGAGGCAATACAGATACGGTCCTTCTCTGAAGCCTCTAGATAAGTTACCGTACGATAGGACCGAGGAGGAAAACATGAAGATCGTGCGGGCCGAAGTGGACGACTTCTTTGAAGGGTTGAAAGCAAAGAGACATCCACCTCCGGAGGAGAAGGTAGATCCGGTGAAAGCAAAGCACAATATCGATGCCCTGAGGAAACCACCAAAGTCTCCGCCGAGAACCAACTATGTGTGCATTACTGAACAGACATATCTCGAAGCGGAGCGGTCGGGAAGTACTGTCAGACATCAAAGGTCAAAAGAACGAGCAGCTGCGAAAAAAATTGCCCAGCTCGGCGAAGAAGCAAATCAATCGTGCCGCCCGCTCAATGTGTCTAGCGGCGACATCGTCGCTAATGCTCCGGGGACGGTGGCCGGTTATGGAAATCTTGCAGATTACCTGCCTGACGATAAACTTCCTGATTTCATGGAGGTGGACGAACACTGATACGAGTACAGGAAGCCTCTCGTCAATGATGAAAAATCTCTAACAATGATGATGTGAAGATTCCATAATTGGTACATGAAAACCTGCAAAGAGTCTGGGGGGACGAATAGTTTGTATCTGAGAATTAAAGAGGAGCACGACCTCGTTGGAACTGATCTGTTGCCTGTTCCATTTGAGGAGTTCTTCGTGTTCTTCAATCAAAAGGCCCTCGATAAATTAACGGTCTTTTGCTAATGTCTGTAAGTACTATTTCTGTCATTAAGTCTCTATATATAGCTCGACTCTTTCATTGCATGTATTTATAATTAATTATCCTCAATATATTATGCAGAATGAAGATCGTCGAGTGCAGAAAACAAGAAATGTATGATATTGGGTTCATTAACACAAATATCATAGATGAAATTCAGGTTAAAAAGCACGCCGAAGAGGTAGAGGCCAACTTGCTAGAATCGTTGATCAAAAATCAAAACAAAGATACCATACTCTTTCCTTACAACTTTGAGTGAGTGTTACTGTCGTGTGCATATTCGGTTTCCCTTATTACTTGGGCGAGGTTATAGTAATGTAATTGATGAGTTATGCATGCGTGCGCAGCTTCCACTATGTTCTTCTGGAGATTAAGCTTGAGCGGGGACTAGTAACCGTCTTAGACTCGAGACGAAAAGCTCCAGAAACCTATGCGGACATGACTAAAATGCTCAACCAGTAAGTCCAATCGATCATTATCGCACCATATCGGCAACTTTTTGTTCATTTCCTGATATCTCAAGTAATAATAATTATTTTCTTTGTCTTGCAGGGTTTGGAAACAGTTCACCGCAGAAGCTCCGGGACTGCCGAAGGAACTGCGATATACATCCCCGAAAGTAAGTACTACTGGCTAGCTAGTTGCACGCATCTCCCGTTGATTCTGTAGCTATACTTTCATCAATGCCATTTATAATGCTTCATTATCAGTTTGATTGACCTCTATTTCTCGTAAAGTGCTTGTGGCAGGACCAATGGAATGATTTCTATGGATACTACGTGTGCGAGTTCATCTACAGCGCGACTTTGAAAAATAAGCAGGGCTACTCTAAAAGACAATATGAAGTGCGTAAGCAATAATATTCACAATTTCATTTTATTACACCATCATTTCTGTTGAGTTTCATTCATATATATGTATTAACCCCCTTCTTCAAAGACGTGGCAAATGCGGAATGAACTCCTACCACAAGATCGCATGAAAGCAATTCAAGAGGAATTGGCGGGATTCTTTCTTGACCACATCATCAATAAAGCCGGAGAATACCATGTGGAAGTTGATTTCAATTGCTAGGGGATTGTAACAGATCTTACATATTGTATATGTATGTAGCCAATAGCGTCGGATAGATAATACGAAAACTTGTTGTTCGACCAATCTCTCAAAGAAGGAGAGGTCGATCGATCACTTCTCTCGATATGCATGACGAACTTCTGTACTTAATGGTTTCCTTCATTTTCTTACTAGCTAGCGTGTCGAGGGCCTCTCTATGTATAGTACGTAGAGTCGACCAAGCACGGAGATAAGAGAGGACACTTCTCCCTATTAATTAGCTAGCTAACACAATATATGAAACACCTAAATTAACCCGCCAAAACCCCCCAACCCGCCCCCCCCCCTTAAAAAAACAAAAACCCCAGCCCCTGAAATGCTGACGCGTGGATGCCTTTTGGTCCCGGTTGGTGCCACCAACCGGGACCAAAGGCCCTCCTGCCTGGGCTCGGCGCACCGGCCACATGGAGGCCCATCTATCCCGGTTCGTGTAAGAACCGGGACTAAAGGGCCAGGGCATTAGTAACGACCCTTTAGTCCCGGTTCAACAACCGGGACAAAAGGCTCGTATGAACCGGGACAAATGGCCCCTTTTCTACTAGTGTCTGAAAATGCGAAACACCGGGGATACTTTCCCGGATGTTTCCCCCTTTCGCCGGTATCACCTACTACCGCGTTAGGGCACACCTAGCACCGCTCCTTGTGACGTCTTGCATCGTCATGCTCATGTTTGCATTATATTTATTGTTTCTTCCCCCTCTTCTCTCCGGTAGACTACGAGACCGAGGTTGCTGCTGCCCAGTTCGACTATGGAGTTGAAGACCCCTCCTTCTTGCCAGAGCAACCAGGCAATCCCTCCCTTTGATCACCAGATATCGCCTATTCTTCTCTCTACTGCTTGCATTAAAGTAGTGTAGCTTGTTACTACTCGGTTACTCCTATTCTGTTGCATAGCCTATCATTGTTGCTACAGTCATTGATACCTTACCCGCAATCCTAAATGCTTAGTATAGGATGCTAGTTTATCATCATTGGCCCTACATTCTTGTCAGTCTTCCTTGCTATACTATTGGGCCGTGATCACTCGGGAGGTGTCACGGGTATGTACTATCTATATATACATACTATATAGATGATGACCAAAGTCGGGTCAGCTTGTTGAGTACCCGCAAGTGATTCCGATGTGGGGGCTGGAAGGACAGGTGGCTCCATCCCGGTAGAGGTGGGCCTAGGTTCCCGGCGGCCCCCGACTATTACTTTATGGCGGAGCGATAGGGCAGGTTGAGACCACCTAGGAGAGAGGTGGGCCTGGCCCTGGTCGGCGTCCACGGTTACTTCAAAATAACACGCTTAACGAGATCTTGGTATTTGATATGAGTATGGCCACTGGCCTATACGCACTAACCAACTACGCGGGAAAGATATGGGCACTCGACGTCGTGTTATCAGCCGAAACCTTCGTGACGTCAGCGACTGAGCGGTGCGCGCCGGATTAGAACGTAAGCCTGCTCTTGTATTAAGGGGGCTAGTTCTACTTCCGGCCGTGTTCGCAACGTGCAGGTCTGCAATGGGCGATGGGCCCAGACCCCTGCACACATAGGATTTAGACCGGCGTGTTGAACTCTCTGTTGTGTCTAGGTGGGGATGCGACGTGTTGATCTTTCGAGGCCGGGCATGACCCAGGAAAGTGTGTCCGGCCAAATGGGATCGAGCGTGTTGGGTTATGTGGTGCAGCCCTGCAGTGAAGTTTATCACTATTCGAATAGCCGTGTCCCTCAGTAAAAGGACGACCCGGAGTTGTACATTGACCTTATGACAACTAGAACCAGATACTTAATAAAACACACCCAGGCAAGTTCCACAGACATCCCGGTGATCGCTTTTTCACAGGGCGGCGAGGGGAGGATCGCCGGGTAGGATTATGCAATGCGATGCTACTTGGAGGACTTCAATCTACTCTCTTCTACATGCTGCAAGATGGAGGTGGCCAGAAGCATAGTCTTCGACAGGATTAGCTATTCCCCTCTTATTCTGGCATTCTGCAGTTCAGTCCACCGATATGGCCCTTTACACATATACCCTTGCATATGTAGTGTAGCTCCTTGCTTGTGAGTATTTTGGATGAGTACTCACGGTTGCTTCTCTCCCCCCCTTTTCCCCCTTTTCCTTTCTTCCTGGTTGTCGCAACCAGATGATGGAGCCCATGAGCCAGACGCCACCGTCGACGACGACTCCTACTACACTGGAGGTGCCTACTACTACGTGCTTGCCGCCGCCGACGACCAGGAGTATTTTAGGAGGATCCCAGGCAGGAGGCATGCGCCTCTTTCGATCTGTATCCCAGTTTGTGCTAGCCATCTTATGGCAACTTGTTTACTTATGTCTATGCTCAGATATTGTTGCTTCCGCTGACTCGTCTATGATCGAGCACTTGTATTCGAGCCCTCGAGGCCCCTGGCTTGTATTATGATGCTTGTATGACTTATTTTACTTTTAGAGTTGTGTTGTGATATCTTCCCATGAGTCACTGATCTTGATCGTACACGTTTGCGTGTATGATTAGTGTACGAACGTGTATGATTAGTGTACGATTGAATCGGGGGCATCACAAGTTGCTATCAGAGCCGACTGCCTATAGGAATCCCCCTTCCACATTCCTTGGCCGAAGTTGAGCCTAGACAACGTAAAACTTTTTACTATATGGCTGTGTGTCTTACGGGCCCACGTCACCATTGGGTGGTATTAGGATCTTTTATTCCCGACCTATACTCTATACTCTTGGAGTCTAATCTCTCCCCTATTCGGGTTAAACGATTTTGCTAAAAAGACTAACTTTAGGTTCTCGTAACTACTTTCTCCCGGAGAGCCCCTCACTCCAGATGATTTCTTAATGTTCTCTCGAGACTTAGTGCCTGTTGATTTTGCAATTCCCTACCACCGAAATATCCCTATGGAGAAATGCATACACCTGTCGTTCTTACTTTTATCCCCAGTTTATCTTGCTCTCTATTGATATGAGAATACCTTGTGTCAACTGCTTTGCAGTTCTTTACCACATGAATACCCCTGCGAATAATTACTCGCACTTATCGAGTATTCATCCATCCCTAGTTGTTCATATGTTTCATATGATACTTTGAAATTCTATCCGATCATTCGAGAATCCTCTTTAAAACTATTGCTCTACATATACTTGTCTAATTGCACTATGGTTGCTTCCCATAGGTGTAGCAACATTCATTAGTTTCCTTTGACACCGCCATTTTGATCCTGTTGATTCACCATGAGTGCAAACGCACGCAATCATCGGCTGCTTCTTTCAAAATTATATTTCCGGCTGAGATGTCATATTGAACATGATCTGTTTATCGACCAATCAAATTGTCGATGATTGTACCCCTAAGTCTATTCAGTTTAACCATCCTTAATCAGAGCATTTGCTTCTGATCCCTTGAATCAAAGATCATGATTCTTTACATTGAGCTTTGAATTAGTCAGTTGCTTCTATAATCCAATGCCTTCGCATTGTTTCTTCCTCTGCTTGTGTACCGGTACTCACATCAGCTCCGCTATGGACCGTCAGATCCTTTGTTGTAATATCATCTGACAATGTCCTTCGTATACAAAAACCTCGAGAAGATCTTTCCCTGATACATAATGCATTTGGTAAATTGTATCCTCTCCTTTTGTCACCCATGCTCTACTATCGAGCTTGTGTTAATTACTATTGAACTTTGTGGTATATGTTCCTAAGATGCCCTGATGGGTTGAACCGACACATTCCCTAATCCATGTGAACCCAAAAGATTTCACGGGTCATACTTATCTGGTATTGCACCAGGTAAAACTTTCAAGAACTATGTCATTTTTGAAACACGAGAGGTGAATGGAAGGTTCATTGACGAAGTGGGAGTCGACCTTGAACCTTTGTGTTCATGCCCATGGACACGATGTAGATCCTATCATGGAAGCTTCTTGCAATAATAACTATTTCCTTGAAAATATCATCTGGATCTGTGAATTAATCCTTTGCAATCGTGGTTCCAACCACAATTTCTTCCTTTGATTCCATTTCTCAGACAAGTAAAAGCGCTTGTCTTCTATAGATCAATACACCCCACTTCAACCTTTAATTTGATATGCCTTCGAGTATTATCTCCTTGGTATCTCGAGAATATCAAAGAACTGTGTTGCTTCCTATAAGTCTTCATCTAGTGTTGCTTCTCACTGATTTCAGATTTTCTCCGGGTTCTGAGTTATTAGTCACTCGAGAACACCAATAAGTGAATCGATCCCGCACTCCGATTCAATAACTCTAAGTAAATTTCATTGCTTACGAGTTTAATAATCCTTCAAGTCAGTCCTAGCCTGATCAACTATATCATTACTGTGCTAAATTTTAGATGTGCTACCTGGTCCTTCTTCCCGGAGAAATTTTTTCGACGATGAGCTAACCTTACGTCGATCTTCCTTTTCGTATCTTTTCTCCTTAAACAGCAAGCTTGATTTCGAGTTTGTGTCGTACCCTTGGTTCCAATAACTTTTCGGTTCATCATTCCTTTGACTTGTTGTTGTCGCTGATTGATTACGTCTTCATGAAATCTTTCGACAAATGTGTCGTGATCATCATCAGCATTCCGAGCTCTTCCAGGATATCAATCGAATTCTTGATGAGAAATACCATCCTTGCCCCTCGATGATTTGTATTATCATCGACGACATCATTGCCTCCCCTTCGACACAAACTTGATCATGTTATGGAGCTCCTTGCTATCTAGCTTATGTTATGTTCCACCTTGGGTTATTATCATCTTTTGTAACAAGGATGTTGTCAGAATTGCTCCACCTCTTAAATAATTCTTGGTATTATGATACTTCACACCATCACCATTCTTTGTTGGTCCCCGCGTTGATTCTAACCGGGGCACCAACAAGTGAACGGTACTGCTTGGATTCTATACTTCTAGCAACCCTATTGCTTTAAAGTTAATGGTCGATAGTTTCATTCTAAGTCTATTGCTTATTGAATCATCATTCAAACATTGATCATGCTACCTAAGCCCATATTTCGGGTGCACTTTTCTACCAATGTTTAATTGTGTATGTTTTTTTCCTCGAGCGTACATCATTATATAATTTGATATGACAAATGATATCTCCTTGTTCACGTAATTGTGGAAATCCATTGGTTTTGATATCACGACGAATTATTGCTGAGTCCATCGGCCACCTCCTCACCCTCTCTTTGGTTTAATGATGACCTCTTGTTTTGAAACTTTCTTCCATAGTACATTTCCCGAGAATCTTACAATGTCGTCTCGTCAAATTGTGTTGCACCTCTTTCTTCTCAGGCATCCTGAGTCTGAGGTATCATGACCCCAACCAGATCTGAAAGTCGGTCAAATATGATGGTTCGGATATTTTCCAACAGTCATAACATTGGTCCTTATGAATCGATAAGGTGATGTCATGCCTAGCACACCTGGCCGGAGGACCTCCTGTTATGGTTTCCTTTTTAACAAGGTTAACCATTCTTCCATGAGGAAATCGTAAGACTTATTCTACAAGTTATTCCTGATGGATCCTTTGACCAAAGTCTGATCTTCACCTGATGAACATATCAACGCTATCTCGAAGCATGTCTATGGTACTCCAATTTTCAACAAGAACATTTGAATCCCAGTGCTAAATTTTTCTTGCTCAATTATCCATAGACCGTTGTATGGGTAATGTCATGAAATTTCTCTCCCCTTACCTAAAGAGTTTTCTACATCATATCCTGCCACAGATATCATGCTCTGCTTGTCCTTGCGAAGGATATATCCCTGAAATATGTGATTAAACACATTTTCCTTTCCATTGTGCTGTTTAATTTGATAATCACCTTTTCCTTTCCATTGTTTTGTTTAACCTTACTGGTGATCTGTATGATCTAAGCAGTAAGATCCTCTTGCTTATGTAAACACCTTGGTGTACAACCGTGTCGGTAGGACCCTGCTGCTTTTGTTGATGGCATTCCGGTAACCACCGATGGACGAGAACCTTGCCTATTGGTCCGCCTCGTTCAACGAGCAGGAAAATGGTTCTCTTCGTCCCTCGCCCTTGGTATCGATGTTGTTGCCGACATAACTAACAGGCTACCCTCTTACATGCCTTGCTACCGTGACCGTGCAAGATGTCAGCCCCCCTCCCTACTTTTAACCCACATGGTGGGCCCATAACCCACAGTTCCATAGGATCAAAACCTGACTCTCCTATATCCCCTGTTTCCAAACTTATTCCTTGCACTTGGCTTCGTATTTAATTCACGGGCCACCTTCCTAGTGCTCTATTCTGGTATCAAACGCAATACTTAACCTCGCTGCTCTGAACCCCTTTCTCACTCTGGTTCAGACTTCGAGCAACTACCTATCTGCTTGGAACCTCTTATTGTACCTTCGTACCTTACTCTCGTTTTATTTTAAATGTTCAAATAGAGAGATAATCTTATGCTCATTCATGGGTTAACCCCAGATTGCTTCCCTCATAAGCATTCTGTTGTAGCCGAGCTATCCCTTACCTATTCGTAAGTACGTTGGAGTTCTCGAAGAAAATGATGACTTCATCATGATGACCTGAAGCAGAGAAATGAAGACATCAATGAAAGGGATCAACCTCTTCGAAAGAGCAACCAAAGACGAGAAGATCCGTTAGGATTTCGTAACTAGAACTCTCCCCCTTACACCCCTCTTAAATCTCGGGATGAGATTTCTTGTAGTGGAGGAGAATTGTGACACCCGAATAATTTATCTACATCAACCCTCTGCTAATGATGCCACATCACTTTGATTACTGTTGCTAAACTCGCGTTAGTTCAACCCCGATTCAAATTCCAACTTAAAATAAAGGTAGGCAACAAAAGTTTTCAAATATTAAAACTAAAATGTTCTGGATGTGACACATTATCCCTAGGTAATGTTGGTGGAGAAACCACATTTTTATTAAATAATTCAATGCACTAATGTAATTAAAACAGTAGCTAAAACATCTAATTAAATGCCTTTTATAAACTATAAAATATTTAAACATTTTATTTAGGGGCCAAACTTTTAAAGGCAGTTAGTTATTTAGAGACATTAATTTAGGAACTATTGTCCTATTTTACAAAACTAAAGAAACTACAAGTAAAATAAAACAGAATAAAATAAAATAGAAAAAAAGAAAAGAAAAACAAACAAGGAAACTAAAAGGAAAAGACCCCCCCCCCCCGCTGGGCCTCGGCCCAGCTGGCCACTCTGCTAGCCAGGCCGGCTCAGCCGGTGCCCCCATAACCCCCCCAAACCCTAACTCACGTCGCCCGTGACCCCCACTCCTCCCCCCGATCCACCTCGTCTCCCACCCCGCCCCAAGTGGATC